>NC_072494.1:19968787-20271818 GCF_027574615.1 Eptesicus fuscus | reverse complement strand
AACTGTCTATTGACTGAAGGGAGTGGGCTGATTGAGTGGTAGAGAAACAGCCCCTGTCTGCCAGGTTTTCTCAGGCTCCTCTCTCCCTGGCCGACACCCCTCCCCCACCCCACCCTCCACCCCACCCCCAGGGTCTGTAAGCCACTGGATATCTCTTCAGCTCTCTAGCCATACTCGAAAGAGGTAGGGACCTTGACTCACAAGGCGAGTAACTTATAAGTGTAGTTTCTGTGCAACATCAGATTTAACAAATTATGGCAAGATGAGAAAGATGTTCCCAGTCAAGACTAGCTCCCAGTTGGCCTCCCATTAGAGAACAGAAGAAATAAAGCACTTACTCAGTTTAAACTGGGATAGCCCTTAAAGTGAAGTCCACTTATTTTCATAATTACTTTGGCTCAAAGTCAGGAGTGTTTCCTGGTGGGGATGGTGGTGGTAGTAGTAATGTCAGAGGCAATGACGATGGTGTGGAGGTGGTGGTTGTAATGCTGGTGGTGTTAGTGGTGAGAGTAGAGGTGTTGGTGGTTGTATTGATGGCAGAATGGGGATGGTGGTGAGGTTATGATTAATAAAGGTGATGATAGGGGTGATGATGATGATGGTGGTGGGATGGGTTGGTACTGCCATTGAAGTGGTGGTGATAGTGTTGGAGGTGACGATGGTGGTGCTGCTGGTGGTAGTAGAGATAATGATAGAGAGGAGATAGTGATGGGGTGATGATTTTGATGATGCTGATTGTGGTGGTGGTGGTGGTCTGTGTATTATGGTAGAGTGTGACTATAGAATCTTTGTAATTCAGGACAAATTTTCATTAAGGAATGGAACACTTCTTTTGAAAGAAGACACTTTGCTCCTTTTTCAAATCAGATCTTCATAAAACTTCTCTGAATCCTGTCCAATTTTGTGTTTCTCAGAGTAGAGGTTGCAGAATCAAAGTTCCATTTCTGAAGACTGGTGCCCAAAACACTTTCTCATCTCTGGGGCTAGGTGTCCTGACCATCTTCTCTCTTAAAGGTCAGAACCTGATTGTTTTAGAGCCCAGCTAATGCTCAGCTTCACACCTCTGGCCCGTGGTGACTCCCCTCCACAGACCTGACTTACCTGGCTCAGCACATGTGTCACCTTTATTATTTTATCTCATGCGTATGCTTGATCATCTCTACCAGACTGCACTTTTTTTGAAGACAAGGTGCATTTCTTATCTTCCTTAAATCTCCTACCCTTAAAATAAATATATCTTGAACAATGAATGAATGAGTTGATAAATGAATCTGTGATTATTATTTTGTCCCACAACTACAAGCATGATGGCGCGTGCAATAGTCAAAAATTAATTTGAGCATAAAGATCTCCTCTGCATTGTAAGAAAGAGGGAATTGAATGAATAATATTGCAGTAGTACTTGACATTTATTAGGCTCTGTGCTGAGCACTTCACACACATTACCGGCTTTCACCTTCACGATGAGTTTATGACATGGGGACTGTTTCCCCATCTTACAGGTGGAAAACTGAAAATCAGGGAGTTTCAAGAATTGGCATTAAAGTCTCATGGCTAAAAGTTCTAGCTTAGGACTCAGATGGATGTGGTTTCAAATAAGAACTCTGTCATTTACCAGTTGCCTGGCTTTTATTAAGTCAATTTTATCTCTGGACTTTGATTTCTTCATCTGAAAAGTGGGGAAATACCACTTCATTGTACAAGAGAGAATGGTAGAAGAAGTATATATTTATAAATATATAAATAGCTAATATAATTATATATATATATATATATATATATATATATATATATCTCCCTCTACCCCCCCCCTCTTTCTCTCTCTCTTTCTCTCTCACAAGTGCCCCCCCAAACTGTTCCATAATATCTGCTCTTTCTTTTCCTTTTCTGTTTTTCTGCTTAAGGTCTTACTGCCTTGAAGTGCTGAAAATAGAGCTTCAACTATATGTCTGGTTGTCAAGCCCATGCTCTCCCACACCACGTGTTTGCCTAAAAATGAGCTGCCTCCCTGGGCACTGAGGGTGAGTCACAGGGCATCTCCAGGAGTGATGATGCCACATGACTGAATGGGTGAAAACCCAGGCAGGCTGTTTTGTGTGGCTGGCTCAGTGGTCTACATGAGTCTACAAAGTCAAGTCCTGCTTAGCAATCCACCTGCACCTGGCCACCCACATAGCCTGGGGTCCTCTCCACGTGCAGTTGCTGCCAGGAGCGTGGCATTGCCTATGGAGATGGAGCTCCTCCCACACGTGCCAGGGGCACCGTGGGGCAGCTTCTGCAGGGAGCAGCTGGTACAGCCCCCCAGCCTCACGGCAGCCCAGGTGGGGCAGCTCTGGGGGCACACTTCTCTTCTGCTTCCCTCAAGTGTTAAAAATTAATTTTAACTCTGATCGCACTGACAGGGGAAAAGTTAACAAAAGTTTTATTTTTAATATATGAGGAACCTTAACAGGATTTAGTAAACCTAATGCCTTAGAAATGGGCAGGATTGCTGACAATTTATCTCCCAGAATCTGCAGAGTTCAGTGGGGAGCTAAGGAAATGGAAGAAGTATTATTTCAGCAGCTGGAGGCATGACTGAAATTCCCCCCACAGCCACTGGGAGAAATCCCAATCGCCTGCCTACCCAAGAAAATTGACTCATAAATTGCCCAAATCCTCAGTTTCCCCTTATTACCCTGACCTCCAGTTTTCTTTCCTATCCCAAAAAAATATAGATCATTTCAAAATTTTAAAGATATAGTAGAGCTTTTCACTTAGTAGAACCATAGAATTTTAGAACTGATTTCTTCCAGCTATAATAATTTATGGTACTGAGAGATGTGGAGGGAAAGTTTATGAGAAAATTGTGCTGAACATGGGCCATACATTTTGTTGCAGACATGGCTCTTGGCTATTTTCAAAAGCTACTAACTTTAAAAAAATCTTTCATGCAAAACGTTGCTCAGTTCCCTTATACCGAACTGCCTGAACTATTCGTTGTTAGACTATATTTCATGAAGGAGACCAGTCAACGACTTTTGCTTAGTTCTTTCACTGAGTGTTTATTGTGTGGCTACTAAGTGTCAGGGAGTTCTAGACAGTCAGGGGTGCAGCGGCAAATGAAACAGACAAAAATCCAAAAATGTTAACAGAAGGAATAGTAAGACAGATAGTATATCGGAAATGACGAGTGCTATGAAGAAAAAGAAATGGAGTCAATAATGTCAAGAAGGTCCCTTTTAAATAGAATAGGCAGGAAGGGCCTTGCAAAGAATGACATCTGAGCAAAGACTTGAAGGAAGTGAGGAACCAGCTGTGTGACCATCCAGGGAAAGAGCATCATAGATAGAGGCCAGGAGGTGCCACGAGGTGGAGGCAGGAATAGCCAGGAACATCAGGAAAGGTAGCGTGGCCAGCCTGTGTGAGCAAGGGTGACGAAGAAGGAGGAGGTGAGCTCAGGGGGCTGCAGGTGGTATATGGGGACAGGCCTTAGGAAGCCTATAAGTGTGGTGACCCATGCATTCCAGTTGCCTAGAGCAATCTTGAATTAACAGCTGTTGTCCTGACAGAATTATTAATAGTGGCCCCATTCGTTCCCACAATGCCTCAGTTTGGATGGTCAGCTTTTGTTAGAGGAGGTCATTGAGAGGATGTGGCCGCTGGTTTACCCTCAAGCTAGATCTGGGCAATAGGAGGCTCTTTACCCTTTCCCTGTCCTTGGAATGTGTGTTTTGCCCACAGTTCCCATACTAGGAGTCATTTCAAGGATGAAGCCTTGAGAGAGTAGTGTGTTTCTTAGACCATCTGATCACATACTAGTACCTGACTGAACCCTGGTAAAGCCTCTATAGAAAGTCTAAGATGCTGGTGGGCAGATGCAGAGATCTGCCTGTCTTGCCATCATCCTAGATAAGCCTCGTATATAAGTTCCTTTGCTTATCACACCTGCCACCTGCCAATCTGGGGTGATCTGCCTCTTTCTTTGGTCTCTCCTCCCACCATGTGTGGTGGACCTGTTTCAAACGTCACCCAGGGAACTCCCGAGGATGCAGACCAACAATTACATAGTCATTCCACTCGCGGGTTCCCCTTTGGACCATGGCTTCTACGCTGAGCTAAATAGATGCCAGGGGATTGGAACGGTGACTGGACCTGGCTTACACCATCAGGGACTCACTCACTGCTCTGTTTAGAGGAGCCTGATGCAGTGGAGATGGACGAAGGGAAACAACCTCAGGGGCCTTTGCTAAAGTCAGTGATTAGACACTGTATAACTTACTAAGTGATCCCCGGTAAATCTAGTGCCAATCTGACACCATACATAGTTATTAGCATGTTATTGACTGTATTCCCTATGCTGGACTTTACATCCTTGTCACTATTCTGTAACTACCAATTTGTACTTCTTAACCCTTTCACCTTTTTCACCCTCCCCCAACCCCTTCTCATCTGGCAGCTATCAGTCTGTTCTCTGTATCCATGAGAGTGTTTCTCTTCTGCTTATTTGTTGTTGTTGTTTTTTAAGATTCAAATGTTGATAGATTTCTCTCTTTCCCTCACACCTGAAATATGCATAATATAAAATTTACCATTTCAACCATTTTTAAGGGTACAATTCACTACATTAAGTACATTCACATTGTTGTGCAACCACCACCACCCTCCAAAGCCAGAACTTTTTCATCATCTCAAACTAAAGCTCTGATGCATTGAAGTTAGTACTCCCCATGCCCACCCTCCCGCCCCTGGCAGCCACCATCCTGCTTTCGATCTCTATGAATTTGAGCTCTCTAGATACCCTGTATAAGTGGAACCATACAGTAGTTGTCCTTTCTGGTTGGCTTATTTACCTCAGTACAATGTCTTCTAGGTTTTTCCAATTTGTAGCATGTGTCGGAATTTCCTTCCTTTCAATACTGCGTAAGATTCTCTTGCATGTCTAGACCACACTTTGTTTCTTCGTCCATCAGTTGGTGGACCTTTGGGTTGTTCCTACCTTTGGGCTATTGTGAATAATGCTGCCATGAACATTGTTGTACTGGGCCATCTTTTTAAAAATACAAGTCGGTTCTTGTCATTCTCCACTCTCTTTAAGCTCTCAAAGGCATCAGGCTGAGAATAAACTTCAGACTCCTTTCCCTGGTCCCCAAGTCCCTCCAGGTTTCCTCTCTGTGTCTTCCCTCTCTCCCGAACTTACCAGACTCCAGCCATATCAGCCTTCCGTCTGTTTCTCAAACACACCAAGCACGTCCTCATCAGGGCCTTTGCCCATGCTGTTCCCCCTGCCTGCAGTGCTTTTCCTCCAGACACGGGCGTGGCCAGCCCTGCCTCTTCATTCAGATCTGCTCAAATGCATCCTCCTTAGAGAGGCTTTCTCCATACCCCTGAGCTGCAGGGGCCCCGGCAACCATCCGGCCACAGGTCCTATCCCCAGGTTTGTTTGCTCCATAACAGCTGCTCGTGACATTAGCATCACTGTTGGGTGCTATCTTCTTCTCCCACTAGACTGCAGAGCAGGCTGCCTGGTGCATTGCTGAGTCCCAGAGCCCAGACAGTGCCCGGCTCACAGGGGCACTCGGTATCTGTGGAATGAACAAAGCCCGAGTGCAGCTGGATAGAGGAGTCACACGACCCCAGAAGGAGTTGATGGAGGGAGACACAGGGCACATGAGTTGGTTCCCATTATAGTCTGGCCTGTGCTGCTTTGGCCTCCTCTGCGAGGGAGCCTGGGGCAGACAGATGTATGGCATGTCAGGGGACACTCGGTACAGTAATAACCAAGGCACGTGTCCACTCCAAGCAGGTCAGGCTTTGTGTTTCCAGGCTGAGGGTCTGGCCAGAGCAATTCTTTATAGACGAGCCCCTAAGTCACTGCACCACATAATATATATCAGCAGAGAGCCCATTAGTCCACATTCCTCCAACATTCAAAATGCTAAGTCATTTTTCAGGCTTGGCTTGATTTCTCATTTATCAATAAGAGCTACAGCCCTGTCCAGCTGGGACCTGCCTCACCGGCCTCCGCGAGGGGCAGCTCCGTAACGGGACAGGCATGTCGGCGCTGTCCTGTGCTTGGTGGCAGAGTCCACACGTCCGCTCTTAGGGGCTGTTAGAGGCTCTCGTCTGTGGGGTCGGGGGCACAGCCAGTGGCCTGTCCTGCCACAGTGATGGAGTCCCCACTGGAGAGGCACAGCTGAGACTCCGCTGCTAGAAGCAGCGTGGCGCGTGGACACAGGAGCAGACTGGGATCTGGAGGCCTGGCTCCCAGAGGCAGCCTTACTAACTAGCTGGCACTGAGAATTCTGTTAACTCTGACCCTCAGTTTCCTCACATGTGAGTGCAAGGAATTGGGCTGCTGCTCCATAAGACCACTTCGAGCTTGAACAGTCTACTCTTCGATGCAGCGGGAGGGTCCAGAGAGAGGGGTGAGAGGAGCGAGGAGCCGGCCCTGCCCTGGTCCCCTGCCTCTCTGCCGGCACAGCTGTGGTCAGTGGTGCACTTCAGAGCTTTAAGCCAACGTGAATGTATCTTGATGGGGGAAGAGAACAGGGGAGGAAGTTTCTCTTCCTTTCTCCAGAATAAGCAGTTAACACTGCGAATGCTGGATGGGAACGCTTTCTCACTGTGCCCTGCATGCGTATGCCCGGGCACTGTGTGGGAGAGGGGAGGGGGCAGAGATCCCTGGGGAATGGAGGTTTTGCCCACCGGCTGTTTCTGTGGTGTTGGGCAGATATCGTTCCATCAGGCTGCTGGGGGCAGGCAGCAGTTTCCACAGTGTTCTATGACTCAGATCTCTTACCCTTCAGATAAAAAAACAGCCCAGGGTCTTTGCAGAAATTCCCATGCTCGGCTGTCACTTTAATATGTCCTCAGGTGGCCATACCAGCAGGCTGATCACTGAGTCAGATGACAGGACCCAACAGAAAAGTGATCCTCATAGATTGGGGCCAGCCCCAGGGGAAGAGCTGAAGTGTACCCAAGCAGGGTTAGCATTCTCTGGGCCCCCACCCCCATCCGCCAGGTGCAGTGACGACCCAAGCCACTCCTGGCATGGAGGAGAGCAGGGCAGACCTCTTCCCGGCTCCCCTGCCTGCCGTAGGGGCAGAAACAGCTCCTAGCTCAGTCCTGGACTTCTAGGGTCACCAAAGTGACCATGGAACCTTGAACCTGGAAGTGCCTGCTTACCTCCCTGGAGGGCATGTGGCTGCTCAGCCTCCTCCAGTGGCCTCTGCTGAGCCCGCATGTACCATGTGACCATCCACCTTGGCCTAGTCAGAGGTGGACAAGGGGAGCCCAGAGGGCCACCAGACTGAGAAGCCAGCAAAGCCCCCGACCCCTCCTGATAGCAGACGTGGACGGCAGAGCTTGAGTTATGGCGTCTGGACTCAGGAGACCTCCTTGGCGGGTGGCCGGCGAGGGGACAGCGGCACCCGTGCCTGTCGCCAGGACTCTGCTGTGGCTCCAAACCACCCATTCACTCCTGGGGGAAGTAAACCAGGCGTCTGATGTCTTTCCTGTGGAAAGCAATGAGCAGCAGGTAGTAACAGTAGTGACAATAGGTAACATTTATTGAGCCCTTATTATGCGAACAGCCAGCATGTTAGCAGTTTGCGTGGATTAGCTCATTAAATCGTCAGAATAGCCGTAAGAGATGTGTACATAATTGGTCTCACCTTACATGTGCCAGCATAAAATTTGATGATAGCAACAGAGATTTTCCCGCCACACACCTCCTTCCCCACGCGGAGCCATGCCCGTCATTGCCTCAGAAGCCATGCCTTGCCCACAAGTGGAGTGGATACAAAATTAAGAACAAAAGCCAACCAACAACACCACCGAAAAATATTTTTAAAAATCAGAGAAAACACAGAAACTGTGTCTCCAAATAGGCATTATAAAGTTACAGTGGAGACTGCAGTCATATATATATGTCTATATAAAATTAGTTTCAGAGAGGAAGGGAGAAGAAGAGAAAGATAGAAACATCAATGGTAAGAGAGAATCATTGATTAGCTGCCTCCTGCATGCCTGCCATTGGGGATTGAGCCTGCAACCCTGGCATGTGCCCTGACCAGGAATCAAACTGTGACCTCCTGGTTCATAGGTCAATGCCCAACCACTGAGCCTCACCGACTGGGCAAGACTACAGTCTTGAAGTAGGTACAAAGCCTTCTTGCAAGTGCCCAGAGTTGGGAACCCTTCTCTTGGGATCTGAGGAGCAGGAGGGCAAACTGGTGGGTAAAAAAGCGAGAGCCTGTTTGCCTGCACAAGCCTGCCATCCGCATCTCCAGCCACAGTCTTAGAGATGAGTATGAAATGACTGAAAAAGCCAGACACACAGGAACCGTGCGTTTCCCATAATGGTACAGATGAGATTATATTGTCCAGAACATTTTAAAAGCAGGAGCTTATTTCAAACAGGGGCATGCAGAGGCTGCGCCGTGAAAACTCAATAAAGGAGAACATCTAATGAAAACAGATATGACGTACAACCGCAATCACAGGTCCTGCATGAATTATTAACCCCGAGCAGTTTTCTGCCAGTTCTGGGGACCGTGGATGGCATCTCGGGTATACAATTTGGGAGATATTGGTTCTCCGTTTCATAACAGAGAGCCTGAAGCAGGAGATGCAGTTATTTCTTCTTTAAATATATACTGCAATTACCAGTCAGCAATGACTAAATGTTATTACCCATCCGCATCTCCATCCTGGCTCTGGGGGACCTGGAATGAGTAAACCTGAGCAGGTTCATACCATTTTCTGTGGCATAGTGGCTGGGGCATGTACACACCTGTAAAGTTTGGGGAATTTGTTATTGGAAATTTTTATAGACAGAGACCAAGAAATGAAAAAAGTCATTGAACGGGTTTATAACTTCCACTCAAAATCTTTCGCTGAATTCTCATTGCAATCAGAATACAATCTAAACTCCTTTGTTTCGTTTATGAGGCCTTCCATGGTCTTGTCCAACTCACATCGGACTCTGCATCATGCCTCTCCCTCCTGACTTGGTATCAGTCACCTTGGCCTGTATGGTTTTCAAAGGGGCCAGGTTCTCTCCCAACTCAGGGCCTTTGCACATGCTTCTCCCTCTCCCTGAGTCATTCCTGTCCGCCCCCACATGCTCTGCTTGATTCTCTTTCTCATTCTTCAGGTGAGAATAATAATCACCTCCTCACCGAGGTCTGCTCTGAACACCTTATCTTAGGTCCCTGCTGCCTGGGGGGCACTATTCTCCATCTCGGCATCCTGTCAGTTTCCTCCGAGTCACTGATTGCAATTTACAGTTGTTTAGTTGTGGTTTCACGTGGGAGGCCTGCCTCTCCCAGGGGATAGGATGGCAGAAACCGTGTCTGTATTATTTACCACTGTCATTCTAACAATAAGAATGCTACCTGCTATTTGTTGAATGAATAAATGGAGGAACCACGCTGTTTGTTTTTTCTTACATGTGGTGTGCGAAGAACAGATTTGAGTCAGAATGCATGACACATGCACAGGGATGGGGGCCCAGGACGCTCCACCCATGCACCTGCGGGAAAGGCACCAGTGGTGGGCCAGCCCACTTCGGGTCCCCCACAGTGCACCTGCGTGTGCCTCTCTTTCGGCATGCACCCAAATTTTCCTCGGCCGGTCCAGATCCTTAGATCTTCTCAGGCCTTCATTAAGTCTCACTTCCTCCTTCAAAAGGGTCTTAGATTACTTGGTCAGAAAGTGAAGAGATGCTTTAAAACTCTTCCTCATCTTACAGGGCTTATGCCTCTCCCTCTGGTCAACCGCAGCCCTAACTCCCAATTCTCCTCTTAAATACACGCTCTCTACCGGACACCTGGGTTTCATGTGCTGATTATGATTTTTCTATCGGGCTGTAAATATTTTGATTAGGGTCTCTGATTCTGGTGCCTCCTTATTCCTGAGAGGTCTAGATTTAAGGATGCAGACCCACAAGTCCATGGCCACATGAAGCCAAGAGCTCCCCTGTGGGCTTTAGGTCTCATGAACCCCTCTGCCTCAAGCTCACGTCAACTAGAAATTCAGTTCTCTGTTAGGTTACTTTCAAGAGCCCCCTCCCACCCCCCCCCCCCCACCCCCCCGCAACTCAACCCCCAAACAGAACACTCATAGGGAAAGTAAAACTTCCTGAAGGTTTTAGAAGCTGCAGAGAAGGAAATTACATCTCGAGTCATGGAGAAGTCAATCTCAGAGTCCACCATTTCACCTTCCTTTCTCCCCGAGCCTTTCCTAGCTCCATCCAGACGCTAGCATCCTTTCTCACGGTCTTCCCGGATTTTTGTTTCCGTCTCTCCTTTTCCCCTTTTTCTTGAGGCCAGTTGTCCTTGGTTCTGAGAGATATGTAATGATCGTGTAGGGAACCTAAAAGGTCCTGGGTGTATCTCACACTCCATCCCAGGTTCAATGTGGCAAAGCATTGTTTAAATTTCTTACTCCAGGTTATTGTCTTGCTTCAATACCTGTCACAGTCCCTACCACAGAGCCAAGCACATAGTAGGTGATCAGTCAACACTTGCTAAGCATTGACTGAAGGACCTGGTTGACTCAGGTGTGTAGTTTAGTATCATGAGCACAGGGTAGGGATAGGACATTCGTGTCCCCAGTCTTCCTGGTGTGTGAAATCTGAGTCGCCTTCTCCAACACCATAAGGAAACACTACCATCAGAGAAAGGAACTCCGTAGTTCAAATTGAAATAAGGTGGCAATAAAGTGACATGCAAATATCTACTTGTAAACGCTGAAGGGACTTAATCAACAAGCAAAGGGCACAGCTTTTGTATTGCAGCATAATGTAAAAGCATTTTATTACTTTAGCAATTGGCAAAAAAGTCAAATGACTTTATGGGGCTTTTTCTAAATTACCTTTATTAATGCACGTAATATTGTTGAAAAATTACACCACAGAATAAATGTTTCATTGAGCTACAAGTTGCCTGCAGGGCTGTGTTGTAAATATACATGGGCGACTATGTTACTATCTTTACAACTCATTCTGCACTTATTACAGCCTTCCGAAACCCGACAAGCACTGAGTAATTGGAAAGGTATAGATATTTTACAACAAAGCATACAGCAGGGGTAAGTGTGCAGCGAGCGCCTGGGAATACACCAGTTGTCACTGAGTGTGGTAACCTATCTGGGAGCTGTTTCAAAGTTTCCTTTCCCAGTGCTTCGCATCTTTCTGATATGTTGACACTTGCTTTTAGAAACCTATTCTGTCTGATTTGAATAAACACAGTTTGAGGCTTGTGACAGGACTTTTCATATTCATTGTATTTTGATGTGTGGAAACGGAAGGGATAACCGCTGAGGTTGGCCAGGAATGAGGGTAAAAGCTTTCGCTGTTCCCTCCGGTCATTTTGTCTGCATCTGTCTTGAGAGACAATGCATCTAGTTCCAGTTCAGAGACTGCAAACGCAATGCCTCTCTCCTGTTCTGTCGGCTCTGCGACCACCCTCTCACTCCCAATGCTCTAATAATCCAGCAGATACCATTTCAGAGCCCAGGATTCAACATCAATGTTTCAATCCATCCTTCTCCCCACTACAGCCTCTCCTCAAGCGTGACCCCAGGGCCACTCTGTCTTCATTCACATCCTTCTTGTTTCTGCTTAAATCTCCTATTACTTGCTGGGCTCTAAGTCAAACTGATAGGTGGTGTCTTGTCCTAATTTAGGAGGCTCATTTACATGTCCTGCTGCCTGCAGTGAATTCCAGGGATTGGTTGAAGAAGGAGAAGGGGTGGAGAAATCCAGGAGAAAAATAAAATATAAAAACAGGGAGGTCAGAGAGGCAAACTAACATTTATTGCACTGCTCACCTCATAGAGCCCCCACTTCAGAGGACCAGCGGGCCCTCTGCAGACAGAAGCCATAGCAGTCCCCAAGAACGCACCGCGCAATCAGCAACAGATGCCAGGCTCTGCCCCCTTGTTCCCACGGCAGCTAGTTCCAGGCTGGGAAGACTTCCAAATGCAAAATATGTCACACTTAGACATAGCTTTTACATCCTCATTTTTAGTAATTCACATTCTCTGCTTTTCTAACCTCCATCTCCTTGGTTTTTTTTTTTAAAAAATTAAGCCTATCTTTATGTTTTTCTCTCAGGAACATGATGGAGTATTAGGAATATTTGGACCATGTCACTGGGAAGTGGCTGGAATCAGCAGTTAGGAAGGGAGAGCTGGGCTGGGTCATACCCAGGCCAGCATCAGGACCAGGTGGATGGGGTGTGGTGATGTCCCTAATGTAGCTCAGGGGGCTACTAGAAGCCGCCTCCCCCCACCACAGCTCCTCCTTTGGCCTCCATGGGCCTGACTTCCCACAGTCATGTGAACGTATTTCTCCAGCTGGCAGAATGTTGCCCATGTCTACAGCAGCCAAGAACAATGATCTAAGATGGGTTTATCTAATAGTGATTGTTAACATCTGTTTAAATTGGTTTAATATTTTTATTATATGTAACGTGTGTGTGCTCATATAAACTTAGATATAGTGTAGGAATATGCACACAGTTTTAATCCAAAAGCATTCTGTTTCCACTGTGGTATCCCATCTCCTCTGTACAAGTCCAGCAAGTGCTCTGAACACACAAATAGCACAAAACCAGACAATCAGAAGATACCAAGTCATTGGGTGGAGCTTCGGTGCACCCACCATGCATTAATGCCAACCGTGCGGCAGGCGCCTTGCTAATTTCTGGGGACACAGCAATGAATAAGACTTGGGCCCTCACCTTCATTCTCAGCCTGACTTCTTACTTCTCTGAGTCATGGAAACAATCAGAGGAGAAAGTCTACCCACTCCTACAGTCTCATCTACCAACCCACTTGCTCTTACTCTGACTTCCCTCCAGTGACTAGGCTCTTAGCTAAAGTCAACTCTCTCCATTCCCTCTTGCCTACTCAAGGGCATCACACCACCAAGTATTCTCTCTAATAGGTGTTCTGCATCACCTATTTCCCTCTGCTCTGAAGTCACTGATGACTTCCACGTGGCCCAACCCAGTGGTCACATCTCAGTCCGCATTTTACTGGGTTTTCTCACAACTGTGAAACCCTGTCGTCACTTGGTATTGAGGAGTCCACTCTCTCTGGGTCCCCTCCTGCCTCAGGAGGCACTCCTTCTCATTCATCTGTGCGGGTTCCTCACCATCAATGGAATCTCCTCATGTTGGTGTGCCCCCGGGATGAGTCCTGGGGATTTTTCTCTGTTCAACTCCTACACTCACTCCATTCACTTCGGTGAATATTCACTGACACCTTTCCAACTTATATCTCTAGTTCAAGTTCCTCCTTGAATTTCAGACCCATATACCCAATTTTCTTCTCAATATGACCTCTTAGGGTTCTAATGTCAAACTTGATACATCCCCAATCACATCTCTGATACTCCGTGCTCTGATCTTTACTGTTTGGTTTGCACAGACCAAAAATCTTGGTGCCATCCTTCATTTCTTTCTCTCACCCAATCAGTTCCTCCTCCAAAATGTCACATAAATCACATCGTGTCACTTCTGTGCTCCAATGTTTTCCCATCAACTCAGATAAAAATCCAGGTCTTTCCCACGGCTTCCAAGGCCGTATAGATAGCCAGCACTGCTCTCAGCAACCTCTCTGATGTTACCGTGTCTCTCTCCCCCTTATTTACTTGCCTTCTTACCATTCTTGGAATATCTGAAACGTAATCCACCGCGGGGCCTTTGCACTGGCTTATCCCTCTGACCAGAAGGCTTCTCCTCCAGATGTCAGCATGGCTTGCTCCCTCACTTCTTCAAGTCACTGCTGAATATTTTCTCATCCTCCTAGTACTGCTTTTCTATCCCTTTTTACTCTATTTGAACTTTTAAAATAACACTTATCACTACTTGACATATTATAGTTATATGTCTCTTTTCTCTCCACCACTATAGTGTGCGTTTCTTAGGAGCTATTTTGTTCATTGCAGGGCCTTGAGTATGCCCCAAACATACTAGATACTCAATAAATATGTATTATGAACAGAATTAACAGCTCAGTCCTTGCCCTAAGGAGCTCACAGTCAAGCAGAGAAGACAGAAATAGAAAAATATATCCACAAGGCAGTGTAGAAAGTTCAATGACAGAAAGATGTGGGAGTGAAAGAGAGACACAGGTATTCCTCCAACATGGGGAGATCACAGAAAGCTTCCTGGAAGCGGAGATCGATTAAGGAGGAGTTAACTTGCTAAGGTGCATTGGCGGGGAGAGAGAGGTAGGGAAGTAAGGGGTAGGGAAGACTTGTCTAGAGCATTTTAGGCAGAGGGACAGCAGGAATAAACGTAGAGAATTCGGAAAGCCCATGCTGCACCCTGGAACATGGCAGGAACCAGCATAGGTGGAAATTGTTTCTAAGCACAAACCAAGGGCCCGGAAGTGGTAAGAGGTGAGGTTGGAGGCCTAAATAGTCATGTCCTAGAGCACCTTCAACACCAAGATAATGAGCTTGGAGTGTAGCTGCAGGGAGACATTTCAAGGTTGTACGCAGAGGTATGATTCACTCAGAAACTCCTTTGAGTTAATAGAGGCAGTGGGCCAACTGTTGGCCAAATGGCCCTGCGGTCACAGTGTTACAGTCCAGCAGGGGATGCAGTGAGCAGCTGCAGTGCAGGGAGGGATGGAGGATGGTCCCGACCAGGTCACCTCCCTGGCTGTGTGGAGACACACAGGAAGCAGAGATAGGTCAGGTGGAGGATTCATAGTCCAATTCAGGCAAGAGCTGAGAAGTTGTCAGTCCCAGGGAAGGAACGGTGTTCCCAGAGACAGTCCATGCGCCATAGGTTGACATGGTAAAAGTTAGAGCTTCTCTGTGGTCTTCACCCCCCTTCCAGCGCTCCATCTCACACCTGCTCCCTCCCAGGCTGCCGGGACTTTCCTGGGAAACCCGCATGTGGATGAAGCTGGAAAATGCAATCTGGCTGCATCCTGAGAGTGTCACATGCTGGTTGTCTGGGACCACACACTGAGACACTTTGCAAGAAAATTTAACAGAAAGCAGATGGCAAGTGTCGGGGGGCCTCTCACAACTGAGAAGGCAAAGGAGTAAACCAAAAAAACAGTGTTAGGACCAGAGTTCTGTGAGCAGCAGAGAAGTGGTCCTCCCCTCCTCCTCCCCACTCTGCCCCTGGAATGGGAGGGCAGGAGGGGAACTGACCTCTTGCAGGAGCCACTCTGGTCTCTGTGGCCCAATGGATGGGGCGTGGTGCTTAGATTGATGGTGGATGGTCCCACCTCTCTTCATTCTGTTCCTTCACTCTGAATATTCTTTGAGCTTATTAAGGCAGCTCAGAATGAGCACTCTAAATTTAGATCCAAACTATGTCATGTTTCCAAGGGAACTGTAAATTACTTTGTGAATGTACATACAACACAGCTAGCAAACTCTGCTTGACGAAGCCCTCTTACACTCGGTGTCTGAAGGCACCACATAAATTGTTGCCTAGTCCAAGCCCCAGGACAGTGACAGCCTCGGATAGATTGCCTTTGCTCCCCTTCTGTAGGAGACTCTGCTGTGGTACAAGGGACTCAAGCCTTCAGCTGCTACAGCTCCAAACTCCCCAAAGCCCCATATATGAAGGGTTTGTTGGATGAAGAAGAGAGTCAAGATGTTCTGTGACTTATGATGAGCCACCCAACATGAGAGTGACCAGCTACTCCTCCAAGCATCCGGGTCCTACCTGATAGTGAATCCAGAAGAGTCACTGACCCAGGAGGGAAGGTAGAACATGAGAAGCAGTTTTTGTTATTGTTTTTATCCTCACCCAAGGAGTGAGGATATTTTTCCATTGATTTTTAGAGAGAGTGGAAGGGAGAGGGGAGAGAGACAGAGAGATCGGGAGAGGGAGAGGGGTAGAAAAGCTTCGATGTGACAGAGACACATCGATTGGTAGCCTCCCACATGTACCTGACCTGAGGGTGAGGATAAGGGCACATACCTGCAACCAAGGTATGTGTCCTTGACCAACAATTGAACCTGAGACCCTCCAGTATGGCAGGCCAGTGCTAACCACTGAGCAACACCGCCTAGGGCAAGAAACAGTTTTTGATGAGGGTAGGGAATCACTTAGAGTTCAGTTTTAGTAACAGAGACTGGAAATAACAATGGTTGGCACAACATAGAAATTTATTTCTCTCCCACAAATAAGGAGTCCAGAGACATCCAGTCCTGGGCTGGTAGAGTAGACACATGATGTCACCACAAACTCAGACACCTTCCTTCTTCTCTCTACCCTTCCTGCTGTGCAGTTTTCATCCTCGAGTTCACTGCATGGTCACGACAGCTCCCGGTGCTCCATCATCATGTCCATGCCCCGGGAGCAGGGAGGAGGAGGTGGACGGGCAAACAGTCTGCAGTTCAGCCGGTCAGCTTCCTACATGCAGCTTTCCCGGGCCCCACACAGTACTCCGCTTATACTTCATTAGCTCAACCTTGATTACCTGGCCACCAAGGCTTTTTTAAAAATTAAATTTATTGGGGTGACATTGGTTATTAAAATTATATAGGTTTTAAATGTATAATTCTATGATACATCATCTGTATATTTCATTGTTTGCTCACTATCTGTAGTCAAATCTTCTCTCACCATATATTTGGCCCTCTTTCCCCTTTGCTACCTCCTAACCCCCCTTCTCTCTGATAACATTCCCTCTGGTAACACTGTGTCTATGAGTTTTTTTGTTTTTTTCTTGTTTATTCATTCATTGCTTTCAGTGTTGTATCTCCCATATAAGTGAAATCATATGGTTCTTGACTTTTTCTGTCTGACTTATTTCACTTAGCATGATATTCTTAAGATCCATCCATATTGTCACAAATGGCAGTATTTTGTCTTTTCTTATGGCTGAGAAATGTTCCATTGTATATATGTATTACGTCTTCTTTATCCAATTAAAGGACACTGGTTGTTTCCATATATTGGCCACCATGAATAATGCTGTAATGAACATAGGGGTGCATATATCTTTGTGAATAAATGTTTTCAAAATTTTCAGGTAGATACCCAGACGAGGGGTTGCTGGGTCATATGGTAACTGTATTCTGAATTTTTTGAGGAACCTCCTTACTATTTTCCATAGTGGCTGTACCAGTTTACATTCCCACCAGCAGGGAATGAGGGTTCCTTTTTCTCTACGATCTCTCCAACATTTGTTGTTACCTGTCTTGTTGATAATAGCCTTTCAGGTGTGAGGTGGTATCTCATTGTAGTTTTGATTTGCATTTCCATAATAGCTATTGAAGTTGAACACCTTTTCATATATCTGTTGGCCATTTGTATGTCTTGAGAGAAGGGTCTGTTTGGGTTCTTTACCCATTTTTTAATTGGATTGTTTGTTTGGTATTGAGTTCTATGAGTTCTTTATATATTTTGGATATTAACCCCTTGTCAGAGCTGTTCTTTGCAAATATCTTCTTCCATTCGGTTGATTGCCTTTTTTGTTTTGTTGACGGTTTCTTTTGCTGTGCAGAAGCTGTGTACTTTGCTATCCGAAGGCCCTTTTTATAGCTAATCAGGACACTGCCTCAGGAACAAACATCAGAGGTTTGGATAACAACCACTTCTACTCCATGTTCCTGAATTACTCAGGATACTTATTTCAAAACTAGAGGCCCGGTGCACGAAATTCGTGCACGGAAGGGGGTTGTCCCTCAGCCCAGCCTGTACCCTCTCCAATCTGGGACCCCTCGAGGGATGTCCGACTGCCCGTTTAGGGTGGGATCGGGCCTAAACGGGCAGTCGGACATCCCTCTCACAATCCAGGACTGCTGGCTCCCAACTGCTTGCCTGCCTGCCTTCCTGATTGCCCCTAACCACTTCTGCCTGCCAGCCTGATCACCCCCTAACCACTCTGCTGCAAGCCAGTTTGCCCCCAACTTCCCTCCTCTGCTGGCCTGGTTACCCCTAACTGCCCTTTCCTGCAGGGTTGATCACCTCCAACTGCCCTCCCTTGCAGGCCGGGTGCTTCCCAACTGCCCTCTCCCGCTGGCCATCTTGTGGTGGCCATCTTGTGTCCACATGGGGGCAAGATCTTTGACCACATGGGGGCAGCTATATTGTGTGTTGCAGTGATGATCAATCTGCATAGTACTCTTTTATTACATAGGATAGAGGCCTGGTACAGGGGTGGGGGGCAGCTGGTTTGCCCTGAAGGGCGTCCCGGATCAGGTGGGGATTTCCTTGGGGCGTGGGGTGGCCTGAGCGAAGGGCCTGTGGTGGTTTGCAGGCCGGCCACGTTCCCTGGCAACGCAAGCGGAAGCCCTGGTATCTGGAATTTATTTTCCTTCTACAATTGAAACTTTGTAGCCTGAAGCGGAGCCAAGCCTGGGGCTTCCTCCTAGGCTGGTAGCCATTTGTGTTGGGGTTATAATTGAAACTTTGTTGCCTTAAGCAGGTGGGCCCAGCCAGGGTGTGCAGAAAGCTTTGCTTCCCCTGTTGCCAGCGGCAACCCTGGCCTGCTCTCTCAAGCTCCTTTCTGCCGCCATTTGTTTGAATTTGTTTACCTTCTATAATTGAAACTTTGTAGCTTGAGTGGAGGCTTAGGCCTGGCAAGGGCAGGTGGAAAGCTTGGCTTCCTCTGTTACCTAGGAAACCTTGCTCTCTGTGGCTGTAGCCATCTTGGTTTGGGTTAATTTGCATATTCGCTCTGATTGGATGGTGGGCGTGGCTTATGGGCGTGGCTTGTGGGTGTGTCGGAGATATGGTCAATTTGCATATTTGTCTATTATTAGATAGGATGCCTCGAGCCCGACACAGCACATCTGGAAACACTACCAGCTGGGCTAACGTGTTTTTTAGAGCACTTGCTTTAAATGTTTAATATATATAATTGCATATATATATAATAGGCCCTGTGTTAAATGTTTAATATATATAATATAATAAATGTTTTAAACAACCCTGGGGGATCTGCACATTATTACTTCCATTTTACAGATGAGAAAACAGAGGCTCAGAGGGAAAGAGTCACTTGCCCACAGTCACACAGATAGTGCCCGGCAGACTGGACTCCAGGCCTATGTGAGTCCCAAGCATCGTGCCTATGGCACCATCTTATCTCCCACTTCA
Source organism: Eptesicus fuscus (assembly GCF_027574615.1). Taxonomy (NCBI): domain Eukaryota; kingdom Metazoa; phylum Chordata; class Mammalia; order Chiroptera; family Vespertilionidae; genus Eptesicus; species Eptesicus fuscus. The sequence continues at coordinate 20,252,742 of NC_072494.1, read as the reverse complement.
AGTAGTCTCCATTTGAGATCTTAGGAAACTGCGCGAGTAACAGTAACATTACAGACTCGAGCCCAGGGGTGCTTGTCGTGCTTGGGGTGAGAATTACTCTGACTCTCTCTAGCGGGTGAGAATCCCAACCCACGAGGACTCTAGCAGAAGCATCACTTTTGGAGCGCTCAGGTGTGAGCCACTCTCGGGTCTTCACAGCAGTATTCCTTGGGGGTCTCCAGGTACCCCACACTCTTCCTGAGCACACCCTCTATCTCCACATCACTTGTCTCCACTCAGGCTTGGCCACTGGCCCTTCCTGACTCCCCTGATGGACTCTGACCATTGCAGGCTGACACGCGGGAACCGGAACACCCATCCCTGGGTCCATCCTGTCTCCTGCTCCATGCGCTCCCCCCCTCTGACACCTCTTCTTCATAGTTAGGTCCACCCGCGTGGGGCCGTGCTCTTTAGAAATCAGCCAGGAGGGCAGCAGACCCTTCTCTCCTACAGAGCTGTCTCCAACACTCAGTTCACGATTCTGATCAGACTGAAGCAGAATGTCCTCCAAACAGCTACACGTTCAGACACAGGTCTGCACACGTGTTCATGAGGACGGAGCCAAAGAAGCCAGTGCCCAGGCTCCCAACCCACAGAGAGATGTGCTCGGTGCCAGGGCGGAGGGAAAACACAGGAACTGCCCCCTGTTGGGACCTGCCCAGCCTCCTCCCCTGGCAGGCCAGGCCTGGCACCGGCCTCTCCTGTGTGACCCTGCGGCCTGGCCTGTGACGTGGACCCGGGTCGGCCTGAGACCTGTCCTCAGGCTGGGTCCCTGGGCAGTGCTTCCCCAAAGATAGCAAACCCAAGGAATTTGTGGGTTTAACGTGTCTATTCCAAATAGTGTGTACTCTCAACTGTAAATAACACAGGATAAAACCCCACCAAAATCACTAGTGACTTATGCTGTGTCGGGGTATTAGAAATATAACCTTTCTGTATGTTCTAGTTAGCGTATAATGAATATTGTTTTTCTAAGCAGAAAACAAAACAAAACAAAAAATACAGACATACTGGTTTAGCTTTAGGCCGTCGGTGTGGATATTCTAACTCGGGAGGCACGCACACCTCTGCACCCCGGGGACACATGGGGCTGGCATCCTGGTTCTGCTGATGTGTCTCCTCTCCTTTGGTGCTGAGCCTAGTGGCTTGAATCCAGCTCTGTGGCTCAGTTGACCCTGGTTGCACCCTGCATACAACACAGTATCCACCTCAGTCTTGCCCAGCTTCATGCTCCAGCCCTGCTCAGGGCAGCCTAGCCTTGGGCCCCGAAGCTGGTCTCCTCCGCCTCACATCCAGCTGCTATAGGTGAATAGCTTTGACCCCTGGTGCCCCTCCGGATTCTCAGAGTCTAGTTTTAAGGAGCAAACACAGCCTAACACAACCAAAAAATAATTTACATTGTAATCAGCCCACTCTGGAAAGCAGACTATCCTCTGATCATTATTGATCCTCTGCATGAAGTGATGGCCCTCTATACTGTGGGTCAAGAAGACACACCACAGATGTTGCCATGAACTGCACCCATCGCCACCTGAGCATCCTCAGTCCTGCTGAATTCAACTTAGTGCCCAGCAGTGGCTCGGCGTCCTGCTTTGCTGCTCTAAATACGGGCTGAGGGAGGATGGAGGGGGAAGGATTCCCATAACAGACCTCTGACCCATGCAGGGATGGAGACCATGTGCTGCTTTATTATTGATGTTAACCAGCCAATACCTTCCCATTGAGTACATGCTGCTTCATAATTTATACAGTATTTCCACAGAGACTTGCTTCTCACAATAAATAATTCCCATTTCCCAGAGAAGCACACTGAGAGAGCAGTCACCTGACTTGCTCCAGCTCGTGGAACCAGGAAATGGAAGTGACAGGAAACTCAAGGCAGGTGCCTGGCCCCACCAAAATTTCCCTGAGGTGGCCCCTGGAGGGGACCATCTGTGACCAGCACACAGCCAACAACCTCCATCAAGCCCAAGGGCAAAGAAGGCCACAGAGCATCCTTCATTTCGGAGAAAAATCAAGCAAATCCTTGAGAGGCTGACAGGGTCCGAGGAAACCGAGAAACCAGCTTTTCAGTGAAGATGGACGTGTGGCAGGTGAAGACAATTGGGGGGGGGGGGGCGGTGAACGGTCTGACAGGTACCAAGGTCAATAATAAAAAACAGTGTGACAGCAGCAGTAATCAAAGGAAAAGTGAGGGGGGACCTAGAGTCCTGACACTCGCAGTGAGGGAGCCTGGAAGGGGCAAGCAGGACATTCATTCCCTGGCAACACAGTGTGCTGATGGCCAGCCGGCCAGCATGTCCCAGTCCCCTCAGGGTCATTGCACACACCCCCAGCAGCCGTCTTCCTGGGCAGCTGCAGAGAGGAACACTTGAGAAACGTTGGAAGCAGGAAAAACCAATGTGTGTGACTATGCAGACACCTGAGTAGGTAAGGCAGGCTGGGATCACAGCACATGCATGCATACATGTGTGCATGTATGTAGAGAGAACCGATTAGACTTCGGGACCTGTGCTCTATGCTGGACCACAGACCTGCCCTCCAGGGACCTTCCACTGGAGGGGGCACCTCTGTAGATAACGTCTCTGATAAGTGTAGTAACAAGTTCTACTTGAGCTCAGAGAGGGAGCTGAGTGTCACAAATTCCTTCTCCAATGAAGCTTCACATCTCTTAGCATCAAAAAAGACCTTGGGGCCAGGCTGCTGAAGTCTGAATCCTGGCCCCTCCTTCGTGGTTTTAGACAAGTTACTTAACCTCTCTGTGGCGTAATATCCCCGTCTGTAAAACAGGGAGGATCATAGCAGCTTGTTTGGTTGCTGTGAGGATTAAATAAGTTAATGTGTAAAGCCTTTAGCAGAGTGCTGGCATGTACCTGGAATGCGTAGGTGTGGGTCCTGGCCTTCCTGGCGCAGGCCCTAGGCTGGGTGGTTCCATCTGGCCGGCTTCGCTGAGAGTGGTGGGATTTTCCTTCCTAATTGGTTTGGACAAACGCGCCACCGTCCCACCTCTGCAGTCTTCTAGGGAAAGCCCAGAGATCTTGTTATTTTGGAGAAAGGCGATACCTAGTCATTGTTGATTTAATACAGTGGACCCTGCTTGCAGATCAAACATTTGAATCATTCTGGACACATTCATGGGTCTAGACTAATGAAGGTGGAATATTCCACCACCGTAGAAGAACATGCTGCCTACCTCATAATTGCCTTCCAAAGCAGCCCCTGAGGGAGAAGGCATGAAAACTTCTCAGAGAAGTTCCTCTCCTTGGGCTTCCCAAGAATCTGCTGGTATCTTCTCAGCCAAGGGATGCTTTTACAACGAGTTCCCTGCTTGATAACAAACTAGGATCAAAGGGATACGTTTTCCTCTCCCAAACTCCAAAGAAAGGATTCCATTTCGAGTGGCTGCTAGAGAAAGCTGATAGTCTCAGGGTATCTTCCTCCAACCCTGCAGTAGGGCAGTTGTTGAGTAATTCCATGAAGAGAAGCAGAAAGTCTCCTCTGCCCTGTCCAGCTTAGGCTCCTCCTCCCCCTCGGCTGCCCCGCCCCCCACCACCACCTCCAGCCCTGCAGCTCAGAGTCAGGGTGGTGGGCCCCCCGGCCCCACTCTTAAGAGCACCTGTAAGTGGCTACAGAGTGAAAAAAGTAGAAGGCTGAAACTTTATGGCTTGGTATTTGCAAAAATGGGCCTCAGTTTACTCATCTATAGAGTGGGGCAACAAACCCGCCTTCCATACTTTACAAAACCTGGAGAAGGCTCAACCGAGACTGTGTTCAGGAAAACACCCCGAAAACTGTAATAAGTCTGCAAATGTCAGGAGTCTGTCACTCCGCCTCATTTTAGTGCTTTTCAAAAGGGGAAAGGTAGAAAGATCAATGCGGGAGAAAAACTGCTGAATCCTCTCAAGGCCATGAATCTTTCTCCGGCTCCGCGTGAAGTCGCGCTGAACCATGTCCACCGTTAGGTTAGTTGAAGGCTGCTGTTAAAATGAAAATGTCACTGTTATTTATGGTTTAAGGCCTCCCTGTTTCCAAATAGGTTTTCAGAAGGTGTTAATTTATTGCCAATACTGTATCTTGTGTTACTTTGGCATTTGACTGCTGAGGGATGAGGCACAGGAGACAGGGGAGTTTTAAGCAGAGTTGGGGATAGAAGGAAGGTCTGGAGAAACGGCCCTTCCCAGGAAGCTAGTTCCCTAACTAACTACAGGGACCAGCCCTGGACAGTCACAGCCAGTCAGTGAGCACACTGGACCCAGACCAGCAGAGCTCTTACGATCCCCACACCCAGAGGAGGTGAGGGGAGTGGCAGAGAGGTTACTGGAACCCTGAGAGTCAGGCAGAGAAGGTCACCTTGAGGGAAGCAGTGTCCTTCTATGGGGGACACAGCCAGCATGCGGCTCCTGGGAGGAAGCCAGGACTCGCTGGCCTCCAGGCGGAGCTACAGCTTCCCTGCTGGGCTCCACATGGCTACGTGGGAAGCTCCAGGGTAAGAGAGCCTCTGGGGATAGAGATCCCGGAGGAGAAGGGTCTGGGGGGCAGAAGGAAGATCTCCAGGAGTGTGTGTGCAGAGAGGGGAGGCTGGTGGAACAGTGCACAGGAGGCTGGGGAGGAAGGAGATTGCGCTGGGGGAAAACTTCCATCAGAGACCAGGGCGCCATGTACAGGGATTTCAGGTATAAACCCTAGCCCACCCGAGGCATTCTGCATCCTCCTGTGGGCTGATTCGTACCCGCTATGAACCACACCGGGACTTTGGGGACCCTCATAGCATGCTTGGCTTCCCAAAGCCTCAGGAACTGGCTACACTGAGAGCCTGTATTCTTAATTTGTCAGAAAGGCAGCTGCTTGTAGCTAGATAGTCAATTCTTGTCTTTATTCAGATTGAAAACATTTAAAGGTCCAATATTTTACAGTATATCTTCTGGATGCAGCAGTTAATAAAACCACATTTGAATTTCGCTGGAGCCCCCTTTAAACAATAATGAACAAAGATGATACTGTATAACTTAATGGAGAGCAAAATGCATTTTGTCAAGACAGAGAGGGAGAGGGAAGGAATTTAAGGAATTGTGTGCCCTGGAAAAATCACTCTCTAAAGTCATGAGGAAGATGAATCTGGGCCTTAGCAACCGCATCACTGCAAAATAAGATAAATGACAAGCAAAACAAACGTTTACATTTTTCAGATTGGGATTCATCTTTGGGGCCAGTTGCAACCACAGATGCCGAAGGGTTTCTTAATCATGATGTCATACTCTGCTTACAAAACACTGGTAGCACAACACGCCCATGGGATCCAGGTCCTGTTTCTGGAGATGCAAGTCACAGCTCTCTGACATCTTAGCACCTTCCATCTCTGAACACACAGATCCTCCCTCCCCCCATCCCAGGCCACCACCCAGGAGCCGGGCCCTTCCTCGGGCATGATTTTCACTTTGCTCCTCTCACTTCTGCTGCCTTTCCCCTGCCTCGTCCTTTCACAGTCTTCCTGATTCTCCAAGACCCAAGGCAAACGCCACCTTTCCCACTGAGCTTTCTCTAAAGAGTCTTCTGGTAGAAATGCTTCCATCTGCTGGGCTCCCAGAATTTCCCCACACCTCTGACAGGGCACTCATCCCAGTCAGCTGTTAATCCTAGTTATGCAGTTAGCTTCCTCCAGGTGACACCGGGAGTTACCTGAGAGTTCTCCATGAAATCCAGCCCGGTCTCTCGCATGCAATCAGTGTGGAACTGGATTTAATTAAGCAAGTTGTGCTCTATACCCCAGTGCTCTCAGAGGATCCTCAGATTTCAGTTATAAAATAATTATGGTGTTTCAGGCACTAGAAAATATAATTCACCTGTGTGTAGTCTTTGGGCCAGGGTAGTGCTATTTTATGCTCTAAAAAGTCATAATTCACCCAATGAAGTCAATGACTCCCTTAGAGCTCCTTTAGAGCCGAGTGTTCATAAGCTGTCACCTCCAACATACAAGCCATCCGAATGAATTAATGGATAGCCAATACGAAAGCAATTATTCTGTTCCTGCTGGAAGGATCAGCTCCAATAGAGTCATGTCATATAATTGAAAACAGCATGAATTTGATATTTGACTCTGTCATTAGGTATTTTTAGAGCAGATGAATTATCTGGTGTTCTGAATGTGGATAAGTATAATTTTTACAGGTGACTAGTCCTAAGATATGTTTGTTTCTAAAGGGTTTCAATGCCCTAGAAATCCAGCAATTTCTACATTTACAAGCATAATTAATTAGAGGTTCTGAGCCCACCTTTATAAATTGGATTTCCCCGAGTTGTCCTCCAGACCCCCACCGGTCCACGGACATCAAGCCCTAGGATCACTGCTAATACATGAGCACCTCCCTTGCCTCACAGGCAAACACCAGCATGCGTTATTTTCATAATCTAATTTTCATTGATGTTAAGCCTTTGCGAAGACGGAAGATGCTCCCTTCAGAGGCAGAACTTCCTTGCACTTGTCCTTGGGGTTCCAACTAACTCTGCTCATGCTGTACCCTTTGCCCGCTCTCCCCACCTGCACCCCATGACTCCATCCACCTTTCCGATACCACCCCTCTGTCTGGCCTGGGTCCATCCCTCTTCAGGAGCCACTACGGTCACTTCTCACCCTCATCTCTGCTCACTGCTAGGAGTGCCTCTTAAACTTAAATTGGGTGATCTTCAGTTTAATAATAAAAATGGACTGCCTTGCTTTCTCAAACTTCGCTTTTATGTGCAGGAGTTTAGTCTTCTCAACCAGAAGATAAGGCCCAGGAGGGCAGAGACCACATTTTATATTGTGAACTAATTTCTTCATCTGTTCTAAGGAGTATCTCAGGAAGGAGATAAGAGCCATTGATCCAGGCTGTAGTCTTATTGGCCATCTTTCATCCCAGGGAATTCTCTTTGCCGTTTTATTAAACGTAAAGAAGAGAAAGATGAGTAATATGATGACGCTTCAAGAATAATTGAACAGCAAATGGGTATGTGCTGTTCCCCCAGCTCAGGAAACATAGACAAAACAAAAACAAAAACAAAAAAACAGACATCAATGACAGCAAAAGTCAGACTCTTGGAAGAATTCTTGACCAAAATGGTGGACATTAATTAGGAATTCATTATTTATATCCTACCTACTTCCAAAGGATGGAAACCGCTGCTGAAGGGAGGCTATGGCGCCCGAGACAGAACTGAGTCTGGAAATATGGCTCAGGAGTCAGCTTGGCTCTAACGTACTGTGTGCAACTGGGCAAATCACTCCCATGCGTTGAGCCTCATCTGTAAAATGGGAGTAACCCATTGGTGGTTCTCAGCATTCAATGGTATATACTTTTAAATTATATATATTCTAATGCTCTACATATTTTAAGAATTATTTGGGGTCTATAAAAAGTGGATAAATGCTCACCTAAATGGGGTCTCTATTGACCAGAAATCCTGGGGCAACCTGGAAGGCAGACCATCAGCCTCCGCTGCCCAACAGGAAATGGTTCCCCCAGTGGGCAGAGCTGCCAGCCTCACCAGTTGTCTTGCAAAATGGGAATTCAAACCTGGCTGACCTCATGCTCACTCCCAGGCATGACAGCGTCCCTCTGTTGGTGTTATTCCCTGGGTCCATATCCAAGACCCTGTTTTTCAGATGAAGAAGGAATTGTCCTGAGAAATCAGGATGATTAGAGTTCTCACAGAGCACACACAATAGGGCCATTGAGGAGTCCAGAGCTGGATCCCCTCGGCCCAGCCCTGTGGTTTCTCTAATCCACTCCGACGCAAAGCCACAGACATCCTGGCTTTGCACGCGCCCGCACTTACACGCGCCCCACCTGGTTCTGCACCGAAGGCCCTCCCTGCGGATCCGATGGGGCGCATCAGGTGACCGCAGTTGGGGAGCGTGGGGCAGCCGTCCTCCCACGCCACCGCGGGCCGCTGACAGCTCCGGGCCAGCCGTGCGGTCCAGTCTGCAGGGAGTTTCCTGCCCTCGGGTTCTTTACAGAAACCTGACAGGCCCAATAAAGGCCCAGTGCTGATGGAGAGAGCGGCCCGCGTCCTCCCAGCAGCCCGCTGCCTCCGCTGACACAATGGGGCCGCAGTAATCCCATTACACCCTCGTCTTTCATAATTACTCTCTTTCTCCAAGTGACAGAGCATCCCAACGGCAGGGAAGGGAACTATTTTTAAACTATTTCTACCTAAAAAAAAGACTCGTTTTTTCACAGATACAGTTCTGTTCTATAAATCACACTAGGGACAGAGTGGGTACTAAGGTTGGCAGAAGCGAGAAATCCCGAACACTGGCCGCCCCCACCCCCCAAAGAGCTCGCCTCACCCAACGTGCCCAACAACCGACACACGCTTTTCTTTTCTCCTCCTTTTTGTTTCTGAGGTCCCTCTGCCAGTGTTCGTCACCTCCAGCCCCTCCCTGACTCTAGCGGGGGAAAAAAGAAAGATTACAAAGGCATAGCTTCCTGTGAGGGACTTGCGGCCTTCCTCTTCCCCCCTCCCACCCACCCCTCACCTACCTTCTTGAGACCAGCTCTCCTCGCCCTTCTCCTCCGGTCTGGGAAAATTCGTCTGCAGGATGTATTTCTAGAACAGTAGCATCTCAATGAGAGGACATGAAGCGGGGGGAGGGCAGTGGAGGGGAAAAGCAAAATAAAGCCACTGAGGAGCCACGTTAGCTGGGGCAGGAGCTTCAGCCGGGCCGGGGTGACCTCCCAGAGGGGACGGCACCTTCAGAAACCGGGCACTACCCCAGTCCCCAAGACCATCCTGCCATCTGCCTGCCTCTTACAAATTCCTCGAAGACACCCAGTGCCGCCACATAGTTATATTGATAAGGAAGCTGGAGCGTTGGAAATGAATCAATGGCACCACCAGGATTTCTTGAGTATCAATCTATCGAATTACTGCGCCTCCCTTGCACTCGCATTTCTGGGGTCAATAGCTATCAGTCTCACTCACCACGGTTAGTGTATCATTGAAGCCTGCGTATATTATCCATCCCTCAGGGTTATATTTTCTCACTCTACCTACAGAACTCTTCGGCTGCTCCTCTGGCCAGCCTGGCGCCCTGCCATTTCCCCCCTCATCTTTCCTGTTTTCACTTCCTTTCCCCTCCTCCCACCATCTCTGATGGGCCCGTCTTGCTTCTAGGCCTGGAGTCTAACTAGCTGTGGTTGGGGCGGTGGGGGGGCAGGGAGGGGTGCACCTGAGAGACAGGAAGACAGTGAGAGGAGAGGAGGCGGCTCTGCGGGTCCCCTCCAGTCTCCCAAGTAGTTTTTGGTGACAGATTTGCATTTAGCTTAGAGATGCAGACACCGCCCCCCCCCCCCACCCCCGACACACACACACACACCCCAAAGCCGGATCATGGGTCTCAGAGCAGGTGGGACCCCTCTAAAGGAGACAGTGGAGCAAATGCAGCACGAGGGTAAGCCATGGGATTAGACCAGGCCCTCGGCAGGGGACGTTGCAAAGAGCTGCCCACAGCATTGCTGAAAAGTGCCACAGAAAGGCCTGCAGAGCAGTGAGCATCCTTAGCCACACAAGGAACAAGAGGCGGAGGCAGGGGAGGAAGCCAGGGACACAAGAAAGAAAAGCCACTTCGAAACAGTTATTAAGTGACATGAGCTCAGTAGAACCAAGGGCACGTTTATTACGGGCATGAATAAGCATTGGTTTCATTCGACCTTCAGCAGGCGTCAGAAGTAGTGAGGAAAATGACACCCCTCATCCCATTCATCCCACCTTCTCTGTCTGTGCAGAAAAGCAACCTAAACGAAACGTGGAGAGACAAGAGAGAAGTAGAGAGTCTGTGGTGTGATTAACAATGGCTGTTGACTGGGCCTGGTGGGAACACACCAGAGGGAGCTCAGAGAAGTGAATGAAGCCGGAGGTTGCTGGTGCCAGCCCCGGTTTTCTGTAACTGCTGGCTCGGTGGGGAAGGGCACGTTTAAAGAATGTCTCCCAACTCCTCAAGGATCAAGGTTTGCTGGTGTAGAATTGCTTTTGACTCCCAGGACACAGGAGGCCAGACATCATCAGACCAGCCTTCCCGCCAGGAGGTGGGAGACAGGATTGGTAGAGAAAGCATTAAGCTAAAAGTCATCACTGTCAGGAAGTCCTAAATCTGATCCTGAGAGAGGAGCATGTTGATTTGTAAGCGTGTTGATTTGTAAGTCTTTTCATGAGAATGGCATGTGGCCACTAAGGCCGGCGGGGAAACAGCAGTGCAGAGCACAGGCTACACGCAGGTACACCGGCCTCGGTCTTGGCTCCTCTGCTTCAGTAGCTGCCAGTCTTGGTCAAATACCTTGTTTTTCCTGAAGCTCATTTTCCTCCTCTCAAACAATGGAAATTAAAAGAGGAGATACCATCATAGTGACATCACCATGGAGCCCTGCTAGTTGTTTACAGCCAGTCTGATTAGTTGATGCCTCTTCCGATTGGGTGTTGCCTGAGCCACACCAGTTACTAAATCTCTTGACTCCTGAATATCACTCCTCTCTCTCTTATAAGTTGGTTGTCAGGAATGAATGAAATTATAAGGGAAATGCTTAGCTCAGTGTCTGGTAAAAATGCCCAATGGTATTTGTTATGGATTGAATCATATCCCACAAAGAAGATATGCTGACAGTCTAACCCTGGCACCGCAGAAAATAACCTAATTTGGAAATAGGGTCATTGCAGATGTGATTAGTTACGATGAGGTCATACTGAGTGATGGGCCCCTAATCTAGTATGACTGATGTCCTTGAAAGAAGACGGCCATGTGACGACATGGAGACACAGGGAAGGGCCATGCGGAAATGAAGGCACAGATGGGAGTGATGCATCTCTAAGCCCAGGAGCGCCTCGGGGTCTCGCCCATCACCAGAAGCTAGGAGACAGGCATGGGACAGACCTTCCCTCAGAGCCCTCAGCAGGAACTAACCCTGATGACATCTCGGCTTTGAACTTCTAGTGCCCAGAACCGTCCCTGTGTGAGAAAGCTGTGTAGTTTTAAGCTACCCAGTTTGTGGTAACTTGTTATGGCGGCCCTTGAACACAGTATTATACTGGGCACACTCCTCAAAGGCATGAACTCGAAAAGTATCCGGGAGAAGACCTTAACATTCTTGTTGGTCCAATCTCGCATGTGGTGCTTGAAAGGCCATCTTCAGCATTCTCAAGAAGTAGTCCAACTGCTTGTGCTTGGATACCTCCAGTGACCGGAACTCACTACCTATCATGACAATCCAGTAGCTCTGACGATTAGAAAAACTATTCTTTATATGGAGCCAAAAAATACGTTTCCCATAGATTCCCCTTATTCGGTGGAAACTACCTCCCTTGAACCTTTTATCATAGAAATGTCCGATCCCTTAGCATTTAACATTCCTTCAAATACTTGCATTCATTGAACAAATCATGTTATGTTGCTATGTTAATGTTATCTTACGTTCTAGCACATATCAGAGGTTATCACATGCAATTTCTTTTGTGTATAATGAACTCTGTCTTCTCAATCTAAAGAGAAATCTATTAAAATCCAGTTCTCTATTATACATCTCCTGGTAGACTAGGTTGTGCTGTGGGAAACACCAAAAACAAAACCTGTGCTTCAAACACCGGAGAATTACTTCTCTCTCACGCGCTGTCACCTACTGTGGCGCAGCAGGGGCTCTCAGTTTGTTGTAGTAGCTCCGGGACCCAGACTGAGAAAGCAGCCAGCAGCTGGGACACTCCTCTGTGGCAGGGATAAAGCTTCGGAGCGTCAGCCATCGGCAATAATGCCCCCACCCAGAATTGACACTCCTCACATCCCTTCACAACTCATTGGCCAGTGCTAGTGGCATGGCCTCACCCAACCAGCAGGAGGCCCGAAAATACAGCCCTAGACAATATAGTCCTTCCGCGTGTCCGGAAGCCAGGCCCAGGAACACTGAGCCCGCAGCACTGGTGGTCACCATCCCCTGAGTGGATTTCCTGCTGTTCCACCCTCCTGCTTATTAGTCAAGGTCATGAGAACATTACATTGTCATTATACTACTTGTGTTTCCATTTCCTCCGTGAGACGGAGAGTTTCTCAAGGGCAGGGATTAGGTACATTTGGTGTGCAGATGTATTTGTGACCAGTGACCATGCATCCACAGTGAGAGCCAAAGTCCTGACCATGGTGCCCAGGCCATATCTGATCCGGATAGGGCAAGAACCAGACAGCTATTCTGTCTGTCCACAAACCATACCTATTCATTTCGCTGAATGCCAGGAACTAGCTAAGTATTATACGGATATTGACTCGATCATTACTACAATTCCATAAGGAGGGTGCTCTTACGATCCCCACCTTATAGGTGGGGAAACTGAGGCATGAAGAGCTACATGATCTACCACTCACAGGTAGAAAGCAAAGCAAAGGAGTGGGGTTTGAACCCAGGCAGTGTGACTCCAGAGCCAGCTCTTAACCTTTGCTCCTTAATCTCGACCTCTCTGGGCAGAATCTCCTCCATCCTAAAATGGGAATAACCCTAATAACCATAGGGGTGTTCTGAGGGTCAAGTAGGTCAGGTGTGAGGTGCACAGCACACATTCAGTGCATGTTCCGTTTGCCGCCTCGTCCTTGGACTCACAGTTACTCTCCCTTCGTCAGCCCTTAGTCCTTAATCTTCTTAGTAGCTTTAAAGCCACCTTTAGAACCCAACTTTGTGGGCCTCTTTTCTCCTCTGTGTGGGGAATAAAAAAGCAATATAATTTCCCTAAACCTGATTTGCATGACAGTAAATATATTGTTCTGTGTAGTTCTTTGTGACTGAGTAACCAGCAGAGGAGCTAATTTATTAGTTTAGCAATTTAAGCAGGACCTCGGAAGAAAGGAGCCCCGATCACGCAGCGCTGGGACTGTGCTAATGAGAAGATTAGAGGCGTGTTCAGCCCGCACAGTCCCAGATAATCACACGTGTACCCGAGGATTATTAACAACCACAATTACTGGGAACTGTATTATCTGCCTGGCTGGTTATTCTCAAGTCAACTTGTATTGAAGAGACGAGCTTGGGGGAGTTAATAAGTTATTTTGAAGTGGCTGGTGGGGGCCCTTCATAATAACGATCTGTCGAAATGCAAGGGTGCACCCGAGGCTCCACGGTGCCTTCACCCTAATTCTCACCCAGGAGTGGAAGGAAGCGCTGAGTTTTCTTTGGAGAAAGCGGCTCTCCACAGAGCCCGGGCCCCGCCTCGCAGGCTCTCTTTGCTGGAACCACTTGCCACCCCGGGGGCCGGTCTCCTGTGTTCCAGATAATCTTTGGAAGCAGTGTCCATTTCAGGGGACAAAGCTCTGGGCTTTTATGACCCTGGTAGTTCCTGTCTCTTCCCAGCCTCCCTCCTCCTTGAAAGTCTTCAGCTGCCTGTCCTTGGGCTTTCCAGGACTCTGCACAGCATGGCACCCGGCGCAGGCCTCAGAGATAACTTCAGTCCTGCTTTCTCTTGCAGATTCTGACAACTCCATGCTGGGAGCTGCTGGCTGGTCTTGAACCCAGAGCTCTGCACGGAGGATGGGGGCAGACGGGGAAACTGTGGTCCTGAAGAACATGCTCCTTGGCGTCAACCTGATCCTTCTGGGCTCCATGCTCCAGCCCACAGAGTGTCAGCTGGAGGGCCCCACGGAGAGGGGCCAGAGACCGGCGGTGGAGGAGGAGGGAGGCATTGCCAGCTACAACACATCCGACAAAGAGCCGCCCGTGGTCTTCAACCACGTGTACAACATCAACGTGCCCCTGGACAGCCTCTGCTCCTCCTCGGGGCTGGAGGCCTCGGCCGAGCAGGAGGTGAGTGCGGAAGACGAGGCGCCGGCCGAGTATCTGGGCCAGACCTCCGACCCGGAGAGCCAGGTCACCGTCACCCACAGGATCAACCTCCCCAAAAAGGCCTGCCCGTGCGCCACCGGCTCGGCCCAGGTGCTGCGGGAGCTGCTGAGCCGCATCGAGATGCTGGAGAGGGAGGTGTCGGTGCTTCGGGACCAGTGCGGCAGCAGCTGCTGCCAAGAAAGTGCGGCCACAGGTAGGGCTGGGCCCCTGCAGGGGCCTCGGGTGGGAAGAGGAGGGGAATCCGGCCCCTCTTCACGCAGAAGGAAAGGAGCCCCAGTCTGTAGCTCTGTGATAAAGCAGCTCTGAGATCTGCATGCAGTCCTCCCCGGAGGACTCGGCACCCGCATTCTCCACACCCACACGCTCGCCTCGCCGGTGTGAGACGTTACTTGCTTCTGGGGGATGAGTCAGGGAATGGCACTTGGGTTCAGCACAGCAGCGAGCAGGGAGTTTGATGTCTGTCTTCATTCATCTTGGGTTTTTACAGGCTGTTGAATTGATATCTCTCCGTGTTAACCTGAGGGACTAGAGAATGCAGGCGCGTGTTCACTCAGTCGCAGCCTTTCTCCCATCTGAGTAAATGATAGTCATCAAGGTCTCCCAGGACCCATCCCCGTCTTCTCCAGCAAGATGGAAGTTTTGGCCCCTGCCCCCTCCACCAGCACACACGTGTGCACACACCTGCTCACACATGCACACGCATTGCTTATTCTCCACCCCTTCCAAAGGCTGAAAGTCCGGGAGAGGTACCTCCAGCCTCACCCACCCCCGGCAAGTAACACTTAGGAGTTACTGTCTGTGCCTCTCTGATAGGTCATTAGGTTTTCAGAGCCTGCCTCCCTGAGTTCAAATCCGGACTCTGCTATTTACTAGCTTAATCCTTAAGCAAGTGCCATGGCCTGTGCCTTTCTTTCCCTGTCGACAAATGGGGACAGAGCAGAACGGCAAGGAGTTATTAAGATACAAGCATCCACTCGGGTGAAAGCCTGGCTCCTCGTGAGCCCACCGGAGCACGAGCTATTGCCCGCTGACCCGCCCGAGCAGAAGCTGTCTGCACCTGTGTGCACATCTCCTCTCACCCCAAAGCCCCATAGAGTCCTGCCATCCTGCCATTCACCCTTTGGTGAGAACAGGAATCTGTCTCACTAGCTTGGGTTCCAGCTTTCACTTCGAATATCTCCAGGCTCTCGCAGGGATGAAGGCAGGAGTGGCCCGGGTGGCCTGCGTGTCTTGAGGCACACGGACATGAGTGTGGGCAGTCTTTGAGTAGTGAAGTGTCATGGTTTTCTCACCGCCTCCTCTCCCCAACCAAAACCGTAAATAAAACAGTCTGAAGAAGAGAAGAAAGTCCAGTTGCCCAGTCTCCCATTCCTCAGTGAGAACTGTCAGGTCGGTTATCCGTGGAACCAGAACGCGGGGAAATCATAGGTGTCCATGAACACGGGCTCTTGGCTGCCTGGGAAGCTGGGCGGCTTTCTGAGTGGCTTTTCCCCAGCCTCCCACCAGGCTCCCTGGCAGATGTGGGGAAATCTACAAGCGAGCGCTGTGTTCAGCACTGTCAGTGTGCAGGCCGTGGGGGTGACTGAAGTGACAGGATTAAACAGGATATAACTTACTGCACTTCAGATCCCCAAGGCCAAGTGCAGAGAAGGATGCCACGCAAGTGCTGGGCTTGTGTTTGTTTAATACGTTTGTGTGATTCATGTTAGCCAGATAAATTAGCCACTGTGCTTATAGCGTGGTAAGGGCTAGGACAGAGATGCGCACAGAATCCTAAGAGGATCATAGCAAACAGTGACTGCAGGAGACTGAGGTTGAGGGAGGCCTTTGAACTGACCTTGGAGCTGAGGGCTGATGCATGAGCAGAGTGAGTGTGAGGGCAGGAAGCAGAGGGAGTAGGGCAAGTCTGTGTGGCACATACGACCTTGCCCTGCAATAGCAAGCCCAGTGCTCAGCCTACATGCCCTGGGAACCTCTTCTGTCCCCAGAGCACCTGGGCATCTTTGTCAGGGGCTGTCCTTGGGCTGTGGGACCCTCCTTGGCCTGCCCAGAGAGAGAATGGAGGAGCCTGAGCCACTTCACCCCGAGGACAGCCCTTAACCCACGGTGAGGGGTAACCTGCCCTGTGGCCTGAGAATCCTGCAAGACCAAACCCCAGTTACCTTCCCTGGACTTAGCCCACAATGTACCTGGCTGGGGCTCCTTCCCTCCCCAAACTTCCCCTTTCCCCAACCAGATTTTTGGGGACCACTTTCTAATAAGTCACTTTCACTTGAATCTTCATCTAAGGCCTCTTCCTCAGGAATGGAAGCTGAGACACCTCAAAACTGAGCTCCTGATGTGGAGGGACCAGATCTCACTCATCCTTATCCCAGCACCATGCTAGGCACAGACAACCCACTGGGGAATGTATTTATGAAATTGATTATATGGGTTGAAATGAACTCTCAGTGACATACATCGGTCAGAGAGGGAGAAGAGGTCTCTGCCCCCCCGCCCAGGCACCATTTTCAGGAGGCGCCACTGCCCCCCTTTGACCTTCTCCTTGACCTTTCCAGGACAACTGGACTACCTCCCTCACTGCAGCGGCCACGGCAACTTCAGCCTCGAGTCCTGCGGCTGCGTCTGCAATGAAGGCTGGTTTGGCAAGAACTGCTCGGAGCCCTCCTGCCCCCTGGGCTGCTCCAGCCGGGGCGTGTGCGTGGACGGCCAGTGCATCTGTGACAGCGAATACAGCGGCGAGGACTGCTCCGAACTCCGGTGCCGCACCGACTGCAGCTCCCGGGGGCTCTGTGTGGATGGGGAGTGTGTCTGTGAGGAGCCCTACGCTGGCGAGGACTGCAGCGAGCTGAGGTGCCCCGGGGACTGCTCCGGGAAGGGGAGCTGTGCCAACGGGACCTGTGTGTGCCAGGAAGGCTACGTGGGCGAGGACTGTAGCCAGCAGCGCTGTCTGAACTCCTGCAGTGGGCGAGGACACTGCCGGGAGGGACTCTGCTTCTGCGAAGAGGGCTACCAGGGCCCCGACTGCTCGGCAGGTAGGAAGGGGCGCTCCTGGGGCATTGGCATAGGTGGCCCAGCAGACTCACTGGAGAGGGGAAGAGAGATGGGAGGGAAGGTGGATTTTAGGCAAAATAATTCCCCACTGGGTTGTGCTCGTTTGCTTTCCGAGAGAGCTGGTTTCTTTGTCAGTTGCAACGGATGGGGCAGACTTAAGGGGGAGAAAGGGGAAACCTGAAAAGGTCAGGTTCCTGCTGAGAGTTGGATCTTATGCTGAGACTCAACAAAGGCAATGGCAACAGTGACAGCACCCCACTGTCCTTGAGGTGGAGGGAAGGGGAGAGACGGGCCAGGGGACCACCTGAGGCAAGGCCGCTCTGACTCCGAGGGCGTCCAGAGTATCCCCCTTGCTCGCCGCCCTGTACCAAGACAAGTCTCAACCACCACTCGAAATGGTGGTTAGCCTGTGATTTTGGAGCCTACATATTACAAAGTGTTAATTTATGGAATGGTCTAGTGTCCACATGGGAAAAAAAGTATTTGTAGGTAAGGAATGAAATGCAAACAGGAATAAAGCAGTCTAGGCATCAAGCAGAAGCTCACATTCTGACAATCAGTGCAGACTGTTAGAAGGCCGTGACTCGCGTTGTTCCAGATGACATGTGGGAGGTTGGAACCAAGCCCATCTGGTGTCTAAGGCATGGACACCATACAGAGGTGGTGTTCTAAAACCAGGAAGGAAATCCTGCAGTGGGAAAAATACCAGCATCTCACTGGAGATGACTCTTTAGTCTAAAATCAGATTATTTTTACCATCTCACTATTATTGCTCACCTGCTGACTAAATGTGTGTGTCTAAATAGTACAGATTAAGGGATTGACCTTGATCCGTTTCATCTGCACTTCCATTTGTAACAGTGGGCTGAGAGTGCCCGTGAGGGGATTTAAAATGCAATTTAAAAAAAACAACAACAACAAACAAACATTTTTAACCCTCCTGATGGGTTGATTCTGGGAATTTTCTGATCAGCCCTCTGGGGAAGGAATGCTGGAAGCCTTTACGTCTTCAGCATCCTCAGTGACTCCCGTTGAGAGAGCAGGCCAGCCAGACCAGGCTCCTGCACTGTGACTTCAATTTAAATTCTATCAAAGTTCATTGGCAGTAACAATAACAACAACAACAAAAACCACGAGTGAGCAAATAATAATGTACTGCTTAGGAAAAAATATTTTCATGTTCCTTCACTTTTTTCCATATTCAATGATTTCATTTAGCCTCCTGGTTTATTTTCTGAATTGAAATATCTTTTTAGAAGTATACTTAGTTTTACACCAGCTGTTGTGAAAGAAAATTTAAACAGAAGTTAAGCCTCGATGTTTCTAGATCTGAAATCACTAGGTGGTTGCTGGGGCAGGGAGGCTGACGCGTAGTCCCGATTCCCACCCACAGGTGAGGCTCCCTGGGCCCCATCTGAGGATGTGAAAGGTCAGCTGGGGTCACTTCTCCGTATGGCTACCCTCTAGTCCACGTGCTTCTGAATGGAATGGCTGTGTTGGACTGTACACCCTGTCATGTTCTACAGGGACAGGTCCCTTTGCAGACAGAATCTTAAATCTGATCCAAGATCCAAACTGAACTGGAGAGGAGCCCTCCCGGCCATTCAGGGAAGGCGCCACAGCTGTTAGCATAGCTCCTGCTCAACTGGGTGGAGTCCAAACCCTGAGCCCATGTGACCTCCAACACGTCCCCTCTGCGCTGTTGGAGGATCATTTCTGAAGGCCCAGATAAATTACTTCACAGGTTCCCAAAGCGTGTGAGGAGGGACAGTTACATCATCTCCATCTGTTTCTATAGCAACCCGAGCCATCGCTCGCTGTAGGATGGACTGCTCTCGATGCCTTTTAAACCAAACGCCCGGGTCTCTGCCAGAGACCATGAAGGGCATTGTCTAAAGTGCTGCTTTGCTTGCTCGTGTGTGAGAGGGGGTAGTTATCCTCTGTTGGTCATCTCTGGCCAGGTGCACACACTACAGCGTCACTGCCGCCCTCGCCGACAGGCACGAGGTGAAAACATGGAGAGCCACAAAACCGACGTCCTCGCAGGCCACTCTTCCCACTCTGCCGGGGCGCAGGAAGCCCACCCGCCTGTTGTGTGGGTTTCATTCTGAGGCCCCAGGCCGCTAGAGGCTGAATGCAATTGAGTGTTGGCGAGGACACCGTACTGGACTCTCAGCCTTGGTCCTTGCTCGTAGTGGGCCATGGAGCGAAATCACAACCGTCCTGCCTGTTCTCTGGCCACGTGAAGATAATGGCACAATAAATTCATGAATAGGAGCTCTTAAAACAGGCCTCAGAAAGAAGCTGCTCTGGGCTCCTCATTCCCCAGATTTAAAAAGCAGCAGTTCAGAGAGACAGATTCTTCCAGGGCCAGACAGCTAATGGATGGCAGGGCGAGAATGAGAACCCTGGTCGCCGACCACCTTCTAGCACTCTTTAATCCTCTCCGGATGCCGAGTAGAGAGGAATTGAAAAATAAAAATGTGAAAAGCCACATACACAAAGAAATAGTTTCTTGATATGAAAGCCAAGCTCTGTCAAATGATAAAAAGAAATCAGATGTTGGAACCAATTATTCACGCCTCCCCCAGTGCAGCAGGTTAATGCGGGAGCTGGCCAATGAGTGAACAGGATGAAAGAACCAGCAGAGCAGGGTCCCCGGACTTCGGACTTCCGTCAGACCCGTGGGGATCCATCAACATCAGCCTCTGCCTCTGCCTCTGCCAGCACCCCAGCCAGCCCTGCCTTTGGCACCTGAAATCACTCTTTGGAGCAAAACACTTCACGCAGCTAATCTAGGTGCAACACTGATGCAAATCTACAAGGGAAACAGCATGGCATCTTTGCAGATATGCAACTCCATTCCTCAAACCAGTTTTTTACCTTTTTTTGTTGTGTTAATCCTCACCCAGGGATATTTCCCCATTGTTATTTAAAGAGAGTAGAAGGGAGGGGGAGAGACATAGAATGGAACCCTGGGCCCTTCAGTCCACGGGCTGATGCTCTATCCAGTGAGCCAAACCAGCTAGGGCCCAATTTATTCCCTTTTAATCACCCTCTCTTCCCCAGGTTTCAAGGTTGGAATCCTAGAAAGTAAGACTCACACTGCTTTGCACCCACCCTAAATTCACAGCATCAAGGCACATGGCTCCTTTATAGTTTGCTTTATAGTTCAGTACCATTTCATTTCATAGGAATTACTGACACCCAGTGCACACAGCTCCTGCCAGTTTCAAGGCAAGTGGGGACCATCTCATCAGAAGGAGAAGCAGTGCCTTCCACGAGCCTCAGGTCCCAGGATAAAAACTTGCCAGGTTAAGTTGTCAAGATAAAAAATCCTTCTGCACCTCCTTTTTACTTTAAAATCCCCAAATGCTCGTCTGGGATCATCCTCTGTTGGCATCCTCTGTAGTTTTCTTTTCGGGAAGAAGGAACCAAAAAGGAATACTGACTTGTCCCAAAAGGCCCAAGAGCTGCTGGTGCCGGGAAATTGGGAAGGGCCATTCCTGTCACTGTGGCAGGGGATGTCCTGCAGAGGAAGTCTGGAATCAGTGTGAGTCACGGGACGTAGGCACTAGACCCATTTTTAAAAGAAGTTTCTACGATAAGCAGAGTCTGGGATTCACCTGCTAAAGAACAGTCTGAATTATTCTCCAACCTGGTTTTCCTTTGGAGGGCTGTATATACATGAAAGAAGACATCCGACACCACCGTGACCCGGTCTACAAACTGGCGGGGAAAGAACACTCGTAGACAATCTGGATTTGAGAATCAATTCTGCTGTAACCCACCTCCTGGGATTTTGGCAAGTCCCTTAACCTGGGCCTTAGTTTCTCCATCTGTAAGGCTGGGATCATTGTAGCTACACGATCTGCTTCACTTGGGCTGCTATGGGCAGATTTTTTAAAATTCTAGTTAGAATGTGTGTCTGAACATGTTTTATAGAGTCGGAAAGGTTTCCTTAAATGAGAGGTCGCCAACCAACCTTTCGGACCTCACGGACCACCAGTTGGCGAGCGCTGTTATAGACTGTGAAATGCTATGCTGCTGCAAAGGGGTGGTCTTGACTGGCTGAGAGCTTAGACCCATTCTGCCTGGTTCAAACCATAGCTTCTGTGTCTGCTGACAGTTTCATTTCTCATCTATAAAATAGGGGTAATAATGATGCATGTCCCACAGTGTTGGTGAGAGGATTTAGCATTGCTCCTGGTGCATAATAAATGCTTACTATAGTCATGCAAACTACTCAAAGGTTCTATAGATCAATTCCTTTATTCCCCCTTGGTCCAGGCGTTATTCTGTATGCACTATACACAATGTGCTTAGTGCAGTTTAAACTTCAATAATGTCAGAATTAGAAATAATATGAGCTTATTATCAATTATCATTTGAAAATCTATTTAAATTTCATTTACACTTAGTTTTATACATTTAAAGAATAAATTTTTAATGTTTTGTTTTGGTCAACATTTGCCATCTTCAGTTGGAGGAAGCTCTGTTGCTTAGACTGTTTCACACAATGAACAGTTTGGGGCAAAAGCAATCAAAGCAGATACTCAACATTGCAAATATATGGTCCTAATGTCCATCCTAAGGATTTGAGGGTGCACGTGTGAGCACAACAGAGGGGGGGAGGAAAGGCACGTTCCACACACAAATCCTGTGAACAATAGCCGGCTCAGTCCTACACTCGTGTAAAAAAGAAAAAGTGAGAATTCTTGGAGGAGAAATTCAAAACCAATGGCAACTTTTGAACTAACCGAAGCTTCCATTACATATAAATTTGTAAGTTAATTATGACTATTTAAATATTGGCCCGATCTTTGATTTCATCTATGAGCACCAACTGCAGGCACACTAGAATTATCCTTTTAATTGGTCTTAAAGGTTCAATTATTTAATACCACATTCCTGGTGAATCTTTACTTCCCAAGAGAACAATACATGAAAGGCTATTTCTAGGAGGTTTAATCTTTGGTGATTCTTTGATTAGCATTTGAACAAGAGAGTAAAGCAAAACCCTCAAGAATGCTTCTTTATCATCATCCCCAAGATCAAGGCTAATAAAAATTAGCTTAAGTTACATTTCTTTCAAAACTTAAAGTCTCTTTTTAGCAGAGAAAATGATACAATAAAGCATTGTATGTCTTTAGCTGTCCATGGTATCCAGGACTTACTGCTTGGGCTTCTTATTGTCTACAAAACAACCAGGAATAAGCCTTTATTTCCACTTGCAAAATCAAACATTGTCTTCCAGGGTAATTTGGTGACAACTTATTAAACTAACAAAAAATTTAGCCACTGGTATGCTGTTAAGTATCTAATAACTGAAAAAAAAAAAATGAAAATTCTTGCTTTATAGCATTTGCCAATTTCTTTGGTGTAAATACTCCCTCTGTGGCCAATTTCAAACTACCAACATGACATCACTACACATGGAGTTGGCAATAGCTGTGCAGTAGAACACAGTTATATAGCATTGCCACCAGAGAGACACAACACATGTACATTACCTCAAGGGCATAGAAAATAGTAAAATGTAGCGAAATCATTTGAAACTGATGAATTTTGAGTATTTATTATCTTTGTTTGTAATATAATTTACTTAATTCTGAGTTTATATTTAATCATTCACAATGGCTCTATTTAACAATTGTCTTGCAAAATTCCGGAGAATTTGACCAGCGACTTTCAGGAGTCAGTAGGAGCTGATTCCAGCACACCACTGACTCAGGGCCCCATGGAGGTGGGAAAAGTAAGCACAGAAAGAAAAGAACCTGCCCCAAAGGGCATTGGAAATCACCCAGCCATTGAGCTGAGCAGAACATTGAAAAAGGGCACCTGGGGTGAGATGTGAGGGAGAAAGGTGAGTCGAAGATGGGGAAGGCAGTCCTCTGAGCTCATGCTATCTATGTATTGCCTCCCGGTAGCTGCCCCTCCAGAGGACTTGCGAGTGGCTGGTATCAGCGACAGGTCCATTGAGCTGGAATGGGACGGGCCGATGGCAGTGACGGAATATGTGATCTCTTACCAGCCGACGGCCCTGGGGGGCCTCCAGCTCCAGCAGCGGGTGCCTGGAGATTGGCGTGGTGTCACCATCACCGAGCTGGAGCCAGGTCTCACCTACAACATCAGCGTCTATGCTGTCATTAGCAACATCCTCAGCCTTCCCATCACTGCCAAGGTGGCCACCCGTACGTACCATTTCCCCGTCCTGCTTCATTTTTCTTTTCTCCTCCATGAGATCATGGGCATTCATGATAGTACGCAGTGTCTTTTCTTAATTCTTCGGGGATGCCTGCAATAGTCATTGCTCTTGAGGGGACAGGCTTCCAACATGACCCCCTTGGGAAAGGGTATGCCATTACAAAGGCACTTCGATTAAGAGGGTTTCCAAACTCAGGCAGCTTCCATCAATTACAGAACCAAAGGACAAAAAGTACTTTATTGAGCTCTGTCTTGTTCTAAGCTAGATCTGAATAGAGGTCAAGGGAAGTTATGAGAATTCTACAGACTTTAATTCTAGTTAGAGATTAAAACCAAGAGATCTGAAATGGGATATATGATAAGCATTGCTAAATGGTGTGTTATAGATGGTAAGTATATAACATAGTGGGAAAAATCTTCTTTAAGACCTCATCTGGTAACACCCACCTCTCATAGAGAGGTGGCATAATTTCCTGGTGGTCTTTTGTTTAACAAAATATCCTGATAGTCCTTTGTTATTATAAAAGTTGAGGCTCTAGAACAGGGGTGGGGAACGTCCAGCCCAAGGACTGTATAAGGCCTGCAGAATCATTTGGTCTGGCCCTGCCAAGGCATTGGGGGTGAGTTAATTAAACATTTGACTGAATGCAGCAGGCTAATTTTTAGGTTGATAATTTTATATGGCCTGCACATGATGTTATAAATATCCAAATGGCTCTTGGCAGAAAAAAGGTTCCCCACCCCTGCTCTAGAACATAGTTTAGAAATTTCTATGGGGAGGAGAGAGAGAGAGAGAGAGAGAGAGAGAGAGAGAGAGCAAATAAACTGCTCTCCATAAGAAATGGACGTTTTCCTTTTTAATTTATAACAAGGAAAAACTCCTATAGGTGTGTCTCTATATTCTGTATGTTTAGTTCAACACAGACAAATTTTAGAAGATTGCATACCAACTATTAACATAGACTATATTAAGGAGGAGACTGGGAAGGAGTTAGGAAGTCGCTGTTATTTTTTTCTCTTTATACACCTCTGACCTCTTAAATCATCATTTCCAATGCCACTTCCCAACTCTTGGATACCAGCTCAATTCTGACACTACCTGGAGTTAGTGTCAGATCCCACAGGTTTAGACTCGGTCTCAGGGGATGGCCCCCACTTCAGGTCCCAGCTTGTCATCAGTACTTCTGACCCCCTGGCTATAAACTCAGGGGCCCTGTTCCTACAGCCCCTCCTTAGATTTGATAATTAATGATGACAACTCACAGAACTCAGGAAAGTGCTTTACTTACCAACTTACTATAAAAGACACAACTCAGGAGCAGCCAGATGAAGAGATGCGTAAGGCAAGGTATGTAGGGGAGGGGCATGGAGCTTCCATTGCCCCCTCGAGCACCCCACCCTTCCAGCACCTCCATGTGTGTACCCCCTGGAAGCTCTCTGAGCCCCCCATTTTGGGGTTTCTTATGGAGAGTTGATTATGGAGGCATGATTGATTAAGGCATGGAGGTTGGGAGTGTGGCTGAAGGTTCCAACCCTCCCATCATGCCTTGGTTTTTCCAGAGACGGGCTAGCTGGGGGCCTAGCCACCAGTTATCTCATAATCACACAAAAGATCTTATTAGTCCAGAGATTCCAAGTGTTTTAGGGGCAGTGTGCCAGGAACCAGCGACAAAGACCAAATATTTATTTATTTTTAATTTTTATTGTGGAAACTATTACATATGGCCCCTTTTCCCCCCATTGACCTCTTCCAGCCTGTCCCCGCCCCCAACCCTAGGCCCTCACCACCCCATTGTCTGTGTCCATGGGTTATGCATATATGCATAAAAGTTCGTTGGTTGATCTCTTCCCACCCACCCACCCTTCCCTGCCTGCCCTCTGAGGTTCGACAGTCTGTTCCATGCTTCTGTGTCTCTCGGTCTATTTTTGTTCATGATGTCACAGAGATGTTAGCAGTAGCACAGAACCAGAACAAGGGGTGACCATGAACCATAAGCCCTTGGGTCGTAAATGAGACTTATCACCAAATATGAGCTAAGAGATAGGGGCCCATTTTATGTTCGTCTCAAATAACAAGATGGTACTTGGGTAACAAATACTATGAAAGTTCAGAAAATGGGGTGGCCAAAGGAGAAAGAGTTGGGTTGGAGTTCTCAGGATTTGGACTGAGCTTTGAAGGATGCAAGGATAGAGACAGGCAGAGGGGACAGGATTTAAGAAGTCCTCTTGTCCCTTGCTTTTCAGTTGACAAATATCCTATTATCATGTTGGACTCTTGTGAATGATTGTTAATGTGCCTATAATTAGCTCTGTTTCTCTGTTTATATCTGACCTTTTTTTCCCCCCCAATTCCTCTGGTGCCTGAGAACTAGTCTTAAATATCCACAGTGATGGTGGAGAGGCAGGTCCTCAGCTGCGCTGTCCCCACCTTGCCCCGGGATGAGTCACCACAGCGAGCGCCTGGCCCGAGTCCCACGCACATGCCTCTGGTCCTCGTGCGCATGCAGTGATGAGCTTTCCATCTCCTGGGGCGTTTCTTATGCCAAGTCAGGGCATCCCCTCAGGCAAACTCCCAGGTGACAAGGACAAAATCATGTCAAGGCACCTGACGTGCCTTCAAGTGGGCTCAGAATCAGCCCTGCCTTTTAGCCAAGAGACCTGAGGGAGCTTCTACCCAGGAAGGAGGAGAATATCCTGGGAGGGGCAAAGCTGAAAGGGAAGCAGGCTCCCCGCAGAACTGAGAAAAGGCACGCGGGCATATTCCAGGGCTGGTGATGGGAACTGCACAGGGCGAGCATGCTGCCACCTCACTGACCTGTCCATGTGTGTGTCCGTGTGTGTGTCCGTGTGTGCATAGGAAAAGAGGGAGAGAAAGAGAAGAAAATAACGAGGTAAGGGAGGCCACGGTGATGAGGGAGAGAAGAGAGAAATGATAAAGGAACCACTGGAGAAAAGGAGCAGATAGTCAAATAAGAGCAAAAACCCCAGGATCTGCTCTTCTCCCTTGTGTGTGACTTTGCTTTGCTTATGAAATGGACAGTTCAGGCCATCCTGCACTGGGTGGTTTGAGCTAACAAAATATTCTTCCTGCCCATCAGAGGGTCAGGGAAAGCATCCTTGTCTTCGTTCTGCAGTGGGCATGGTCCACACCTCTAGTCAACTCACTGTGCCTCCCTCTTCCTGGGTGTGAAATGGGAACACTCAGCCATTCTATTGCCTCTCTGGAATCCTTAAAGCCGCCCAAGATAGTGTTCAGGTTCTCCAAGAAGGGCATTATGTTAAATGCCAAGACTTACCACATTAGTAAGGGAAGGAAAGTGTGACTTTTGTACGTCAATAATAACATGACTAGAAAGCATAAGCAAGTATTTATTAGATTGGGTTTGTTACGTTTTCATGTATTCCACCAAGACTTGGCACCAGCCCAACCCTGCACCTGGGACCCACTGTGTGTGTGTGATAAGACTGGCATGGGGGGAGCACACCCAGCAAGAGCCCCCGGAGATGCTCTGTGTCCCTGCCCAGGACCCTGTGACACGGTCCCCACATTGTTGTGTTCCAGATCTCTCCACTCCTCAAGGGCTGCGGTTCAAGACCATCACAGAGACCACCGTGGAGGTGCAGTGGGAGCCCTTCTCCTTCTCCTTCGATGGGTGGGAGATCAGCTTCATTCCAAAGGTAACCCCACCTGTCAGCCCGCTACATGGCCTTCTGTCCACACCCTCCATGTGGGATCTGGGACAGCAAGGAGAAGGCACTGGCCCATAGCTCTCTACACCACTGAGGACACAAAGGGATGTTCTGTGGGTGTCTGGGCTGTACGTGTGGTGAGGAAACAACCAGCAAGAATGACCCTGAGCCCAGCATGCTGGCTTGAGGTGACAGAGGATGGATGTGGGAAGCAGCCACCAGCCCCAGCTCTCTGCTCAGAAAGCTCTGGGGTTTCGCAGACTGTGATTAGTGAGTCTGAACACCTTACCTTCTGAGAGCTGGGGTTTCTCTTTAGGACTTAAAAAAGCCACCTGAGCCAGTCACGTGGTCAGCCCCACTTTATTCTGTGCACACAGATGCACCAGAGTCTGCTTGCAAGGCTTCCGTCTCTCACAGTTAAGAGGTGCAACACAAAAACACCTTTCATGACCTATTAATTGAGCAAAAGTTCCCTTAAACAAATTACATCATTCGTCTTTGAGTTAAAAGTATCCCAAGATGTGTTTCTGTTCAGTAAAGTAATATTTTATTTTCTTAATCCTAAAATGAACGTTTCCGCGTTGCCAGCGGTACCTGACTAGTTGTGGTTTTCCAGGGTTTGTTGACCCTACTGATGTTCTTCCTACTGTATCACTCATGGGGATATAATGTTTAATCAGACTCCTTCCCTCTGGCTTCATCTTTCAATGTCAAAGAGCAGTTTTTCTGTCATTCATCAGACTTAATGATACATGACACATTGTTGGCTAATAAGACTGTGATTTCACCATTCTTAGAGACATGAGCTGTTGGAGCTACAAAAGACCTTCAAGTTCACAGAGTAGACCCTTCATTTTACATCCAGTTCCCATAGTTTATAGAGACGGAGACTCTGTGAACTTAAACGTACACAGCTAGTTGGTGGCAGGCTTAATCCAGGAGCCCAGGTGTCCACGGCTCTGTCCACTAATCCAGGAGGCCCCCCCTCTGCCATGTGGATGTAGTCATGTCATAGTGACCTAAATACATCCAAACAGACATTCTGTACAAATATTTTATTATATGTCTTATTTGTGTTCAAATGACCAGTAAAGTATGACAGGTAGATGAGTTTATAATATGCAGAGAATATCACGCCACCTTACTGCTCAGGCAAGAAAAAAAACTGTGCCAGGCTTGCCTGTTTTACATCCAACATGTGACAAGAGGGGCTGGCTAGGGCATGCCAAGGTCAAACTCATGGCCACAGAGAATAACTGTGTGATCTGTGGGTTGGGTCCACTGAGTGGCATGTGTCACACTGATTTCCAAGAGTTTGGCTCTGAGGAACATACAGGGCACTCTGGTAGCATGAAAAGAGACCCAAGAATAGGAGAGAGGGGCAGTGCCACAGAAAAGTCCTCTTGTTCCCTCAATTTCCAGGGACACACATAGAAAATGTATAATAGATGGACAGGTAGGTAGGCAGATAATCAATCTGGGACCCAACGTCATCATGTTGATCTTCCTCATATTCCCTTCTACCATTTTGTCTCCTTCCTCTCTCCTTTGTATTATACTTTGTTCCACACTTCCTTTTTCTCTTCTCTGTACTTATAGTTGGTTGTGTCACTGACTCCTAACACATCTGGGTGAAGAGGAAACAAGACATTGACAAATTTGCACCCTGAGTAACACCATGAGAAACTCTAGACGCAGCAAAATATAACTCTGCCTCATTAAAAATATCTGCAAACATCTTAGTTTGGAAAGTGTGTGTGTGTGTGTGTGTGTGTGTGTGTGTGTACACAGAGCTGTTTACACTCGTACGCAACTCTTCTAAATAGCCAAGGACATGCTCATCAAGATGAATGCTAACTGTAACCATCAACCTTCTCCTCTTTGGCAAAAGCCAAGCTACATCACCACATGGCTAATTTGTATTGGCAAATTCAATAGACTCAGGAAAGGCCAAAGAAATGTTCTTGAAAATTTGCCAGAGCCTCCTAGAGTGGTAGCCTTCTCCCTGAGCCTGGTGAGACTCGTCCCTGGCCCCAGACACTCTGCTGTCCTCGTGGAGGGGAGAGGAGGAGTCCCCATTTTTAAATCACAATTCACAAACAATGGAACACTTTTCTCTCCCAGTGACTCTTGTTTTCTCTCCCTTCCCCGACCCAGAACAATGAAGGAGGAGTCATTGCCCAGCTCCCCAGCGATGTCACATCCTTCAACCAGACAGGACTAAAGCCTGGGGAGGAGTACATTGTCAACGTGGTGGCCCTGAAGGAGCAAGCCCGGAGCCCCCCCACCTCGGCCAGCGTGGCCACTGGTGAGTGCCTCCTGCCTTTTTCCCGAGGCTACCCCTGGGTCACTCATAAGGAAGAACTACACACTTGTCAGAGACGTAGAGACAAAGGGGGCGAGGACATCTCCCAGAGCTGAGAACAGCATTGGTCCTGGAGATGGAGATCCTCTGCCAGATGCTAAGCAGAACCTTTCCTTATTGCAGGCATAGGAATTGGAGAGTTTTCTGTGGGGAAATTCTTTTAAGATGTCCAGTGTGTTTCTCCCAGTCTTACTCATCAAGAGATCTCATTTGTCAGCTCCTAGTATCTGAGCTTTGGAACCTATATGAGATTTAGATAAAGTCATCCAACCCTTCTTAATTCACTTTACAACGATGAATAATAAGAACTCCGTCATTGACTTGACATGAGGATTAAATCAGATAACGCATGGAAAGTAATCTGCACTGTGTTGGTGAGAGTGAGTGCTCAATACCTGGTATATACACATGTACTCAGAGCACACACTTAGACGTGAGAGTGTAGAAAGCATCATTAAAGACCAGGAGTGTAGGTTGGGTCACTGTTCAAGGTGAACTTAAGTTTATTATTTTCTCCCCACAATTCATCTCAATGCAAGATCATTATTTCTAGGTTTGATTCATTCACTGCATCGTGTTTTCCCTTATCATTTCCTTGGCTAACAAAGGCTGTAAATTAGCAATTATAATGCATATGTGTGTGCCCTCACCAAGAACTTTTCAAAAGTTATAAATAGCATCTGGTATCATTTTTGTTCTGATTTTAGAGATGGGAGAATTGAGACTGGAAGGTTAAGCAACTTCCCCTGTGAGTAAATGAGATAGGCGAATATTGGTACAGCTTTATTTTTCATAAACAGAAATTGACACTGAAGAAAGCCAGTCAGGAGTCCAGGGCAAAGGCCAAGTTGGCCAGAACAGGGAGCCACAAGGCTATGTAATGAGACACGTTGCGTTAGTGATTCATGCTTTGTTCATTGGATCCACACTGAGCAGTATCAGGTGCTGAGGCTTATGCGCGATAGAGAAAACACTGGTGAAAAATGTTGTGGAATAGGTTATGTTCCATCAGAGCACTGGGGTTCCATGGCAGCATCCCGAGGCCAGGACCAGGGGACATCCAGGCCTCTGACCACTCTCTCTCCAGGCGCCCCATACCCGCCGACCATGGCAGCTTCACTGTCATCTCTTGTACATTTTGTACAGTCATTTAAGAGTTTGTGCTTTAAGAAGAGCATTCCCCCTCCCAAAAAGAGGCTTTTAAACCAGAGTTCTAGTCCAAATATGTTTTAGAAGAAACTGCACAGCCATGAAGCCTGCAAGTGCTCTGCAGGAATCTCTCCAGATGCCGGGCGGGCTCCACATCTTTGTTCCCTAAGGTTATCTGGAGCCTGAAGTTGACCTTTTCATCGCGTGTGTAGATTCTCCTTTCTGGTGTGGAATGTTCCTTCCTGTGATTGGATAGTAAGAAAGCGTTAGTAGGAAGCAAACGACTATGAGGAGGCAATGGTTCATCAGAGGGCCCAGGACATACAGTTGCAGAATGTTTTTCTTCCAAAGTATAGGGTGTCCCCCAAAAATGTATACCCCCACTTTGAATAATTATAAAGGCAGCATTTATTAAAATACATTTTATTTTCAACATTGAGCCATCAGCTGTTACAGTGTGTATACATTTTGGGGAAAACCCTGTGTTGACAGCACTTACAGAGGTAGTCCAACCCCACCTTAGTCTTCTCCTCAAGCCACATTTTTACATTTGCAGGATTTTTTGGTTTGAAAGTTTCTTAAGAGGAAAATGCAAAGTTCCAGACCTGAAAATGTGTGGTAAAGCTAGGGAGAATTGTTTTTCCAAAAGGAAAACATCCTAGTTAATATTTTGGCATTGTGTTCAGAGTCGTGAAGAACTGGAAAGAAAAATAATTATTCCAGTTTACTTCCTGAGTAGGACCTGTGTTTGTTTAGAATTGAGGGCCCAAGTTGAAAGCAAGCTGACCCCTCCTGGCTGGGATGGGATAGTTCAAGGAAGTGGCCAAGGAAGGGAAGAATCCTAGAGCAGAGCGGCTGCAGAAAGTATGGTTGCTCCCAACCCTGTCTGCTATTTTTAGAAAATGATTGTTTAATTATTTCCTTCTGCTAAGGTCTGACCTACACTAACCCCCTCCTGCGAGGCTCCAAGGCCTCATCAGGCTCTCAGACTGGCTTCTCGCAGGCAGGTCATTTTGGGAATGCAAATTACAAGACCTCCTACAGCTGGAGCACTCAGCTACACAGTCACACTCTCACAGGGACAATGCATTAAGCCTAGGGTTTGGGGGATGGAAAGAGTTGAAGGACAAAAGCCTTACATGGTTATTTGCGTTTCTGTGACATCTTTCTTCCCCAAGAAGGTCCAGTTCATTGAAACACTTCCCCTTCCTTCTCCTACATACAGGGGATCACCCATCCATTCCTCCCATTCATCCAACGCTCATTTCCTCAGTGACTACTATGTTTCAGGCATTATGCCTATACAGCAGCTAGGAGACCATTTTTAAATGGCCCAGCTTATCTAAAACCCCTAAATACAGCAAGCCTAAAACATCTGGATGTGTTCTGTTCAATCACATTGTTACCCCAGATATGAAAAACAAAACTGCATTTTAACTCCAAACAAGGTGGCACCAAAATAGTCTGCCGATTTTTATTTGGGCTGTTTGTTGCTAGACCCCAAATCCTAAGCTGCGTAATAGAGGACAGGACCGGGCTAGACCCAGATAGCGGGTGGGGCGACCAGGGAAAGGCCCAGCTTGGCAAGACTGGGAGGCTCAGGTCGGACTGAGACCATGCCAAGGGAGATGCTCCATCCCAGAGGCAGCAGGAGGTGGTCCAGCGTGGGCAGATGACAAACCAGTCTCAGGGCTCTGGTACTGAGGAGGAAAACTTTCTTAACTAGCTGAGGCAGGAAAGAGAACTTACCAGAAGGACAGTGTCTCATGGAACCCCCAGGGCCAGAAATGCATGGGGGCCTCATGAAAGACTTGAACCGGAAAATGGAAAATTGGGAATGGAGTTATTGTCTCTATCTAGTCGCTCCTCTCTGCTTCTCTCTGTACTTCTGCTCCTAAAACTCTGTCCCCAGTTCCCATGGGGATTCTCTGCAACACCAGCGGGGTGTCCGGTGTCCTGCAACTAAGCTCCATCCTCTCTGCCCAGGGTGAGTGTCGGCCGCCACAGGGCGAGGGCTCAGTCCGCAAGGCTGGCCTCCACTTTAGATGCCAATTGCTCTCATGGTCACACTCAGCTAAGCAGAGTCTCTGGTTCTAATTCCAAACCCTTGAACAGTATTAACAGCAATCAGCTCCAGGCACTGAGTAATTCAAAGCAGGCCTGGTGGCCTTGCAGACATACCATGGGGAGTGAAGACCATTTTCCATTCTCCTCACCAGTCCTTTCTCTCTCAATTTTCCTCCTGTATTCTCTCACCTTCCCCCACACCCATCGTCTAATTCAATGTGAACAGAATGAATGGTGGACCCCCTAGGAAAGCAGCCAGGTTTTTGAGGGTAACACCACCCCCTCAGCTGCTCAGTGCCAGAGTCCAGGGCTCATGAGGGGCTACATGTGACTGCAGTGCCCTTCTGGCTCAGGAATGTGCAAGAGCAGGTGGGGAAATAGCCCACAAGAGACTGGTCCAAAACCGAGGTCCTCTTTTGTCAGAAGAGCACGTTTCCCCAGAAGGCACGTTCCATGTCAACAATGCAAATGCCTGTTGGCTGTCGGTAGCATCTCAGCAGCTGTGTTGACTGCGTTGTTCGCATGGCTGAGCAGGGACATCTTTTGGATACTCGTGATGCCCGTTTGGCAACCGTGTTGGAAATCTCAGGTGTTTAGACGAGGCTGATAATTTCATAGATCTTTCCTCAGAGCTGGGCGCTGGGGCTCACGCCAGAAGCTCAGTTCTCTGTTCAGACAGAAGCAGCCCTGGCCCTCTCAAGCCAGCCAGGATAGAAAAAACTCAACCTGGTGACAGGAGATTCAGGAGAACTGAATTCCGGTGCCAGTTACCGTTTCCAAACTGCATCCTCCGAAAAGAGATGTCTCCTTATGTGCCTCCTTCTCCCCATCTGTGAAATGGGATCATAACACCCATCCCTTCCCTGACGGACCAGGCTGATGTAAGAAGGGAGAGAGCTCGTTTCTCAAACGTCCTTCTGTTTGATCCTTCTCCTGCAGTCATTGACGGGCCCACGCAGATCCTGGTGCGAGATGTCTCCGACACCGTGGCCTTCGTGGAGTGGACCCCCCCTCGAGCCAAAGTCGATTTCATCCTCCTGAAGTATGGCCTGGTGGGCGGGGAAGGCGGGAAGACCACCTTCCGGCTGCAGCCTCCCCTGAGCCAGTACTCAGTGCAGGCCCTGCGTCCCGGCTCCCGCTACCAGGTGAGCGTCAGTGCCGTCCGCGGGACCAACGAGAGCAAAGCCTCCACCACCCAGTTCACGACAGGTAAGGCTGCTGCGGGGCGGAGGTGGGGACAGGATGAGCCAGCGGTGGTACTGTCATGGCAAGAGCGGTATTCGGGGGTGAGAGGACGCGTGCTGGAGCACCCAGGTCACCATGGTCATTGCAAGAAGGAAGTGTGGGGTTTCGGGGCCCCTGGCGACGCTGCATCACAGTGGAGGGCCACGCCGTGCACCCATGGTGGGAGCGTGTGTTCTCATCCCGCCCGTTACCAGCCAGACCTGGGACCTGCTCTAAGTCTCGTCCCATGGCCTCAGCTTTCTTGTTTGTAAACTTTGTTTTGAAGATGGTTACACGTCCATATTACGAGCCCAAATGGCAGTTCGGGGAGAGCTTGGGGAAGGCGCCCCTTTATTGCTGCTTGTAGAGATTGTTGTAATACTTCTGTAAGTCCACCATGACTGCACGGCATGATGGCACCCCCTGGACTTGGGAGAAGCCCCACTGTCCCACTGGAAGGGCCCTTGCCTGAGATCCTGTGTCTGCCATTCGTTTGTCAGTGTGACCTCAAAGGCTAGGGGCAGGCTGGCTCCCTCCCACGGACATTAGGCAGAGTGAAGCGGGTCAGTGTCCCCATCTTGTGATGACCCCGTCCCCTCCACCCCCAAAACTGTCGGGACTCTTAAAGAGCTTCACCAACAGCCGGGAAAGGCCAGGCCTCTAGGGGACCTGCTCCCCGACTCTCTCGGAGCCCATGGCTGGACTCCACCCCACCCCACCCAGGTGCCGATCAGATTTGTTACTGAACACACCGCGGCAACCCAAAATCACTCAGGGCCTCGCGTGCAGAGCAACCTCCACAGGGGCCCTTCGGGTGAATTCAAGGTCAGCCCTTCCTGCCCACCCCACACACACAACACCGCCTGCTCAGGTGCTGGGCTCCCCTGGGCCTCAGTACTGCATTCCTTTCACAACTTAAAACAGGTTTTGTTTGAAACGTGGTTTATTTGTGCTTTGCTCGGATAAGGAGTTCAAAGAGGCAGAAAAGGGGATGAGAGCCCTTGAGCAGCAGATGAAAAGCAAACGCTTGATGTTTAGGTTGACAAGATGGAGGCAGGATTGGCTGGTGGCCCAGAAAAATTCCAATCAAGACGATTACATTCTGCTTCCGGGAAGCGGCCCTGAGTTTCGGTTCATTGCTGCACGATTCTCTGTTGCGGGTTGCCTGGCAGATTGGCAGATGTTAGGAGGCTGCCTTCGCAGTGCGGCCTCAGCCCGCACCTCCAGCCTGCCCCTCTCTGCTCCGGGTGCAGGAGCGTGGGGAGCATGGGGGTAGGGAGAGTGAGCAGCTTTGCCCATAAGCCCTCAGGGCCGGGGGTTGGCAGGTGCCAGTGGAATGATGAGAGTGCCCGGCCCCTCGCGGTATGGCCCTCCGTCATTTCAGAACTCCGCTTAAATTCACATTAGCCAAAGTGCTTTTCCAGGTGATGGCTTCGACACCAGGCGAGCACTAATTGCACAGACAATTAAAACAGCGATTTGCTTCCTGCGCGGTGAGTGGGATATTAGAGCTGCTCAGAAAAAGCAAAGCGCTCAGATGGAACCTCGCCGAGGCCATCGGCGAGAGAGCACCAGCCCGGGGACACTAGAGGCCCATCGCTGCACCTCCCTGCCCCACCGTGGCTCTGGTTCTAGTTTCAAGAAGTTCCTGGGACCCTTTCTGCCTGGGACCCCTCCCTCTGAGCACATCCCGCAAGGCACTGAACGCAGCCACCACGGCGTTTGGCCAACCAGCGGCTACTGCTTTAACTGAATGCACAAACCCCTGTTGAACGCTGTTGTGAGTTGAATTGTGTCCCCTACAAAGATGTGGAAGTCCTGACACTCAGTACCTGTGTATGTGACCTAATTTGGTTGATCGAATAGGAGGAGGTCATTAGGATGGGCCTTATGCCAATATGACTGTGTCCTTGGGAAAGGGGGGAATTTGGACCCAGATGGACACGCATACACGGAGAACGCCATGTGAAGATGAAGGCAGAGAACAAGTCAAAGGTTGCAGGCAAACCAGCAGAGAGAGGCATGGGACAGATTCTCCCTCGCAGCCCTCAGAAGGAAACGACCCTGCCAACGCCCCTCTCAGACCTCTAGTCCATGGGACAAGACACTTCTGTCGTTTCAGCCCCAGGAAACTAACGCAAAAGCCAAGCCCCCACATGGGAGCCACAGCCTGCTCAGCAGTACGAGCACCTGCCACCCTCCCCTCACCCCCAGGACCAGCTGCCTTTAGGCAAAGCTGTTCGATTCCCTGAACCTCCTCCTCCCAGGCATCCTTCAGAGCCCCGCAGCTGGAATATTTAACAAGGCTTTTCTAGCAGCTTTAAGGGAACAGACAAGCCAGAGAACTGCCAGTATTCATCCAGGCACCTCATATACATGCACTGAACACCTACTGGGTGCCAGGCACTGTCCCACGCACCGAGGCTACAGCATAGGCAAGCCAGACAAGGCCCAGGTTCTCGAGTTACATTCCAGTGGGAACACTGGACAAGGAAGAAGAGAAGACACACACGGGCCGTCTCAGCCATGAGTATTATGCTGAGAAGCGAAACGGACGACGGAGAGAAGTTCAGAAACGTCTGTCCAAGGATATAAAGATTTAATCAAGACCTACGTTACCTAAGCCAAGTGAGGCTCCAGGAAGAGCATTCCAGGCAAAAGTAGCAGCTGTGCAAAGGCCCTGAGGCGGGAAGAGCGTGACGTGTCTCAGGGGCAGGAACAGAGGCAGCGCAGCTGGAGCACAGTGAACGAGGGGAAGTGTCACAACGTGATGTCTTCGAGGCAGGGGGCTGATCACACAGGGCCTGCCGGCCACCCTCAGAGTTCCTAATAGGAAGCAAGAGGCAAGATTTCAGCCGGCAATCACTGGGTCTACTTTACGTTTTAGAGACTAGATGTGGCTGCTACCAGAGCCCCAAGCCCCAGGTTCCCCATGGGGCCCCACTGGACATCTGTCTTTGCCTTGCCCCTGGCTTGCTGACAAGTGGCTGGGACCAGCCCAGCACCCAGAGGTCAGGCTTCAAGACCATTTCACTCCACCAGGCTTGACCTCTTCTGACATCGTGGACATTGGAAATGTCTGGTCCCTAATCACAGGCACAGGCCTTAAGGCAAAGCAAACAAAAAGTTTCCAAGGTCTGGGATTTTTGAAGAGCAGGTACAGGACTCAGCCTGAGCCTAAGCCTAAGCTATTTTCACTGCAGTTCCATTCAGCCGGGTCCAGTCCTTCATCCCAGCCTCCCCTCGGGCATGGGACTGAGTGTTGTGGGGTGCAGGGAGGTCCTCCCACATGCCTCTCAGTCCAAGCTCCTCTCTCCACCCCAGTGCTGGAGGAGTAACACAGCATATCGAGAAGGCACAGTTTCTGATGCTAAAGCCACACTGAGCAAGGAAACATTTCTCAGAAAAAGTAGCTGCAAAGACATAAATCTGCCCAAAGTCTCACCGAGTTCCCCTCACGAAACGGAACACTCGTCACCCTGAAGCTGCTCGCAGACAGAGTCATGCACCCATCTTCCCCAGGAGCAGTTGGGGGACGCTGGCCTGGCGTTTGCCAATTGAAGCAGTCTATTCCAGACTTCCTCAAAACTAGCGGCTGGCCCACTGCACCATCCAGTCCACGTCTTGACGACAAGACCTGTTCAGAATGTTTTCAGTGGCTGTTTATCCTGCCAGCGCCTGTTACCCTGCAGTGTGTCAGTGTTCTTTTTGCCACAATAAGCCCGATATGACCAGTCCTGGGAGAGAGAACCAGTCCCCAGGATTGTGGGAGAGATCATAATGGCAATGGTCTCTTTACTGCGCTGGAATTATTGGACCCCAGAGAGCAAGCATAGAGGGTTCCCTGTTGTTGGAACTCAGAAAGCACTTTGGAGGCAACGGGAAGTCCGCCCAAGGGTTTGGACACCGGGTTTTCCACCAGGCCATGTACATCATCTGCATTGTCTAATCTGTACAACAACCTAAAATGCCAGTACTATTAGCCCATTTTACAGATGTGGCCATCAAGGCCCAGTGAGGTGACAAGTAATTGGCAGAGTTGGAGCTCAAACTGAGGCCTGACTCCAAAGCCCACGTTCTGTCCACCACATCACGCGGAACAGAGTTTATTCTTGTATTATTATTAAATCTTGCATATTTTTCCATATAAACAACTGTCAAGCTACTTTTGCCCACCCCTGTATATAGCATTTTCTAACCTGCAAACCTTCCAGCAGCATCTGTGCAGGTAAACCAGGGAGGGCAGCTTCAGAATCTTGCAGTCAACAAGCCTCCTTCCTGTTGGTAGTCAGATGTGATATTGCTCTAGTCCAGTGGTCAGCAAACTGTGGCTCGCGAGCCACATGCGGCTCGTGAGCCGCAGTTTGCCGCTCTGTTGACTAATGAGTTTGCCGACCACTGCTAGACTAACTGTTACCGTGTAGTTGGAAGCTGTGAGGATTAGGCAATTGTGGCATATTGTGTGCAAAGAGGTAAAGGGTAGTATATGACAGTGGTCGGCAAACTCATTAGTCAACAGAGTGGCAAACCGCAGCTCACGAGCCGCAGTTTGCCGACCACTGCTCTAGTCTCGTCCATCTCCCTCACCTGCACGCAGTTTCTCCTACCAGCACTTGTGACAGGTGTCTCTGGTTTTGTCCTGTCAGAGTTTTCCTTACTTCGTTTCAAGCTTATGATGCAAACTGGTTCAGTTTAAATGTCTAGAACGCCGCTGGAAATTCCGAGTGGAAATGGGGGAAAAATAAAGTGTGCTGATATCTAACTCCTAAGTAAACTCTCCAAACTCCCCGGAATGTGTGGTGGCCGCAGGGCAGCCTGGGGTCACTCACACAAGAGGCAGGGTCAGGAGGTGTGGGCTGTCACTGCAAAGCTTGTTCATGTTCAAGATGCATGACAAATGCACCTTATCCTGTGTGATCTGGGTCATGTCTGACTCTTTTTCAGAGATTGATGCCCCCAAGAACCTGCGGGTTGGCTCCCGCACAGCCACCAGCCTGGACCTCGAGTGGGACAACAGTGAGGCGGAGGTTCGGGAGTACAAGGTTGTGTACAGCACCCTGGCGGGCGAGCAGTACCATGAGCTGCTGGTCCCCAAGAGCGTTGGGCCAACCAGCAGAGCCACCCTCACCGGTGAGTGAGCTCGTGTTCACACTCGCACAGCTCTCTTCCCGCCCACCTACACCACAGCCAAATGCCATTGATTTAGTCTCTCACGTCCCTAGCATATCGCGTATGACTCCTGCTCGTCATTGCATGCCGTCGCCTGTCACATCCTGTCTTACATTTCAGGGACGTCCATTGCTCTTGGATAAACACCAAACCTTACAGTTGAGCCCACACGGCCTGCCTGGTTTTCCTGCCACCTTCTCCGGTCTCCCCGTCCTCCCTGGGCTCCAGGCCCCCAGGTGTGCTGCTTTCAGTCCCTCGAGCACCTTTTCCCTCCCCGGGAGCCTGCCTGGTCCCAGGCAGGTCAGGTCCCCTGTCTGCAGCCTCATCTCCCTGGTCACCACTCCCTCCCAGCACCCTGTTTGTCCTGTGCACCGTGCTGGGTGATGCAGTTGTCAGTGTCCACCCTCCACCTAACGCTCTGTGGAAGGTGGACCGTGTTTGCTTCTGCTCGTCATTGGCTCCCAATGTCCAGCACTTACTGAGTTCTAAATAAGCCGTGGATGGATGGATGGGTGGAACTGTAAATGTTCACTGTGGCTGAGAAATAGACAAGAGGCCCGTGATAAGGTGAGAGCCTGGGGGGCCTTATACACCCTGTATAGTGTGGGAGTCACAGAGGGATTTTAAGTAAGGTGATGTAAGGCCTAGATCTGTGCAGCTGCAGCGTGGAGCAGGGGCGAGGGGGGCAAGGGCAGAGGCAGACACTGGTCACGAGGCCGTGCTGGAGTCAATGGCAGGGATGATGGTAGTGTGGACTAGGACGACACCCAAGGTCACCATGATGCCTGGCTGGGCGCATTCCCTGTCCCCATGGAGACGGGGGCCCAGCCAGCGCTCCTCCCGGGCTTCAGACACACCCACCCAGAAGAGCCGACTGGTGGACTCCACTGACAGGTAGACGAAGGGAGCGCGGGGCGCGTTTTACATTCGACGTGCACAGCAGCCTCGGACGAGGGCTGCCACCGCGCCCGCACACAGACGGGAGGCGCAGCAAAGTGCGCACAGTAAACAAGGGCAGTGGAAGCAAAGCTGTTTCCTCCTGAGCTGAAATCCCAGCCGCCTTGCCCAACGAGGCTGGTTAAAGCAAATATAATAAATGCTCTTTCCAGGCAGACGCGCTTCTGAAAACACAGCCAGGAGACGCAAGGATATGCTGACCAAGCAGGTTAATGGGGGTGAATTAGATGTAGCGGGAACAGACCAGCTGGCGGAAGGGCTTTTACCGAGAGCTGGAGACATTCACAAAAACTAAGCTAAACCAAAAAGCTGAAATGATGCAGCAGGGAGCCGGGTCTAAGCACAGCCCATCCCTGCCTACGCCTCAGGCTGACTTGGCAATTAGCAACTTCCAAGGATGATGACTAGTTGTTAGGATGGCGGATACACCACAGAATCATGAGAGAGATAGAGGAGAGCCCAGTCACATCCCCGTCATCATTTCCCTCTACCAGGGGGAAAAAGACTCTGCTTTCATTGACCATCAGTGTTATTCCAGTCACCTTCGCGTAGGTACAGCTCATTTCATCTTCAGAACACCTCCTGAGGGATGTTAGCATCCCCATTTTATGGATGTGGAAACTGAGACTCGGGGCACTTGGAAACTTGCCCAAGTTCACAAAGCCAGCAAGGGGCACAGCTGTGACTCCAAGGCAGTTCCAAGTCCTCATCAAAAGCCTCCCGCTCCGTGCTGCTCCTACTAAAGTAGGATGGGAGGGACAGTCAGCACATCAGTGCTGCAGATTTATAAGGAAAGGAAAAATTATTAACAAGGAGAGGGCTTGCATAGTCGATGTTTTTATTAGAGTTGGGCTGATGAAATTAACCTACAAATATATATTACTCATAATTATCCCAGGGAGTTTGCAGCTGGGGAGATTTATAAAGGCAAATGGCTTTGTGTGACTTAAGAAGAGTTTATAGGCACATAAGGAAACTTATGTCTGTACTTGCTAAGATGCACGTTACAAGGACTATTGGCTCTCCAGCTGCCTTCTGGGGGAGCAGAAGGAAGGACCTTGGCGGAGGGGAGGCAAAATGAGGGAGAAGCCCGCCCCCTTTTTTCTGGTTCTAAACACAGTCATTTGCATTTATAAAAACAAGACCCTGGCCAGGGTGGGAAGGGCACTCCAGGTCACTGCAACAATCCCTCCCTAGGAACTTCAATTCTCCCCGTTCCCACCCTCCCTATCCCCTCATCAAAAAATAATCAGGGCTCCAGGCAGGAGATCCCACTCCCTTTGAGTGCTTTGCTCATCAGCAATGCCCTCCCAGCAGAGCTGCGGGGAATTCAAGGAGATGCCATGTGCGACTCTCTAACAAACTAGTTCATAATAGTGTTCTTGACCATTAGACACTGAAAAATTCCCCGTCAGTGTTTATCCCTCCTTCCGTCCCTCCCTTTCTCCTTATTTTTCTAGATCACCTATTGTTTGCAGCCCAGTGCTTGACATAGTATATGTGCTCAAGAAGTCATTGGTTTCCTTCTTCACCAGATTTTTAAAACCTCATGAAGGGCAAGGGTGTGTCCATTCAGCTCACCCTGGTGCCCCGTCCACAGCTGTGTGGCTGGCACACAAGAGCCTCTCTAACATCTGGCGAGTGAGTGCACTGTGTGCTGCTGGAGTTCAAAGCAGAACAGGTTCGGAGAAGAGTTGAGAACAGCTTCACCTTCCAAGCTGAACAAAGGAGGCTCTGAAAGAGATGGAGGCTGGCGGTTTCTTACAGGGCGAATTTTCTGAGCTATTGGTAAGAAAGGTAACAGAGCCACTGCTATGCTGCCACTTTCAGGAGTCGGATGGAGAGAGAAAGGGAGCATTGATAGAGATGCACTGGATGCGCCGCAGATAGACATTTCCTTCTCGGGCAGAACTGCACTTTACCTGCTGGCAAAGAGCAGCGCTCACTTCCACACAGGAAGAAAGCTGCCGAAAATGAAAGGAAAGCAGCAGGTGGGAACCTACCAAGCCAGCCCCGCTTCCCCGCTCCCCAGACGGGAGGCCAGGAAAGAGATCACTTGAAATTCTGCTCCACGGTTTTCTGGAAGAAGACGATTCCATTGTAAATTATTGAACATTTCATTTAAGCTTCATAAATAAGAAACTCGGATGAAAACATTGCATGTTAGATCTGCTTGGCAGCATGTAATTTCTGTCTTACTTCCTCGACCTGTCACCCTTCATCTGCGTCGGAGAATTTCTACTTCATTATAGGCAATTGAAGGTCTCAATCAGTTGCCTGGGAAAAGTAGTTTATGTCCCAAAGGTAATCTAATTTCTCCAACCAAGGTTGTGCCTGGGACGCGTGACAGAGATAAATGTGTGCTTCGAAGAGGTCTGGGGCATTGCAATCACCCCATCAATCTAGCCAGGGCCTCACTGCCGCCTGGGTTCCCCGAATCTCTGGTTTCATCAGCAAGCCAACAACAGGTGTGCTGAGGACCAGCCTGTACCTGCCTGGGGAACACACTGAAAGAAGAAAGGACCCAGATTCTGGGAATAGTTCTCCAAGCAAGGTAGCAAGAATGTTGGCTACTGTCACGATGAGCCACGCACTGCACTGCATCCACATCAGCTCAATTCATCCCCACAGTGACCCTCTGAGATAGATACTGTTATTCGTCTGCTTCTACAGAAACTGGTGCTCAAAGACATAAAATTATGGAACCAAAATGCCCAGGTGGAGAGTGGCAGACCCGAATATTGAAGGAACTTT
This sequence comes from Eptesicus fuscus, assembly GCF_027574615.1. NCBI lineage: Eukaryota > Metazoa > Chordata > Mammalia > Chiroptera > Vespertilionidae > Eptesicus > Eptesicus fuscus. The sequence continues at coordinate 20,210,223 of NC_072494.1, read as the reverse complement.
GGCGACCTCAAACTCTGTCCGAGTTCACCACTACTAGTGTTGACACTTCCGAGAAAGAACTAAGGATTAGGAAATGGGTGGGGCTGGCTGAGGAAGGGAATAGACTAGGCCAGGCATTCCTGCCGGCGAGCCTGGTCAGCAAGGCCGGGTGGGCTCTGCCCCATCGAGCATGGGGGAGTTTACTGCTCAGCCTGCACTGAAGCCACATGGGGGTGGGTGCAGACCCTCTGACTGCCCCACAGCACTCCCCTTCCATAAACCAGGCCATTTGTTAAGGAAACATCGCCTCAAAATCATTCCTGACACGTCAGGGATCCTGAGGGAGTCAAGGACCGCTGGCCATCACCAGAGCTAGGAAGAAGCTGGGGAGGAGTCTCCGCGCAGAGCCTTTGGAAGGAGCGTGGCCCTGCAAACACCTTGATTTTGGCTCTCTAGCCTCCAGAACACAGAGTACATTTATGTTGTTTTAAGCCATCCAGTGTATGTCCATTTGTCATGGAAGCCCCTGGAAATGAATGCAGATGGGAAAGGCTTGTCATCCCACCATTATTGCAAGGTGGTAGTGAGGATCACACACATGCAAGTGTTCTGAAGAGAATGAATGTTCCATAAATGCAGAAGAGCATGGTCATCTGCCAGGGCTCTGGGGCCCCACACGGGGCCCACAAGGACTAAAACTGGCCAGGGGGTCCCACAGGTGATGATGTGATCTTGCTGCATTTTTTCTACAATCCCAGGCCTAATCAATGAGGGTGAGTTTGATGGCCCCCAAAGATGTCTACATTCTAATTCCTGGCACCTGTGACTATGTCACCTTACATGACAGGAGAGCATTTGTGGATGTGAAGCATTTGCAGGCAGCCTCTAGCAGCTGGAAAAGGCAAAGCCATGGACTCTCCCCTAGAGCCTCAGGCGGAAGAAATGCAGACGATGGAAGCATTTTAGACTGCAGACCTGTGAGCTGTAAAACAATGACTTGTATTGTTCTGGCCATTGGGCTGTTAGAGTAGCCGTAGGAAATTAATATGCCAGTCAAACCAGTTAGTCTGGAAATCAATGTGGGAGAGAATAGAGACCCCAGATGAGTCCAGGTGTCCTGGGAGGCTCCCCCATGATCCTTTGTATTGAACCCCCAAAGGATTTCCCCAGAGAGGTTTACACCCTTTAGTTAGGCAGTTTTTATAATTTTTTCTATCTTCTCAGGTCCCCAGGGATCATCCTAGAATTGGATCCATATTCTGGGGCCTGAATTATCAACCTTGGGAGGGAATCCACAGCAGCAGGGCTCCTGTGTGCCCCTGCATTAGAGGCCTGACAGCCCTGTGCTCAGAGAGAAAGACCCCCATTGTCACTCTCTAGAACAGACCAGAAGGCCCTGTGGCCTCAGTCACTATACAAACCTCATGTACAACAGCCAAGAAAAACTTTAAAGGGCTATGTCCACACAGTCCCTCTAGAGGACACACTCCCGCATTCCACAGTTTAAGCAAGAAAGCTCTTCACCAGTTGTCATCAACCTGAGACTCTAAGTACCACGGAGAGACCTTCCACAGGAGAGCACACTCCCACACTCACTGACGAGGGGAGCCTGCCTTCCAAGGAGACCAACAGCAAAAAGGAAGCTCTGCACTGACCAGTTAGTCCATCCTGTTGACTTGGCTTGGCTCTCCCAAGTGGTGAAATTGGGATTTCCTGATAGGTAAAATTAGGGCGGGTTCAGGAAGGACTAAGCACAAGATCTGAACATGAGTCTAAGATAATTGGCTTCCCTCTTTTTCATCCTTCCTCCCCACCCTTGACACACACACAGAATAACGTTTGTTTCTACATCTACCAATAGATCTGATACCCGGCACTGAGTACGGATTTGGAATATCTGCTGTCATGGACACACTGCAAAGCATACCAGCCACCATGAACGCCAGGACGGGTGAGTAGGAATTGGTACAGAATAAGACCAGGCCCCTGTAATCCCAAGGGGCCACGAGGTTTGTCCTGGCAAAGATTGGTGAGAGGCAATGCTCCCCCATGAGCAGGTCCCTGGGCAACAGCTGTCAGCCTAAAAACAATCACCTCCTGAAAGTCTCTGCCTCCCCCTGACATCTGACATCCAGGATGGAGTACAGGTCTGTGCATGGCCCTCCGTAGTCTAAGGAGCGGTCCAGAGCAGAGGTGGAAAATTTCAAATAAGTCGGTACCACAGCAGAAAGATCCATATTTCTTCTGGACCACCCCACAGCAGGCAGAATGTGGTATCCCTTAATGTACTACAGGAGACCTCAGAAAGACCTGAGAGGTGAAGGTCTAGACTTTGAAATAACCCATGAAATCTAAGGGCAATGGAAAAGTCCATACAAGATCCTGACTACTCTTGATCCACCACTTTTACTTCCAAGTCCCAGGTAAATTTCAGAGTCTCTCTAGTATCTTAGGTACAAACCGTGGGCTGAGCATAGACAACCTCTCTAGAGAACTACGTGGGTCACCAGGAGGCCTCAGATCTAATTGCCTGCACACCCATGGCCACATCAGTCAGAATGGCCTCAGGAACAGAGATGGCCACTGTTGCCAGGAATGGTACAGCCCTACCTGTGGCTCTTGTTTTGCCCTGATCAGCTTACTAAGAAAGACTGAGAGACAATGAATTTGCGGAGCTTGAAAATCAGCAGCCAGCTGACAATGCCCTTCTTCAATCCGTTTGCCAAGCCCCCAGCCATCTTTCAAAGGGAAGGTGTCTAACAAAATGTGAGCTAAGTGTCAGCAAGGACAAGCTATCCTCATGGCCAGCAGGGCTGCTGATAGTGTAGAAGTCCACAGTGGGGTCGGGGATGATTCCAACAAATACTGGCCCTCCTGTGTGAAATCGGCTCCTAATATTTATCCTCAGAACTTGACAGTCCGCGAGACCTCATGGTGACAGCCTCCTCTGAGACCTCCATCTCCCTCATCTGGACCAAGGCCAGTGGCCCCATTGACCACTACCGAATTACCTTTACCCCATCCTCCGGGATCGCCTCAGAAGTCACTGTGCCCAAGGACAGGACCTGGTACACACTGACTGATCTAGAGCCCGGGGCAGAGTACATCATTTCCATCACCGCTGAGAGGGGTCGGCAGCAGAGCTTGGAGTCCACCGTGGATGCCTTCACAGGTACCAGGGCAGCAGCAGCCCAGCTGCACTCAGGGATCCACGGGTCTTAGTGTGAGCAGGTCACCAGGCAACCCACTCTTCCAGAGCCTGATTTCATATAGAGGAAGGCAGAATGTGGGTAAAGAAAGAACAGGTAGAGGAGACACTAATAAATCATCAAGAGGGAATGGTTTGAAGTAAAGGAGAGAGGTGAGCAAAGCCACCTGCATGTCAGAAAATTTGTGTCTGATTTCATAGCCCAGACAGAGTGGCTGATTCTGTCTCTTTCCTCGCCTGCAGTAAATCAGTGGGTGATCAGAAGACCTATGGGATAATGTTAAATCCCTTCCAGGAGTTTAAATCGAGGTTTTAAATCCTGGATCTTATTATGGAATAACTCAGAGGTGTAATGCTGGTCTACCCTTCATTTTTCAGTCTAGGCTTGGAGAAAGGAGTGTGGACAGGACTGGAGCATGTGGAGGTGGAACCTCTGGCGCAGCAGGAAAAGGCGTGGAAATTAATAAGAAAATAAATTTTCTTATTAGCAAGGAAAGCAGATCCCTTCGGTCAGATAGCTCCTCTAGCCAGGTGGCCCCCCTACCTCACCTGTGTTTCAGAACCGCCCATCTCTCTGCTTTGCAGGCTTCCGCCCCATCTCGCATTTGCACTTCTCTCACGTGACCTCCTCCAGCGTGAACATCACCTGGAGTGACCCATCCCCTCCAGCAGACAGACTCATCCTGAACTACAGCCCCCGGGATGAAGAGGAAGAGATGACGGAGGTCTCCCTGGATGCCACCAAGAGGCACGCTGTCCTGATGGGCCTGCAGCCAGCCACCGAGTACATCGTGAACCTGGTGGCCGTCCACGGCACAGTGACCTCTGAGCCCATCGTGGGCTCCATCACCACAGGTGAGGCTGCAGGACTTGACAGAAGGTGGTGACAGTAGCTTTTGACAAGTTAACAAAATTTACCAAGTGAAACACCCAAGGATCAGGAGACTGCCTCATTCGGCTAAAGAGGGTCTGTGAGCTGTTGTGGAAAAGCCACTTCTTCGTTGTTGCATAAAATGCAAAAAGGGGAAACTCCCGTTTAGAAGGTAGGATGGGCCCAATGCCTTGCTGAGGCCAGGGCTTAAATGTGTTGGTCCAGAGGTCCTCCCGCTAGCAGCCTAGGAGAAAGCCCTAGAGAGAGCTAGTCTGCAAGAAGAAAACCTTCTGCAGTAAGGAGATGCCTGTTTCTATTCTGGAGAGCCATCTCTTAACTGCTCATTGATGCAAATGATGCTTCTTCAGAATCAGATGGGACTCGCATTCAAACATGTAGGGCCCTGGTACTCAGAGAATGGGGTTGATTTGCATGTTGTTTGGAAAACACGGGCACTCTGAGATGGATTGGATCATTCTCATCTCATCATTCCCAAATATGAGTGTGAACATGGGTGAGGACCTGTGTGTTGGGTAGTTTGCTACATGCTGACAAGAGCTCACAACTGGACAGGTGGATTCTACACACCTGGTTTCCATCTAGCAGTTAAAACATTGAAGTGCACAATAAAAATGAAATAGAGTTTAGGAAAGTGGATTTTCTCTGAAATCCCTCTCCAGTCAATAGGCATTTTTTTCCAAATTGAATCAAAATTGGCTGCTAAAAAAAAGGGATAGAGACTGACAGAGCTGGGTTTGCCCAAGAGAAAATAGCCATGTTACTTCTAGTTTAAAACAAAGCATACAAACTTAAAGGAAGCTTCCCAGTTGGCCTTCAAGTAGGTAATAGTTGCCGCACAGGCACAGACCTTGCCAGCTTGACTTTATGTTATTAAAACACCCTCCACGAATGTGGCTTGGGCCACGCCCAGGAGGCTGCAGGTGAGACTTCAGCCTGACCATGGTGTTAAGGGTGCCCAGCACTCAGTACAGTCTGGGACACCATTAGCTCTTGGTCTACATAAAACCAGGGAGAGGAACTCCTTTTTCACACTGTGCTTTCTGTCTTTTTCCCACAACTACCGGCTTCCTTGTAGGAATTGATCCCCCCAAAGACATCACAATTAGCAATGTGACCAAGGACTCAGTTGTGGTCTCCTGGAGCCCTCCTGTCGCATCTTTTGATTACTACCGAGTATCGTATCGGCCAACCCAAGGTAATAAAGCCATTCCATTTCTCAGAGACAAATGGGATTTGGTTCTGGGAGAAGTAGCGTGTCCCAGAGGCTGTCACCTGGCTTGCATTGTCCTCTCTGTGGCATCAGAACGAGAGTGGGTGGGTGAAGAGCAGCCCAGGACCCTGCACTCTCCAGCTCCCTTCCGAAAAGGCGGGATTGCATTCATCCAGAAAGCAGGCCCTTCACCAGCAGAGCAACTGCTCCCTATCCCCCGGGCAGTGCAGTGAGGCACAAAGAGCCCTGAGAGAATCTGCCAGGAGCCGGGTCATGTGCACTCCCGAGAGCGCTAAGTCTAAGATTAGAGGCCTGGGGGACGCGTGAAGACCCAGCAGAACCAGATGGGGGCTCGGAGGGAACCACAGTGACAGTGGCCCTATTTCTGCTACTCTGGCCAAGCTATGAGTCAGAGGAAGTTGGCCCAGACCTCGTTTGTATCATGCCAGTTCTTACTGGTGCACGTGGCATTGGCGGAGGACACACTCACTTCCCAGGAGGGGATGGGGTTGTGTTCCAGGTCTGCAGGAACCACCCTTTGCGGCCAGTCCCTCTATACTGCCTTTACAAAGACCAGCGTGCTAGAAAACCTCCTAATAAATAGTTCTTTTTCTTTTGCTCCGAGGAGCCTATAAAGTGAGGGGGTGGAGCCAGCATGCAGGGTCTCTAAGCTCCAACATTCCCAGTCCATGAACCTTGTCTCCCACTGAGTGCTGAGCCTTGCACCCATCGGTGCTTCCTGACCAAGTGCTGCTGAGAGCTCCTATGTAGACTGTACCGTGAACTGTGTTGATAAGTGACTTCTGCTCTTCCTTAGTGGGGCGGCTGGACAGCTCAGTGGTGCCCAACACTGTGACAGAATTCACCATCACCAAGTTGTACCCAGCTACCGAATACGAAATCAGCCTTAACAGCGTGCGGGGCAGGGAGGAGAGTGAGCGTGTCTGCACTCTCATGCACACAGGTAGGTGTGTCTGCACTCCTGTGTACACAGGTAGGCCTGTCTCCCTGGTGTGGGCCAAGTCAGAACCTGCCTGAGGACCTGCAGCAAACAGGAGAGGCAAAGCGTGAAGGTGTTCTGGCTGATTCAGAGGTTCCATTCCTGGGTGCCCCTCTGACTTCTGTGTCACACAAAGCAATTTGCAACTTCTCTCTCCCCTGAGAGTCCTTGCTCCACCTGACCCCCTGGAGGTCGTGCAGGTCTAGGTCAGGAACTTCCTATTTGAAATGTGACCTTGCAAAGAGCCACACTGGAAGTGAATTTCAGAACAGAGTTTGAATCATGTCATCTAATTTTTTAAACAACTCAAGAAAATTGCACCTCAGAGAAGGAAGGGGTTGTTATTCCAGTAACAACCCGTGGGGTCATGGAACCCCTCATCAAATATGGCCACAACCACCAAGGAGCTGACGTGGCTCTTGCTTTCTGCTCCAGGATGGAGGAGGAAGGTGGTGGCCTCCTCTGCCCCTCAGCCAGCCCACCTTGCAGATAGGACAGACTTGCTGTAGAAGTCACCAGTGGGGACAGCCAAAGCTTTCTGTCCCTAAGCCCAGATAACCTGACCCCCCAGTTAAGCTTTCGTTTCCCCAGCGCATGGGAAAGCATCCTTAGGGACATACCTGGGTTTCCCTCAGAGAACGGTATTTTCTGAGCGAGGGAATGTAACTTGAGTTCCTCACTGCTCCTATAGATACTCGAACAAGTACAGGAACAGCTCCTCTAAGGCCATGGCCAAAGTAACATCCCTTCAGAAACTCAGAATCGTTCTTCTAAAGGTATCCCAGAATATCCTAATCTCCCCTGGTCTCCTTCCAGGCCTGTGACTGCAGAAAACCCAGCCATGTTTTGGGTTCAGTCTTACCCCTTCCACTAAATTACCTGTGACAATATGCCTTTATCTCCAATAAAATATCAAGAAATATTGACCCGAAGTGATACCAATGGGTCAATAGAAGCCCCTTCACACCTTCCTGAAAGTCTTAGAAATTCATGATACAGAAAGTAGGCTTCTTCTCACTGAGGACATCTAAATGGATTTCAAGAGTCTCCAACCCCCAACATAAAAGAGAGCACAAACTTAAGTAAAAAACTCATTCCTCAGCAAGTATTTCTCAACTGTGTACCAACCCAAACCACCCTCCTTCAAGTTCAGGCAGCACTATTTTGCAAACTTCCAATACCAAGATTGCTCACAGAAATGTCTTATTTTGTTGTCATTTGTTGTTTTAACACGAGGTCTATGATTTTACAAGTTTTGGAAGTGAGTATTCCTTCAGGGTCTCGGGCTTTAGCTCAGAGAGATCAAACTGATCAGTGTCATAAGACTCTTCTTTTATTCGCATAAAGTTCCATTTGAAGAAGTCACTGAAGGCCCAGATTAGGGATACAATTCAGATGTTAAAATTATAAAAATATTTTCTTGCTATTGCTTTGAAACGAGGGACATAGGCGAGCAATAAAAACCTTCGATTAGAGTACAGGACATCATGGTCCTCAAAAGTAAATTACATGGCATTAAGTTTGAGCTGATACCTAAACTACTAGCATTGTAATAACATCCATTTCTAAAATATATCCTAAGTTTGGGGAAGGGAAACGTAGAGTATGGACAAGTTAGAATAGGAGCGTGGTCCTATAACAGCAGACCTGGTTCCCCGACAGGCACTCTTGGAAGAATCTCCTTGTCACTCTGTCACAAAAAGGATAGCAGGACCGAGTACAGAGTGAGTCTTGTGAGTAGAAAAGCAAGAATACCGTAGCCAGGACTTCAGAGGTAACCTCACTCCCACTCAGTCACTGCACAGTGTTTATTGAGACCCTTCCAAGTTTAGGAGCTGGAGATACTCTGCCTCCTTGGACCTCCCACCTCACTCGACAGGGATCACATCACAAGCCAAACCCTTACATCTTTGAAAGTGCAAATAGCCTGAGAAGCATATTCTCCCCTTCACTAAAGAGGGAGAACAATTTCTGTATGTTGTCAGTTTTGCCAGCTAGCTTGAAACGCCTAAGACACACAGCCATACCTTGGGACCCCCACAGCACCTGACAAGCACTCTGCACATAAGTCAATTATTTCAGAGGAAGATCTGGGGAGAATTGGGTACTTGGGAGAAAGGAAGATGGGGAGAAGAGGAAGGGGATAGAATTAACCAGGAAGGGGGAAAGGAGCATGGTCTCCACTCACGTCACTGTTTTGTAAGGCACAGCAGCAGAGGTGCATTGTGGGTGACAGTATGGGAGACCCTGTGGGTGGAACTACAGGGGACCATTCACGGGACCAGCCTGTAGTTGCACCTACTTTCCCTGCTGTTCTATTCTGTTGCAGCCATGGACCACCCTGTGGATCTGATTGCTACCAACATCACTCCGACGGGAGCCCTGCTGCAGTGGAAGGCGCCTGTGGGCGAAGTGGAGAGCTACGTCATTGTCCTCACATGCTTTGCAGGTGGGTGTCTGCAGGTCTGCACCTCAGACAGGTGGGCATTGGGGCAGAATATAGTATGAAAGTTAAAAAAGGCATATTGTCAATCTGAGGGACGAATTAGAGATTTTCCTGCACCCAAAATGTCCCCAAACTCGATCAACTATGGGAATTGAGAGAGTGGGATCTGAAAGGCGCAAGAAGGGCACATAACCAAGGGCAAATACAAAATTGGAGAAATCGCATTAGGAAGATAAACTCAGAATTTAGCTAAAAACTTGCCCCAAAATGCTATGAGCAAGAAAGCAGACTTTTCTAGATATTTAAAGAGCAAGAAAAACACTAGTTATAGGACCGTGCTCAGAGCAGATGATACATAACAGTGACAAAGGACCAAGAACTAATAAACTCTTCGGTTGCTTTGGTCTTCTCTACCCACGAGCAGCCCAAAATTGGAGTTTTAGTGTCTTCTTCACCATGCTTGTTCACCTTATGCTATTTGAATAGTGAAGCCCAAACCAAAATAGTGTTGAGTAGTCCTGGTCTCTAGGCCTACAGAAATTATTTCCCTGCCTATATTACACATGCGGTCACAGAATTATTGTGGGTTATCTTCAGAAATCCAGAGAACAAAGATATCAGAAGTCAGGCAGATGTCTTACTTTTCAAAATTAAGAGAAATTAAAAAAGAATAGACACAGACAACAGTATGATTATTGCCAGAGGGAAAGGGGTGTGGGGAGAGATAAATGGTCACAGAAGACTTGACTTTGGGTGGTGAACGCATGATGCAATATACAGATGACGTGTTACAGAATTGTACACTTGAAACCTATATTATTTTACTAACCAACGTCACTCCAATAAATGCAAGTAAAAATAAATAAGTTTTAAGAAAATTATGAGAAAGCCAAGTCTATAAGCTACAAAGAAATACTGGTAAACTGATTGTTAAAACTTGGGAAAGTAGAAACCAAAACAACTATTAAACAAAAGGGAAAAATAATTGATGATAACTTCCATACCAACACAGGTTCCCTAAGAATAAGTTTTTCCAAAACTACGTTATGTCCTTGTTTTTTTATTGACAAATCTTCTAGAACCTTCAGCAAAAGAAAAACCCACTTATCGCTTAGATGGACAATACACGATGGGTCATATATGGAGTTGCATAGAACTGTAGCTGATTGAATGCCCCCCCTCAGAGAATGAACAGCTTTCCTGTGGCTACATCCTGACCCCTCTGCACACACTCACAGTCCATTTCAAGTCCTCCCATGCCTCCTTGCCCTTCACGATCCTGCATTTCTTACCTCTCACCATGCCTTCTCAAGCCACCGTGCATTTGTACATGCTGCTTCCTCCATCAGGAAATTCTCTCCCAATTTGTTTGCCCAATAAACCCATCCTTCACCACCATCCCTTTGTCCATTATTCCCCTAAGAGAGTCAGATGCACCAACTCACAGGTACAAAAGTACACAACTCCATCGCAACAGTTAGCGTTCTTTCATTCAACAAATCTTTTTGATGCCATTCCATGTGCCATCCCCCTACTAGGCTATAAGGATTCAGAGATAAAACACACAGATTCACAGAACCCACACCTAGTGATGGTGAAGACAGGTGAGCAGTGTCACAACACAGGCAAGCACAAAACACCTTGGGCCACATCCATGGCCACTGACTGGGATCCCGGTGTTGAGGGGAAGAAAGGAGGCAGATCTTAGATAAAGAAAGAGAATAGGAGGAAAGAGGGAACTCCAAGAACAAGAGCAGCCTGTGCATTGGCGGAGATAGGAGAGACCACAGAGAGTCTGAGCTGCCAATTTGTGTGGCTGGGGCATGACCGATGGCAGGTGTTTGCTCTTCTAAAGCGTTCGTTTAGATTTTAACTTGTTTGCATGCCTTTAGACCACTGGAAACTTGCCACCTCAGGTCCCACTTATTTAGTGTGAACAAGTGCCTAGTGAACTTGGTTCGATGCTGAATGACTCAGGAGTATTCTAAAGGCACAGGAGGGGGCCTGGCCCTGGTCTAATGAACAGTTTTATCAACAGCTTGAATGGATACAGAGAAGGTATGCTTACCAAATTTGCATATAAAACAAAACTGTGATGGGTAGAATCCAAACTCAAATAGATTTTAATGAACTGAAACAGTGGTCCAAAACTCACGCAACAAGGCAAACGGCAATAGAAATCAATGCACAAAATCCACTACCCAAGGCTGTGTTGGAGGCTTTATAAATAAGGTCTTTGATTAGTAATACTCTTTGCTTGTGACAACCTTACGAGACTGTCTCAAAACCTAATGGATTCACAGAATTGGCACAAATAAAAGCTAGCATTGATCCTATTGGATAGTACAGCTCAATCATTTCTCTCCTGAGTTTTGCATTTTAGCAGGGACACCGGTAAACTGTTACCTGTCTAGAGAAAGGAAGCCAGCACTGTGGCAGTTTTAGAATTCTCATTCAAGTAATGAGGGCGGGGAAGATGGGGTCATGTAGACAAAGAGTTCGGCTTATTCTTTGTAACTCCAGAGTCCTGAGTAGCAGTTAAAAAAAAGACAATTCAGCTTCCAAATAAGGAATATTTTTCTCAATTAAGATGTAAAACGACATTAGAGGGGATGCTTATATGGAATAAAATGTCAAACTAAATAACCTCTGAATGATTTTTTTCCCCCAAAAAAATTCTCCAATATGGAATCCTGGCGAAATGCCTTTAGACTTGGGAAGTCATTCTTTATTCAATCCCTGTCCATGTCCATCTGGTTTCAGTTGCTGGAGAGACCATCCTGGTTGATGGAGACAGTGAGGAGTTCCAGCTCACCGACCTGCTCCCCCGCACCCACTACACCATCAGCATGCACGCTACCAGTGGGCCTCTCACCAGTGGCACCATCAGCACCAACTTCTCCACGCGTGAGTGCATGGTCAGCCACGTGGCCAGCGTCCCGGAGGCTCCTGTGGGTGCTGAGGGTGCTCAGTCTCCGTGTGGTGGGCTGGATTAGTCTACAGCTTTTAAAGCAGGAATGAGCCGTCCTTACTTTAGTTGACTGCAGCCCAAACGCCAGTGAAAGTCAGCGGAGTCAGCAGACACACCTCTACTTTCTGCTCTGACTTGGGTCTGGTGACAGCAGTAAAACCAGGCCCAGAGGGGCCAGTCCTGGAAATGCATCTGGCCAGAGAGTCTGCAGGACATTAAAGGGCTTGTGTTGGAGAGAGATTTGCTGGATATAGTCGTGGCCAGGGGAACAGTAGACAAAGGTATGAGTCTGAGAGTGTTATAAGTTCAAGAGTAAACCACAGACATGCAGGTGCAGCAAGGTCATGAATTCAGACAGAGGGTCAGATTGGAAGATGTCCCCCCGGGCCCAGAGGCCCGGGTGAGGGGAGTGGGGAATCGCTGTCAGAATGCTTATGACCCGAAAGGATCACCTTGTGACTGGCGGGCCCTTCCTGCTCCTGTCCAAGCGAGAACTGGGGTCAGCATGTGAGCAGCCCAGAGACCACACAGGTGGGCAAACAGATCCATGCGCCAGAATCAAATGGGCAGGCGCTCCTGGCATTTTCTCCTCTTTGCAGTGCTGGACCCTCCTGCAAACCTGACCGCCAGCGAGGTCACCAGACAGAGTGCCCGGATCTCCTGGCAGCCGCCCAGAGCCGAGGTCGAGAAGTACGTCCTGACCTACAAATCCACTGACGGAAGCCGCAAGGTGAGCGTCGACTGAGGGGGAAGGACCATTTCTATCCGGCAGTCCACAGGAGCAAACTGGGTGTTCCCTGACGGACGCACAGCCTGCTGCTGAGGAAGGAGCCGCAGTCTGCAAGTCAGAGATCTGGGCGCTAGTCCTGGCTCTGTACAAAGGCAAAACACTAACCCTCTCTGAGTGCCTGCTTCTTCCCTGGACAGTGGGGGTGTCTGCCTCTGCAACTCCGCTGGGCTGTGCGGGTGCTTCCAACATGATGAAGCACAGCGCGCTGGAAACTTCCAAGCCGCTATCAGTACGTGGAACTGGAAGGACCTTTCACTAGCAGGGCCGAGCACACACGAGCTGGATGCCAAACTCAGCAGCCTCTTATGCCTCCTGATCAGCACTAGAAAGGCTACATAGCCTACTGCAAAGAGATGACAATGTCATTGGTTGAAACAATCCATCTAAAGCGCAGGCTGTCAGACGTGGTTAGCAGTGGAGGGCTCTTTTAGAGTAAAATCCTATCGGGAAGCTTGAACATGCAGAACAGATTGAGCAGCGCTTGTCTGTTGCATGTGGAGCAGGGAGTCCCTAGGATTCCTCAGTTCAAGAGGCGGCCCAGTGCAATCCGAAAAGCACTGATTCAACCATCCAGGTGCCTACATTTACCCCAGCATGCCCCTGGGAGGCAGGAGCTGTCCTCTCTGCTTATTGGCTCTGTTTTCTGCTTATTGTGGGGTGGAGAGGATGACAGTGGCCACTGCAGTACTGACCTAGCTGGCCATGGGATCCGGACTTCCCTTCCCCACACCCCTCGTTGTGAGCCGGTCCCTCCCGCCCATCGCCCTTCCTCCGGCTCATTCTGCAGGAGCTGATCGTGGACGCAGAGGACACGTGGATCCGGTTGGAGGGCCTGTCCGAGAGCACAGACTACACGGTGCTCCTGCAGGCGGCCCAGGATGCCGAGAGGAGCAGCCTCACCTCCACCGCCTTCACCACAGGTGAGCGACCGGCTGCCACTTTCCTGCCTTCTTCTCCCCTGTGTGACCTCAGGCGGCCTCTGCCGAGGGGACTGGGCCAAGGAGGAGGCCATCCAAGAAACTCAGTTGCCTCCTCCCGCGAAGGACAGTAATTATTGCCTCCATTCCTGCCTTTCCCCCCTGATCCCTGCCAGGAAACCTCTCACTACCAATGCAACCAGAGGGACCACAGTGCATCTCCCTGGTCCACCTGGACCAACTAAATGCACCGAGTAAAGACATCAGGTTCCTGTTCAGATTTTGCGTAGGTGTTTTTCCAGCAGAGTTTGTTCTTCCCCCTTTGCCTGCCACCTGTAATCAGAGACCCGCCCATAAAGGAAGTGGTAGTGAACCCTCACTATTAAACCTGTTATTCTTCTCCACACACAAAGCACTTTGCATTCTTATGGTCACAACGTAGTCCTTACAACAACTGGGGAGGAGGGCCTTCTCGGCCCCATTTCACAGGTGCATGGACAACAGGTGACGTCCATGCTAGTAAGCAGCTGGGTCTGAACTTGAACCAAAAGTCTCCTCCTAAATTCAGCTGGTCCTCCTGCCTTCCCCATCCAAGCATCAGCAGATGATACTTGAAAATGTCCTTAAAGGATAGGAGTGTCCTAATGTGTGCAAGGAGCTGTGTGACAGGCACCGTTCTAACTGCATTACATGTGTGATCTAATGTAATTCTCAGGACAGCCTGTGAGGTGTGTTCTATCGACAGATGAGGAAATGGGGCCACAGAGAGAGGAGGTAACTCCCCCAAAAGCCCACAGCTCTTCCGTAGGACAGCTGGGATTCGACCCCAGTTGTTCTGGCTCTGGCATCTGTGCTGTTACCAATCCTTTCTGCTACTTCCCACGGTGCCCCTCTCTACTGTCTGTAACATGGGACCACCTAGTCTGGACTTTGAATTCTCTCCCTGCCCCACATTCTGGGGGGTGGCTGTGCCCCTGCTCCTTATCCCTGGGCGCATGTCTGCCTGCCATCTCGGAGCACCAGGGTGACGGATTCCTGCCCAGGCCCCAGAGCCCACTCCCTAACCCCAGAGAGGTGATGGAAAGTCCTCCATCCCCACCCAGGGACCTCCCCCCCCAGACTTGCTCTAAACGACAAAGCAGGACACTAGATCCAACACACCAACTGTCACCAGTGGCTCTTTAGGATAGTGAGTTGTGAATGAGTCCTCTTTTTCCTTCTTTTTTATACTTTTCAATCTTACAATGTGCCTACAATGAACATATTAATCAGAAAAACTTTTGATTAAAAAATAAAAATAAACCTTGGTTTCACAACCAAGACATGAATCCAAAAATGTGTCCTCACCAACTAGAAACTGGAAGACACCTCATCTCTTTTGTGGGGCTGAAGTCAACTATACTCCCTTGGGCCCCTTCAAGGCAGGTCTCAGAACCACAGTCTGTCTTGCTCCAACCTCCCCTGCTCATTGACAGGTGAAAGGGTCCTCCAAGCTCCTCTTTCCAAGCTGCCATCCAAAGGCCCTGGATTGGAACTTTTCACTGAATTAAGAATTTCTTTCCCGTAAAAAGGACACAGATGACAGAAACATAAACAGCGCCCCCAAATGCAAAGATCCCTGAATAAATTATGGTAAACCTGCACGGTCATTTGAATGTCACTATAAATGCGTCCTCACTGCCTTGCCACGCCACCCTATCAGAACCCTCACTTACTCCCCCACACACTGGAGGTCACATAGTGCACCCCGTAGGCTCTATATGTGGGCTCCTATTTCGAACGAAGGAGGGGGAGAAAGAAGGAGGAGGAGGAGGAGAAGGAGAAACAAAGATCAGGGCATTGCGCTTACTGGGAAGACTGGAGCGCTGCCAGTCTGAGCCCCATGAATTACTCCTGCTGAGGAACCCCAGAGCTTCCTCTATGATAGCAACCAGGGCTGATGGATTCAGAGGCTAATTTCAGTCTAGCGACCAGCATCCATTCTGACTTCATTGACAGTACCTGAACTTTCCACTTAGCATCACCCTATTCTTAGGACGCTGGTCTCAGCCGGTCATTCTAAATACTTTTTATGTCTTGTTTTATGGAATGAAAGAGCTTAAACTTGGGTCCCTAAGTGGCCTGCATCCACTGACAAACACACATCTTGTCCTTGGTGGGCCAAGAAAAGAGACTCATTTCAAACAGATGACTCCTTAGTGGGCTGGAAAAGAGTTGAGGTGTTAAAATAATGAAATAAAAATAGAGAGAGAAAAGATTGGCTTCTGCAAAGCCTCCTTTGACCAAGATGTCTTCCCTGGTTGCATGCCTGTCTTAGAACATAAACCCATCTCATTCTAACAATCACATTAATAGCTTCCTGTCCTCTTGTCCCTGGTGTTTGCACAAAACTCCAAGGAGAATTTAATAGAAGTAGAACAGAAGAGAAAAATATGGATGCATTATTTATAATTTACTGTCGCCTGAAATTTCATCCAAGGTCTACTTGTCTTTTGGAGACACGAATATAAATGAGAAAACAAAGACTCCCCGCAGAGCAACAGAGACTGGGCGACGTGATCTCCTGAGAAGCAGATCTCATTGTCTCTTTTAATCCTATAAGCGGCAAACAAGGCGCTCGCTGAAGCTGTCCTCACAGGCAGTGAACACTATAAAATAGGCTGTCTTAACCTTGAGGTTAAGCGGAGACAATCATTTGTGGAGGTTTCCAGAGATGGGGAATGAGAAGTTTTCTTTATTGCCTTTGCTCCAGTCCCTGGGATCCTACATCCAGGCTGAGCTGATCTCTGGGGCTTTTTAGGGAAACTCTCAGAGTCTATTCTAATACAAGCTTCCTTTCAGGAAGTTGTGAAAATTAATGAAGATTGGCCAACCCTGGGTTCTGGGACAGCAGATGGTGGGCCATGCAAATCCGCAGAGTTATCAGTTAATAGTACCCCTGAGGTTGTCTGTTTCATCTTGGGTGACTCTCAGTAGGTGATGATTTTCAAGGAATTGGTCCATGTCACTGAATTTATTTAGATAGAGTTGTCTGTACTACTCTACTGGACAGGGATGTGTGGTCCTTCTATAGGGAGAGCAGTGAGTTTTGTCAAGCAGTAATGCCACCTGCCATAGGGCCTTGAATGTCACTATATACAGAATTTGATCGGGCCCATTTTCAGCCATGCTGTCCCAAATGCTCTCAGAAAATCTCATTTCTATTTCCCTTTTCATAATCATAGGAAGGAAAATAGTGTCCACATGGTATCTTACATTTAACAGATATTGAATGATCCTTCACAGTGGGTTACACACTATACTAAACACTCCAAGGGCATGAGGCAGTGGGGAACAGACAAAAGGAGGAAATGGGGTAATTTCAAGTAGTGGTGAGACCATAAAAAATAAACAGAGTAATGGACTAGGGACCGATGTGGAGAGCTAATTTCCAGGACGGCTCCTGTACTAGAAAGGCTTTCCTCATGGTCACTTGCCACTTCCTTCCCCCAGCCCCAGCCCCTTCCCTCAGCTAGGATGTCAGGCCATTTGAGCCAGGACATGAAAGATGAGAGTGAATCGACAAGGCGGAGCATTCAGGCTGAGGGAAGAGCGATGACTACACCCAGCGGGAGGAATGAGTTTGGTATGTTCCGAAGCTTAACAGAAAGCCAGTGGTAAAGGGAAAGGAGTACCAGGCAGGTCCTTGTGGGTCATGGTGAGGACCTGGGGTTGTATTCTAATTGCAAGAAGCCATCCCGTTGAAGAAATCATTGGGAGGTTGTTGGCACGTGAGAGACAGAGATCACATTTATACTATAGAAATGTCACTCTGGTTCAGATATGGAGAATGGATGCAAGTAGGGACAGGAAGAGACCAGAGAGATGGCATTACCATGACCCAACCCTCCCCTTGCCATGCTGAAGCCAGGACACAGAGACAAGTCTGGCAGCTGCCAGTCTATGATCAACTAATCTGCCATGGAAGTGGGTCTCCTGATATAAGTGAGTCCCAGGAATAGTAAGGCAGATTATGTCAGAACGTTTCTCTACTGTTAGGGTGCCTTTAGTTGGTCTTCAAAGGGAAGACTTAGAAGCCTGATGGGTAGAAAGCGGGTGGTCTGCAAAGCTTGAGAACCTTCCTCAGCAACTCTGTGTATAAGGAAGACATCCAAGCTGGCCATGACTCAGTTGATTCTCCGTTCCCATCACCTCCTCAAAGTCTGTTGCCACCTCTCCTCTTCGATTCCCACTACTACTACCTCCTAAACGAGTCTTACCTCCAGTCTCACCCCCATCTCATTCATTCTCACCCCCATCTCACTCACAATGAGAACAAGCTTTCTAAAAACTTGAGCTTTGGGTCCATTGCTGGACTCTTCAGCCTATTGCCTTCAGAAGCTTTAGCTCTTTAAGTGGCATAATCCAGTCCCCATTTTCCTCCCCAAGGCTCTCCCTCACCCATCCAACCCGCCCTTGCTCTGTCTCCTGGCTGAACCTACAGTTTCCCAAAATAGGCTATGCACTTTCATTGGCCGGAAACACCTTCCCCACCAATTTGTGGCTTACTTCTATATCAATCAGTTCCTAAACTAAGAAGCCCTTTCTGATTAGCACCTGGTAATCCCTACCCCGTCCCAGGCCCCACCGCTCACCTTACCCTCACCAGCCCCGGGCTTCATGGCATGCTCACTCCCCAGTTTTGATGGCTCCCTGTGTTTATCTCTTTCCAAAGCACATAGAATTTGGGATTATGTTTCTCCCACCAGAGTGTGAGCAACCTGAAAGATGGGACTATATATTTTTCTCTTTTATATTTCCATCTCTTAGCCCGGTAATCAGAACTCAACAGACGCTTCCTATATGTTTTTTTGAACAAATGCATAAAAGGATAAACAGGTAAATGAGTTAGAAGATGCGCTCAAGGTGGCTAAGGTGGCAGGTTTGATGGCCTGTATGGGCTGACCAGGTAACTTTGCTCTTCCCACAAACCTGCCAACCACAAACCCACTTCTGGGGAAAAGACACCTCCTAGTAAGTTCCGGTGGCCATAGGCGGTCCCTGCGCTGCTGTAGAGCCGCACACCCTGCTCTGCTGGGTCTGTCCTCAGAGAGAAACGCCGACATCTCGCTTTGGTCCTGACGCTAAGGCCGTAAGGACAGGCAGTGGACAGACACTCTCCAAAGCCACTAACGCAGACCATTTTAGAGACTGTATCCAGGAACCCCCACACAGAAGGGACGGGGCAGGGACCGGAAAGGTCTCTTCCTTTACTCCCAGCTGCTG
Source organism: Eptesicus fuscus (assembly GCF_027574615.1). Classification (NCBI taxonomy): domain Eukaryota; kingdom Metazoa; phylum Chordata; class Mammalia; order Chiroptera; family Vespertilionidae; genus Eptesicus; species Eptesicus fuscus. Next base: position 20,191,545 of record NC_072494.1, on the reverse strand, counting down.
GAGCTGTCTGATTGCTCTGAGCGTCACGTAGCTCACCTCACTCCACTCGCAGTCAGCCTTCCGATGCCCAACACAAACCAATTTCTGAGCAATTCTTCCGGTAAGTGCCTGTCCTATCGATCTCACAATTACATCTAGAAACACTTAACCATGAGCCATTTCAGTGTCCCGATCACTTGGCATTGCGTCCCTCTTAACTTGGCAATCAACACAGCCTGTGCCTTAAAGACAGACAAAGCCTCTCTGCCAGGCGGGCCCAGCTACTGCACCGCAGGGAAGGAAGCCTCCCGCGCTGCTCTGGGTCCTGAGATGTCTGCCTTGAGAAAAATTACTGATGATCTGTGAGGCTAAAGGTGTGTTTCTGCTGATAGTAGATGGCAGGACATCGAGAGTGTCTCAGATGCATGAAATCTGTCCCAACAATTCCCTAAAAATGTCCGAATCAGCACATACGCAATGAACGCGGCGGAACAGTAATCAGTGTGGTCTTCATTATTAGCTAAGCCGAAGTCCAGTAACCCCAAAGCGCACCTAATGGTAACAACTGGAACCAAGGCTTAAACTCAAGTACAAATAGACTCTCTTCTTTCTTCTTCCCCATCCCCACCCCCCATCTAAATCTTGGGACCTGTCTACTCAAGACACACCTATGGGAAAGAGAGAGGGAAGGAAATGGAGAAAAGGAAATCGGGAGAGAGAGACTCTGAGTCTATCCAGGCAGCTATATGGATTGAGGCAGAGAAAGCCGACCACTGGAGACACAGTCCAGGTATCCAATTCCACTTCTTGGCTTCTCAGAGAAGAGGAGAATGTACAGAGGAAGAGTGGGGTTCCCAACCTGCTGGGCACCTGCCTCTGAGGAGCTCTAGTAAAACATGATCCACTAGGGAGCCCCCCCGTACCCCCCTGACACGCTAAGTCAGCAGACAGGAATCTGAACTTGAATCAAGGCCCTTCATTCCACTTGTGACACCACTGAGATCACATTTCATCCCAAGTTGACTGTATTCCCATTTTTTCACTTTAAAAAAAATGAATTCTTTTATATGACAGTCCTTCTGATATTTCAAAACGTCTCTTCTCCAGGGCAAGTCATCTCAGTTTATTACCTTAGTTTTTGGTAGATCTACCTTTAAAGCAACTAGTATGTTTGAGCCTTTTAAAAGTATCCACAACATACTAGTAAGTATTAAATAATCTGCGTGGTCAATGTGAAGTAGCCTGCGTAAGATTACTCACTTATTCTGAAGTCTGGTTTAGTTTTATATGCGTGCTGGTAGGAGGCTGTCATTTTAAGATTTGGGAGAAGATGATGGGGGACACACATGTTGGGTACTGGGTAGAAATGTGGGGTTCTGGCTCCTTTAAGAAGCTGAGTTGATTCAGGAGAAGGGGCTGTTAGAGCACAAGATAGGAGTGCACTGAAGACCAAAAACATTCTGTGCTGATCTTTCAAAGTGAGAAATCCAGGCCGTGAGAGAAGGCTGGCTGCTCCCGGGACCAGGTGGAGAAGGCCTGGAAGCTGGGAAACAATCGCGGGGTTCCCACAGCAACAGCCGGGGAGGGGCTCACTGGCAGCTGTCCCCCACTTCCAGGCACAGGTGGGATGGGGAGCACTCATGAGCCCCAGGACAAGCTGCCGATGAGAGAGAGCGAAGAGCATTCCTGCAGCTAGTCAGGACATGGGTTTCCGGTGCGGGTAAAGGCAGCTCATTTGAACATGGGGCCTTTTCCAGGTCACTGTAGCCTTCGGGGCTTTGTGTGTTCACGAGATAGATCCAGACATTAATTCATCCGTTGCCCACGGGTGGAGGTGGGTCCCGTAACCGGTCTTGTGTTCTAGTCCGGTTAGCAGAGAGCCCAGAGCACCTGACAAAGGTTGGAAACCCGAGTTCCGGTGACGGGAGGAAGTCATGCGATCTCTCCAAGTGCAGTCTCCTCTGTGAAATAAGTTTTTTGATTCACAATGATCTGCCTTCCTCTCACGTTTCTTGCAAGAACTAAGTGAAAATGAAAACTCACTTGGCAGAGCACAAGTTCTGTAGAAATCCGCTGTCATTCCCTGAAGTAGGTGGTGCCTTTGTTCCAAACCGCCGGCGAAGGGAGCCACCCTGGCCCGGGGTGTGGCAGAGCGAAAGGCAGCCTGTGCTGGGGGTTAACTCATCTCCAGAGGGGCTTGTTGTAAAGTCTATGGAACCCCCACAACCTCTCCCCAACGCAGGGTGCTTCCCTGATGATCCGTGACAGGTGTCTCAGATGACCTGGGCCTTCAACGAGGCTCTATGTCTCCTTCCTTGTGTGGCATTAGGCTGTCACTTGCTCTGATCCTCCAGCAGGCTTTCCAAGTGGCCTGGGGTCACACCCTGCAGTGCACAAGCACTGCCACTAGGGGGCACTGTGGTGTCTGGCCCATGAGGTCCTTACCCAGCCCCTTCATGACTGCTGCACAGTTCAAGGCTGCAGGATCACCTCTACCGCACCTTCTGTTTCCTGGGCCCCGTGCTCTCTCAGCTCCTGCAGTCCAGAGAGCCCTCCGCTGGTCTCTCCTCCTCAGCTTGCCTACTAAGCACTAAAATGTGCCCTAAAGCTAAGCTCTTCAAGACACATGATTTAAGCTTCTCTTTCAGCTAATTAGATATTGTTCTACAAATTGGGCTGCTCTCTCTGAAAGATGAGAGGCAGGGTGTTCCCCTGCCGCTTCTGTAAGCTTACACTGAACTGGAGAGCACAGCCACTGGGTCAAGTCCAATGGGGAGATGATTCTGCACAAAGAATAGATGCCGTCTTCTTGCTAACACTGAGCTTGTCGGGGCGATCCTAAGTGTCTGCTGTGAGGATGGCGGAAGGCTTTGTTTATCAGCAGTCGCCAACCCGTGGTCTGCAGACCACTGGTGCTCCCTGAGGTCCGAAAGGTTGGCGACTGCTGGCTTGGATGCCTCTCATCCTGTGACAGGAGGCCCTCCAGGGATGCCTGTGGCCCATGCACCTGTAACCATCGCCTTAGTAACCACTCACATCTTCACCTTTGGGGGGAGGGGTATTTTTATTATCCCCATTTCACTGATGAGAAAACTGATACCCAGGGAAGTCAGGCCATTTGCTTAAGCTAAACAACAGATAAGTGGAGGAGCCAGACCGTGAGCCCAGCTCTCTGGTCTACTGTCTGATTGCTCCATCCATTAAGTGAGATGCAGGGCGAGGCATGGTTCCCACACTGGGCGAGGCCAGAGTGGGTGTCCCACAGCTCTTGATGAGGTCCCACGGACCCTCTGAACCCTTCTCCGATTCAAGGGGCTCGCGCAGAGAGGGAGGAAGGATGCTTTCTGGAGGTCGCCTCTTTTCCTGTGCAGGGGGCCGGGTGTTCCCTCACCCTCAAGACTGTGCCCAGCACCTGATGAATGGCGACACTCTGAGTGGGGTCTACACCATCTTCCTCCACGGAGAGCCCAGCCAGAAGCTCCAGGTGTACTGCGACATGACCACGGACGGGGGTGGCTGGATTGTAAGTACACACGCTGCTCCCCGCGTGTGCAGACAGCCCGGTGTCCTCATCCACTGGGCACAGCACCCACGGACCCACCCCTCACATCCTCTGCCCGTCCCTTCAGCTACCCCCCTCCTGTCCCTCTTGGGGGCTCGTCACTGTCCTCAGGGCCCTTTTTCAGCAGCCCCGTCATAGGCTTGGCCAGGCTGAGAGAGGAACCACATATGGAGGCTGCAGTGGCCTGGCCCAGGGAGGGGTTCCTTCTGCAATGGCAGCGCAGGCCCGGGTCCTGCCCGCTGGGGTCTGGGCTGTAAGAGGAGTCGCGGAGGTGAGCCTCTGTGGGGAGCCCATTAGGACCTTTCTGTAGGACAACGGCACATGAGGGACAGAGCATGGACAGCCACCTCCAGTTACCAAGGCCACCGTGTCCCCATCCTTCCTTGGCCTCCCCAGTTCGTCTCCAGAGCTGTCCCAGCCTCAGGGAGCACAATGATTAGGAAAAGAGACACCATTTCCTGTGCCTACCCTCCTCCACGTCTGGTAGTTCAGGACAGAGAGAAGGGAAGGGTGGCCTCACTAACGTCCCTGCCCATCATGCAGCCCCATTGCAAATGGGAGGGTTCCCGCAGCCCGGCCCGCAGCAGCCCGTGCTAGCTGGGTGGGTGCGCATGGCAAGGAGTATTTAAATGGAGTGAAATGGGGACTGTGCTCATAATAGCTACACTTGGGAGACATTTCCTTTTCTCTTTCTGACATATTTGTGCCTCCTTCGTAAAGCATAATTGGAAATTGAAGCCGAGGCTGATGTATTGGAGGTTAGATGAAATGAGCACTTAAACAGCTCGCAAAGTGAATGATATGCAATTGCCTTGCCTGTGATGGGATGACGACAGTTACTGCTGATGTGAAGTTGGGCCTGTGCTTTCGGTGAGAAATGCTCTCTCTCTCTGCTGCACTCCCTGGTGCAAAGGACGGATCTGAGAGCCACCAACTCCCTCTGTTTGGGGGCTTTCTGTGTCCCTGAGTCCTTTGTACATTGCAGGGTGCAAATTAGTGTCCACATCACAGCCGGCCTCTCCACCAGGGCCTCTGCACTTGGAGAGAAGGCGCTGTGTTCTTCCAGGGAACGGACGGCCGTGCAAACGCCAGCCCTGCCCCGCAGTGCTCCTCGTCCGAGCTTGTCCTCGCAGATAGAAAACTCGCTCGCAGCCACTTTCCTCCGGCGAGCTTCCTCCCCTCTCTTCCCAGGTGTTCCAGAGGCGGCAGAATGGCCAGACCGACTTTTTCCGGAAGTGGGCGGAGTACCGCGCTGGCTTCGGGAACCTGGAGGACGAGTTTTGGCTGGGTAACGGCCCCGCTCTGCTTTCCCTCGGAGAGCTGCTCTGGCTCTGGGTCCAGCACTCTCCTTTCCGGGCCCATCTGGGGTTATCGGCACCCCCGTGTCTGTTGAGAAGTTGACAGCTTGTGAATTGCTTTCAGTTCCTCTGGCTCTGTTTGGCTGCTCTATTGATCTGTTTTTATCTCATTGTGGTGTTTTCCTCTCTGCCCCATCTCTTCCCATCCTCATTAATAGTCTCTTATGCTGATGGATCTTGACAGGAAGCAACTATGAAGCGTGGATCGGCCTGGTGTGCGAGGGGGCATGAGGGCCACGGGGCGGCGGGTCACCTCACAAGAACGAGTCAGGCGCCACGCTCGGTTCTGTGGGAGGATGTTACTCCCTACCTGGCCGTGAGGGAGGGAAGTGAGAATGGCATAGAGGTGACCGTCAGTGTCCCCGAGGTCTGACAGGAGCAGAGGTGAAGACTGAGAACTGAGCAGGTGTGAGAAGGGAAGCACACACCTGGCCTAGGCAGACGGCGGGACATCCTGATGGCCTGCCTCTCCCTCTGGGTGCGGTGTCCTGCCACGGGTACGGGGAAGCGGGGAGAGGAGATGAGCGTGTTCCCAACTGGCGGCCTCCTACACCTCCCGGTCACTATCTCATCCGGGCCTCACTCGCTTTCCCCCTCACTGGCCTCCCTGCCTCCAGGACCACTCAGCGTCCACACGACCACTGGGGTGATCTTCCTCACACCCAAAACCTGCACAGCAGCCAACCCCCGGTGCAAACCGTCTCCAGGACTCCGCCTCGCCGCCAGGTGACAGCCAAGCACCTGAGCTCCTGGCAGGGCCGCTCTCCTCTGCCTTGGAGCCTGCGCCCACCCCTGAGCACCTCTCCCCTCCCACACGGCCCCACCCACACCAACTGCGAACGTTCGGAGTCACTGATGTTCCCTCTGCAAAGAGCGCCGGTCCCTCCCTGCACACCATGGTGTCCTTCACGTCCATCACAGACCAGAGAGCCCGTCCTTCCCATTGGTCTCACCCTTTCCTGCGGGAGAATTGGCCCCTCCTTTCTTTGTGGCCAATTTCCTGTCTCAAATCAGTGTCCGTTTCCTGGTCCCCCTTGACTATATCACGTCAACTTGTGGGGCTGGGACCACATCATATTCATCTCTTAACCCCGTTACCTATTGCAGTGCCTGGGGATAGCAGGTAAAGCGTAGCTATCAGTCAGTGGTAAGAATTTATGGAGTGTCTATTAGTGTCTCTGTGTTTGCTGACGTAGGTAATAAACATATACGGTAAAAGTCTTGTAAGAAAAATTGAGAGAGAAGTCAATGACTAGGAAACATCCAGCCCTCTACGAGTTTGCAAACTGCTTGGGAGACAGCAGTGCCCGGAGCCAGTGCCCCCACCGCAGGCGGGGCTCCGTGCCCCGAACCCGTGCCCCGCCCCCACGACCTTCGTCCCATCTGTGAAACACCTGAGCTACATGCACTTACATTTTCTCCAGATCACTGTTTAGTTCATAAATCTGTTGTTTGGGGAAAGAAACGTGGAAGCATCGCCCCAAGTGGAGAGCTGGTTAGGTGCAGCCCTAAAAGGGAGCCTCAGAAATCCATGCAGGAAAGCCACACGCACGTCATTCAATGGCCGTTAAACCGGCCTCCCGGCCTGCTATGCTGCCGCTGCTGCTGCTAACAGTGAGCTTAGAGGTGCTGGGTGTTAAACCACAGAAGTACTAGCACCAAACCGAGACGCGAGTTAAGGTTAGCATCAGGCTTAAGGCTGCTCCTTAATCTGTTAGGAAAAGGATAGGATTTGGAAATACCTCCCTCCCTGATGTTCAAGGTTCTGTAGCCCTAAGGCCCCAGATATTTGTCCTCATCAGAGATGCCGTCCCACACCGGGAAACGCCGTACTAACCTGTGAGCTCCTGGCAAGGAGGCCACAGATCCTGAGACACGGCGGGGGCTCGGGGGAGGGGGGGGAGATATCCTGACACCCTCCCATCTCCCAGCAGCCTGTGACCACTGTTCCAGCCTCACGGGGAGGCAGTGAGGGGTGCGCGGGACCAGAGGAGAGGGAAGACAGGGATCCCTCTGATGTGGCCAGCGGGGCAGGGAGGAAACCAGAGGAGAGGCGCAGGCGGGGGGAGGAGAAAGGGGCGGGGTGGTTGGATGAAGGCCGTAGTATCTAAAGTGGGGAGGCGACGTCTGGACTTAATGTGGGCAACAGGGAGCCAGTGAGGGCTCCTGCACGAGGCCTGGCCCGGGGAGGTGCCGTATGGCAGCAGCACCCAGGTTGGAGTGACACTGTGACCCCTGGTTTGTCCTAAGTCAGGTTCCCTAGCAGCAGAGCCTGAGACAGGGATTCTTATTCGAGGGGTATATCTGGGGGTGCTCTCAGGAGAGGGGGAGCAGGGTAAGCAGGATAAAGCAGGGGAAAGTGCAAACGTGTGGTCAGTCTGATCCTCAGGGAAGCTCTGAGCATAAACTGCTCCTCAGGGTTGGGGTGGGAGGGCCACCCCCACATCAGGCCCTGATGGAGGTCGCCCTGTGGCGTGGGGGTGGAGAATGCAGCTTCTGGGCGCAGTGACTCCCGTTCAGGCGATTATCCAAGAGGGAGGCGGCTGTGAGTTATGTGGCGGCTGAGAGAGGGGGGGCGTGGAATGAATGGTAGACAGACCCCACCGCAGGCTGCTGGGAGGTGGATGTCGGGACATCCTGGGCCCGGGGTCCGCCCTCAACTCCTGTGACCCCTGTTCCTACCTCTTGCCCCCATCACTCACGCCAGAGCACTCAGGCCCCTGCACTGCTCCTGCCACCATTACTCACACCAGGTTGGAGGGAGGCGGCGGGGGCGGGGCCGGGGTGCTGAGGCTCAGGGCTCCTCAGACACCAGGCCAGGCCAGACGTCAGGCCCCGAGCTGACCTGGGCTGGGAGCGCCTCCGCAGACCTGGCTGGCCCTCCGCAGGGGCCGATTCGGAGTCCGGGCGGGTCTGTCTGACAACAGACCATCTGTCTGAGGGTCGGAGTCCCTGATAACCCGCCTCTACCCCGGGACGTATCTTAGAGGCCACAGTCCCATTTCCTCTCCCATTCCCCACGTCGCCGGGGCCAGGCTCCTGCATCCTCTGCTCGTCTCCGCAGGGCTGGACAACATACACAGGATCACGTCCCAGGGCCGCTACGAGCTGCGCGTGGACATGCGTGACGGCCAGGAGGCCGCCTTCGCCCACTACGACAAGTTCTCGGTCGAGGACAGCAGGAACCTGTACAAGCTCCGCGTCGGCGGCTTCAACGGCACTGCAGGTACCTGGGCCCCGAGCAGACCAGGCCTGAGCTGCCCGGGGATTCCCTGCCGGCCAGTGAGCTGGGCATGGGCTGCGAATCACTGGCCCGGGCCAGGCTGCCCCTCACCCCTCAGCGACCTGAGATCGGTTTCCCGGGACTTCCGTTTCCTCGTCTGGAGCATGGTCATAGGATCCCTGCCCTACTTCACAGAGCAGCCAGGAACATGCAGTTCCGTGCAGGGACGTGCTTTAGGTTGAAACACCCAAGTTCCATGGGAGGGTCAAGGACGAGTCTTCTTGTCTCGACTATTCAATGTGGGCTTCTCCAGAGAGAGCAGAACCCCGTGCTGTCTGGGCAGAAACCTCCCCCACAGTGACACGAGGAAACCACCGCTGAGCTAGGAAACTAAACCAGATCCTGCATGTCCTGAGATGTCCACCACCACCACCCCACCCCCCCCTGCCACACACACACACACACACACAAGTTGTCATCACAGCCATCAGGAGCAAGCCACAGCCCTTGATGTGCCCACATTTCCACTCATTCGTCCGCAAGAACCACGTACATCGTGCACATTGCCACATTGTCTGTGTAGACGCCGGTGACATTTACACTCAGAAGAATACCCGTTGCCTTAATAGTTTTATCGGAACCTAACGCTGGGCCGGTCCTGAGGCGCAGCCTGCCTGTTCCCTGGGGTCTACTACATAGAGCCTGTTTTTGCCAACTGTTCTATGTTTGGTGCAGGGAGTGACTGGTCCTGCATTAACTCAGTTTAGGGCCAAATGCTAGCGTATAATTTTAGCAGCATTTTTATGCCTCTTGGCACTGGGAGGACCACCGAGGTGTCGCCCTTCCAGTTCCGGCCTCTGTCCAATCAGTTCTCCTCCAGCCAGGTAGTTACTCCAAAGAGAAGGCCCCCTTTCCTTTGTTACGCTGCACATTTCAGACCATTCCCCGTGGCCACGAGCCCTGCCTGGGTGCCCCACGGAAGGTCCACGTGCCTGTCTGTGTCCCGTGCGGGCCTGGAGGAAACACACAGAGGTCGGGGTGCCGAGTGGACAGAGTTCTGAGCAGGTCGGGGAAGGAGATGAGCTGGAGAGAGCAGCATGGAAGCAGCTGGCCCCGGGGGAGGGAAGGAGGTTCAGTTCAGCCGGACTGACCAACAGGTGGAAGGAAAGGGGGGCTCCGTGGAAGGTCCCGTAAGGGGAGGCCAGGTTGGTTGGGAGCAGGTCAAACGTCCAGAAAATCCAGACGAAGGAGGGATGAACTGAACGGCCTCACGTGTGTTCCTTTTCCGCAGGGGACTCCCTCAGCTATCACCAGGGGCGCCCTTTCTCCACCAAGGACAGAGACAATGACATCGCCGTGACCAACTGCGCCCTGTCCTACAAGGGGGCGTGGTGGTATAAGAACTGCCACCGAACCAACCTCAACGGGAAGTACGGGGAGTCCAGGCACAGCCAGGTGGGTGGAGGTCAGCCGGCGGGGTGAGGGGGCTGTGGGTCCCTTAGCGCATGAGTTCCTTGCACAGGCGCGTCTCACTCAGTCTCAGGGAAGGAGTATCATGAGGAGGCAGGTGATGCAGACGCCGGGGGCAGGACAGGGTAGAAGCAGAGGAAGAAGGAAGCAGCCCTACGAAGTGTCCCGGGAACAGAGAATGAGGAATACTGCATTACCCGGCCTCTGTCCCCATTAGAGACCACATGCCCGTGGGCCGAGCAGGGTGACAGGTGACCCGCTGGGACGTGCCCAGCATTAGCCCTGAAAGCCAGCAGCCAGGGAACCCCGTGGTCCCGGCAAACCCACGGTGGGTCCCCGTCGGCGGAAACCACCTGGCCTCCCACCAGGAGTGAGCAGGCACTCGGTGACCCTCAAAAGGCTTCTGTGCTGCGGGGGTTTTGCACACAAACCCTGAAGGCCAAACACAGAGCCGGCCACGGAGCGGCCCGGCCACAGCACGCTCCAAAGGAGAAGGCTGGGGAGAGGCTGTGCTTTGGCCTCACCCCCGGGGACCTGACAAGCTCGTCTTTCTCCTTCCCAGGGCATCAACTGGTACCACTGGAAAGGCCACGAGTTCTCCATCCCCTTCGTGGAAATGAAGACGCGCCCCTACAACCACCGGCCCCCGGCGGGGAGGAAGCGGCGGTCCTCGCACTTCTGAGCCGTGGGCGGCCACCGGCCATGACCTTTGTCATTTGTTTGTCTTTTATAACACCAAGCAAGGGGCGGGGGTCACAGCACTGCGCATTGCAACATGAACTGAGCGTCTGAAGGAAGCAGGGGTGGCAGGAATCGGTTGGGAATTAGCTGCTTATGGTTTCTGCTGCCCTCGGGCCTGACCCTAGTCCCTTCTCCCTCCTCCCCAGCCACCTCAGCCGGCCCCTTCCCCCCGCCCCCCCACCCCCCCAGGAGGAGAAGGGAGATGTTTCCTTAAAAGACCAAATCAAAGGCCAGTGGTAGAGTCAGGTTGCTATGGTGACGGACACGTGCCTTCGCCCCTGGCCCTCCCTCGGAGACGCCCCCCCCTTCCCGGCATGTGTCCCTGTCACTGCCTCCCACGGAAGAAGCCTCCACAGAGAGTCTTGCGGACAACGCCCCTGAGAGGCAGCTCGACCTTGCCCACCCGCCAGCCCAAGCCTCGTTCACAGGCCAGAGGGTCTCACCTTCTGACCCTTACGCCGAGTGGCCCTGTGACCTCCCTTCCAGCCCCCACGGAGCCTGTGCCTGCCCCCTGCCCTGAGGCCCCACAAGCCCCGCCACTGCTTCCTACGATAAGTCCCCAAGGGGTTCGGCGCCCGTGGCTGTGTCCCTGTGGGTCTCTGTGGGAGGGGCACAGGGAGAGGGTGGCAGGTTCTAGCGCTTTGGGGTCCAGCCTGGAGGAAAGGAAGGAGGAGGAGAATTCAGGGCCCCTGTCACTGAGATTCGAGGTCCCATGGGGAACACGGGTCTTTATTTCTGGTCCTCTGTGTCACGATCAGTTTTTTCTGAGTTGCAAATGGATTGCTATCCTTAGCCAGGCTCTCCATCATGTGGGAGGCTTAGTAAGAGTCAGAGGAAGTTATTATATGACCAGCCAGGCACTCTCCTAACTGGTAACCCCTGGAAGACGTGGGGTTTGGGGGTCTTGTTCTTGGTTTTTTTCCCTTTTTTGGTCCCACAGAGACAGGAATGGCCTCCTTAATGAGGTGAGCTCCTGAGAAGGCTTCTCCACCTTCTCTTATTCCTCTGCCTTTGAGAGGAGAAATGAAAGGACATCTAGAAATCTGAGGTGAACAGGGAGGGCTGTGGGCCACCTCCCCTCTGATGAGATGTTCTCTCTCCACGGGCTAGGAGGCTCTAGAAGCCAGGACCCTTCAGCTTCTCCAAATCAAACATTAGCTGCCATCGTCCCCACGGCGCCGGCCGAACCCAGGCTGTTTCCCCAGCTGCCCTCCCCCATCCTCTCCTTCTCCTCAAGGCCCCGGTTCTACTCTGTAGTGTCAACTGGGGCATCCAGGTACCTGTTCCATCCTCAGTCAAGCCAAGTTCTGCCAAGCAGGAGCCCATCCCTCGGGCTGACGACCACACCGGTGGTCACTTGCTGTGGGCCCTGTCCCTTTAGCAGGCCGCCAAGGCCTTGTCACGGCTGTGGTGTGGATGTGACTGACATGCCCGGAACCGAAAAACAGAGGTGGCATTTCCATTTCTCAGTTCACCGTGGGCCTCAGAAAAACGAGGAGAAGCAGGGAAAAGCAAACAATCCTTTCTAGAAACCTGGAAGTTCAATGAGACTTCGTGGAGTGGCCGCCAGTGAACAGCGGGGAGCACGCTGAAGAGCTGAGCGATAGGCCCTTCTGCTGGCCCTGTGACATCAAGGAGGTCGCTTCACCTCTCTGGGCCTCCATTTCCTCACCTGTTACGTGCCAGATTGGGCCAGAATGGCTTCTCACTTCCCTTTCAGCTTTGACAGTCAGTGACGCCCATCTCTGACCTGAAAATCTGCGTAGCAATTGGCACTGGGGAGGGAGCACAATCAAGCCATGAAAATGCACCAGAAACTCTGCTTTATTTAAGGAGGGAGGAAGGGAAGTAAGGATGGAGGGAGAAGTCGTCACACACACACACACACACTTTGCAGGAAGGATTATGCCCCATAGGAGGCTGCACTCATTTTGTCCACAAAAGCTGAGCCCAGGGCCCTGGGTGGCACCGATACTGCCCATCCCGTCAAGGGACTGACACAGAGAAACGTTCTGAATCCTCAGGTCGCCACTCAGGCTAAAGCCAGGAAACACTGCGGAAACCCAAATCTGCCTTTTGTCGGCAGCACTGCACCCTGTGGAACACGTCTATAAATAGTCTGCAGCACTGCCCTGGTCCATTTTAAAGGATCTTAAAGCAAGCAAGGGCCTTCAAAGATGAGCTCACCCAACCTTCAATCAAAGGATGTACAGGTTCCTTTTATTATGTAGAGTCATTTTGTCATGAATTTTATCATTTTTAAGGACACTGTGCCCATTCTCTCCCCAAGGCCCGTGTCCAACTTGACTCAGAGCTTCTGCCTCCCTCACTGATTCCTGCTCGTCCTGCCCCAAGCACGTGCTCTTCCCGAGGGGGATTCCTGAGCAGCGCCCACAGAGCACCCGCCCTACACCAGCCTTTCCCTCAAGGGACAGGAAGATGTGCGCCCTGCCCAGGGGATTTTAGCTGGAGCCGCCCCAGGATGCGTACTCACACTCAACCCACCGATGACGGCTACCGACTCACTGCCTAGACCCAAGATCCAGACAGTTTCTCCTTTTTGCATTTCCCCATCAGAGAAAGATCATTTCCAGCTCAGTAAACTCACATTCTCCAGGGCTATTTCTGGAAGGTGAAGCGGGGAATGGGGAAGACAAATCTGTGGGAAACTCCTGCTGGTCTTTAGACCAGATTTAACTGGAGGAGGGAGCTTGCTAAGTGTCCCCACCAGGGGGCGATCACAACCTCAGCCCCTCCTGTCACCCTGTGTGGGTCATCTGGGAGTGAGGACAGCAAGTGCCTCCAGGTTACCAGGAGAACATGCCAAAGGAAAACTGGCCAACAGATTAACAGGAGATTTGTAAAAAAAAAAAAAAAGAAAAAGAAAGAAAGAAAAAAAAAGGCAGCAAGGAAGTGCAGAGCAACCTTCCACCAACAGTTCAATGCCCCGGATCCTTCACAGCCCCATTCCTCACAAAGACGTAAGAGACTCTCACCTGCTCCTGGCACCCTGAGAACTGGCCTTCCCAAGGCAGACCTGGAGAACCAAGGCTGCCAGTGAGCTCAGTGCCAAACCAAACAATCCCATCCTCACTTAGACTTTACATGTCAGTCCCAGAACAGAGCTGTAGGTTCAGGGACAAAGGGTCATTGGGGAACCTTTTCCAAGAGCCCTTGTCAAAGCACCGGTGAGAAAGGGTTTAGAGTCCCTCTCTGTCCCCTCCTCTTGGGGAAACAGAACCTGTGAGCACAGCAGGTGCACAAAGCGGAGGGCGCTGACTAGCTGGTGGCCGGGAATTGCAAATATTCCTGGGGCTTGAAAATATTTCTTTTTTTTTTTTTAACCTCCACCCAGAAATTCAGGAAAGGCGGAGCCGCTGGCTCAGGACATGTGCTTTTCTGTGGCTTCTTTCTGGTCAGCAGACTCCCATCCAGTCCAATTCCTTACTCCCATTTCTTTACTCCAAAGGGCGCATTTGTCTTGCATCTCACTGTCCGCTCTCAAAACCCTTAAAGGAACCTCTGGGAGATTCCAACTTGAGTTCCATCCCCCTGACCTCGTGGGACAGTTTGTTTTCTCTTGCCTCAGACTTGCCAAAGCTGCGAGAGGGGCCTTGGACCTCAGAGGCTGGGGCGCAACCTGAAGGTGGGAGTCGGCCTCGTGCCCACAGCTCCAGGTTCCGGGAGCTGCTGCTGCTCTGCCTGGCCACCAAATAACGTAAAAAAAAAAAAAAAGAAGAAGAAGCTGGTGGATCGTTAGAGGCTAAAAGCAAGCCTTCTCCAGATGGGCCCACAGTAAAAATACAGAGACAGGCGTGAGGGCCCTGGTTGAGGGGCCGGCATTAGTTCCCTGCTCTCTGTGCCCCCACTTCCCCCAGCAGCCCTGTCAGTTCCCCCACTTCACCTGAGAAGGTGGAGGTCCCAGGGGCCTGTCACTGCACAGAAAATGTCTCATTCCACCCGCCCTGCCTGGACCGCACGTTCCTTCCCAAGCAGTCACAGCCCGATCTGTCACCCCCAGCATTTCTGATTAATTCTTCGAGGTCACCCTTTGCCTGAAGCATGACTTCATTGCACCTGCAGCACTTCATTGTCCAAATGTCCTTGGCCAGCCTCTCAGTCTTTGGACAGTGTTGCCTTTTCTGCAAACCGGAAATCCTCCCTCCTGCGCCAAGCTTAATCAGGCCCTTGCAGGACATCCAAACAGCACAGCTCTTGTTCCTCAGAAAAACGCTGCCCCCGCTGTTAACTGGTAAAACACTCCTCCTTGTCGGCCGTGAGGCTGGGCCGATGCTGAATTTCCAGGTCAGAAGCGTTGAACGCTTTCAGTCTCCCCATCGGCTCTCCCAGGGCTGGCATGGGCTCGTTCCCAGGGGTTCACAGAAGGCCGTGCAAACATCTCAGGGGGCCGGGAACCCCTAGGCCCGAGAGGGTTGGGGTCCAGAGACATGGCCAGGGGGCAGATGCATGGATGAGAGCTATTGGTTTCTTCCCCTCAGTGGTTCACAGCCCCAGGGAGACCCTGGGCTGCTTCTGAACATCCTGTCATTGAACACAAACATGCTCAACACTGCCTCCAACAGGCCAACGCTGGGAACACCTTCAGCCCTGGAGGGGACTCATCTCACCTCCAGGCCCAGAAAGGTTAGGTCACACGGCTGGTTAGTAACAGAGCTGCGATCAGATCTGGCATAAGCTTTTTCACTTCCTCTCCCCAAACGAAGGCTAAGAGAATTGGGATTAGTGCACACCTGCTGTTTTCCAGACACGGGGTTAGGGGCTGGACATGTGTTACTTTGTTCACTCCTCACCAGACCCTGGCTCGAGTTTCACCATTTTCCAGAGGAGAGAATGGAAGCACAGAGAGGTTAAGTAACTTTCCCAAGGTCACACAGGCAGGAGACACACTCGCTCACTGGTTTCCCTGTCCCTCGCCCTACTTGTGCCCACCGCCCCAGAGGGCTGGGGAGGGCCGAGGACTGTCAGCTACAATCTCCCCTCTCTCTGCCACTTCGGGGAATTGATAAGGAAACCAGTTCTTGGAAACTTGTGGTTTTAGCTCCTGGGCCCAAACCCCAGCAACGAACCCTTTCCTCTTAACCGAATGACTCTTCTGTGCACAGGAATAGGGAGCTCTCCCTGAGAGAGCCCCGCACGTCACGGTCCCTGTGTGAGAGGCCCGGACACCATGGTCAATGCGACCACGTCGGCCCAGAAAGCGCTCCCTACCCATCCCCCACCCCCCCCCCCCCCCGTCCCCTCTGAGGCCCAGACTCACTTCATGGCCCCACAGGCTCAAGGTTCAGAAGTTAACACACATTGCCTCCTTCCTGTCAATCACCCCTCTCCCCCCGCCCCGGCCCCCCCATTACTCCAACCTCCGGCCCAGAGGACTGCCAGGCGCCCTAAGAGAGCCCTGTGAGTGGGGGGAGGCGGTCAGGGCTCGGCCAGCTGAGTCCCACCCGAGACGGTTTTCTCAGACGTCACCAACGCCAAGTCCTCCATCCCTGAGCTTGCGTTTGCCATCCTAACCTTTAACAGCCTTTTCAGGTAAAAATAACAAAGACCAACTTACTGACTTTGTAGCTACCACGCGCTTGGAAAAGCGTTCACGCTAAAGAAGGACGGGACGGAAGAAGGAAGACACCGCGCTGCTCAGGCGCGAACGCGGCAATGAACTAACACAGAAGGAACACGCGCGGCAGGAAGGGAGCGGGACCGCGGCTCAGAGACGAACCTCCGCTTGTTAACCATCGTTAACTAGTGCTTTAGTCCTGGTAGCTTTTAGCCTCTGTATAGTTCCTTTTTTAAACACATTTTCTATACGTTAATAAAAGACCTGAAGGACCATGTCACCTTCCTAGTGCCGGGGCTGGGGGAGGCCTTGCTCAGTGTCTGGTCGGCCTCCTCGCTCAGACCTCCTCCCCGCGTCTGCCGCCACCTCTGCCCGCCGTCTTCCCCGGGTCACCCTGCCAGGGAGGCTGTTCTCATTCCCGCTATGCCCTGTCCCCCATCCGCGTCCCTCACCTCCCCTGATCCTCTTCTCTCATATCCCCTGGTCTCCTCCTCAGCCCCCTCTCTCCCTTCCTTCCCATCTCCCACCCGCTTTGAACTCTTCACCTCCCTTTTTGCTTTCACCCTCAGGAAAGGTGAGCTGGGCGGCGCCTCTGCTGGTGCCCGGCATCGCCCGCACTGTCTTGTCTGCGGGTTTGAGCCCTTGATCAGCCACTGCAACTGCCTCACGGTCCAGCTCCCTCAACCTGGAGGCCCCGTGGCAGCCAGATCTCCGAGGCTCCAGTGCCACCTACGGGCCCTGGCGGAGAACACCCAACAGGCCCGCTGCCTCCCTGGGCTCTGGCCTCTACTGCCCCCCGGCCTCTCAGACTTGGGTCACCTGGGAACCATCTTCCCCTTTTCTCCCTTGAAAATGGGCCCAGGGCACATTGTAACACAGCTGTACCCTCCGGTCACGTTAGGTAAGACCCGGCCAGGTAACAGCCCCACGAGGAGGGCATGGGGGCCACCGCCCACGCCAGCTGCACAGGCACACGGTCCACGGGCCGAGATGGCAGGAACAGGCGGCACCGGGCGCCAGGGCCAGACCGCTGCCCCCACTGGAGTGGGCGGGCGTGTTCGGAGACCCCCCGGGGCAGGCCAGCCCGGCTGGGTCTGATGACAACGGGAATAATCCCGCAGGACAGGGGAGTGGGGAACAGTGTGACGGAGAGTCCGAGGCAGAGGACATACCCTGTGGGAGCAGGGCCGGGACAGGGGCCCGTCTCCCCGGGGACCCGTGAGGGGCTCTAATGACAGAGCTCCCCCCAGGCGGCCAGGGACAGACTGAACGTGGAGACTCCCCCGGCCCAGATGAGAGACCTTTCTCCACGTCCCCTTGTCAAACGGAGAGAGGACTTTGTAAAGGGACAGAATCCCAAACTTGGAAATAATTTAAAAACACACACAAAACGATCCATTCCTCCCAGAGCTTTGTAGGCACCAGCAGGCCTCTTCTCCACCCTGGAGACGGGCAAAGTCCCGGCTCCCAGCCACAGCGACCGTCTCCCTGGCGGTGCCCCCACGCGCGGGGCAGAGCGCTGCCCAGCCGTCCCGGGGGCTCATTTCCCAGAGCCCAGATCTCTGGACCCTCAGACAAGAGAGGCCTTTGAAACCAGCCCCACTTCCCGTCCTGGGGACTGTTCCCGGAGGAACGAGCGCTGTCCCGGCAGATAAACCGTCCAGCGTCACGCCCAGCCTGTCACCCGGGGGAGGGAGCTGAAGGGAGAAAGGAGAGCCGAGAGGCATGTTGGAATTGGGTTTACTCCCACGGTGGCTGGGTGCTCGCCTCCGATTCTGACTTAAATGAGTGTCATTCACCCCTTACTGAAGGCCTCGGGCGCCTTACAACCATCTGAACACAGACTGAACTGTGCTGTGCGGTGGGAACGAGGAACCGCCACGGGGAAAGTGAGGAGCGGATTATTAAGCAGGAGAAATGTGAGCCGCACGAGCACTCAGAGCAATTGCCCAGAGCCCGGCCTGCCGCAGCCGCGTCCTCTCCTGCAGGGACGCCAGCGTCCCGGGACTCTGCCCCGCCAGGGACCTCTCCGCCAGCCGGCGGGAAGGCTGCTCACGGGAGGAAGGGCGCTGGAGCCTGTATTCCCTCTCGTGTGGCATGTGTGACAGACTCCACTGCCCAGGCTCTCAGGGATTGTAAGAGAGCATGCATGTGTACATGCGCACACCATGCCTCTCGTCCCTCCTCCCTCTTGCACCGCCGAGCTCAGTGAGCACCTCTGGCCCCGGTGCTGCCTCCGGATGTGCAGGGATGAAAGGCCTGGTCCCCCCAGAAGAGAGTGCATCTCCGTTTGCCTCTTGCCATTTCCATCCGCTTGCACCGAGCTCCCCACTCCCCAGCCTGGACGTCCCGCACACCTGCCAGTCAAGGCCCTCGCTTCAGTGGTTTTAAGAGAAAAGAAAGCGAAGTCTCCCCGTTTCTGTGCATGTGTTCACGAGGAACTGGAATGAGATACACAGTGACAGAATCCAGTTAATTAGGATGAGGGTTGTCATTTCAATATTGACAATGTGTTTTTAACTCAGACACATTTCAAACACTTCAAACGCTAAGAAAAGTGGCAATTAAGGAGATTCTTGAATCCAAAACGCTAACAGAACCTTCTCAAAGGCTTAAGCACCACAGAATCTTCCTTGGGGGAAAGGTGGGGGGAAGAGGGCGTCAGAAAAGAAATGTCCTGGCATTTTTAGGTGCTGTTGCCCTTTAAGGCCTTAAAGAAGAATCGCTATGGCCGCGATCACCACTAAGCACTCATTCATCTCTCGTGTGAAAGTTCTGGGCCTGCTCTTCGCGACAAACAATAAGCCCTTTAGAGGTTTCTGGGAAGCGAGTATAAATTACAAGAAATGCAGTAGCAATTATGAAAATTCAATATGCTGGCTGTGCAGGAAATTTAAAGAGCCAAGGAAAGCAGAGAGGACCGGGAGGGAAGGTGTGAATTATGTCTGTGTGCACGCATTACCTGGCGTGATTTGTGGGCCAGGCTCACTTTTTTATGACTTTTCTTCCATACATAAAACCCGCAGAGCAATCACCGAAACGTGTATTTACAACCAAAGCTACACTGGAACAACTGTCAGCAGTGACAGCCCGGATCTCCGTGAGCGCACCCCGCGGACTGCGTGACTCCAGTCACCGACGATGGAGCAATAACGGGCACCGCGGAGCCGCCTGCCCTCCTGCCCTAACCCCTCACCGCGTCACGTGCCATGTACATACTTTGAGGGACATTCCTGGAAATCTAGCGTTCACACATACCCCTCCCCTTTAGTCTTCCCAAAGAAACGAGCTGAGTTTTAGCCCAGTTTGAAATGCGACGCTTGCCAGGGCAGGGCTGCAATACACCAGCACCGCCGACATTTCGGTCAGATCATTCTTTGTGGCAGGAAACTGTCCTGTGCGTCGGAGAATACTCAGCAGCATCGCTGGCCTCGACCCACCAGATTCCAGCAGGACCACCCCCCTCCCCCCCTCCCCGAGGCTGTAACAACCCCAAATACCCCGACACTGACAAACGCAAAGTGCCCTCAGCGAGCAACACGGCCCCGAGCGGAGAGTCGCTGTTCTAAGGTCTATCACCAGAAGACGACGGCGCCGATTCGGGCTCCATTAAAGCCGCATTTGAAGACGCACCATCCAGTCCGTTTCAGTCCAGAAGACAAAATAGCCCCCCAAATGGAGCACGGCGATAGCTTTCCTATTGAACTTCTTTTATGTCGTGTATCGATGTTTGAAGAGCGGCCTGTGTTCTCAGCTGCACTTCGTTGGGCTCACTCCGGGCATGAGGTTAGACTCCGAGGTGGGGCTGGAATTGATGAGGTGGTGCGCAGAGAACGAGCGACTGACTCACACGGTCAGGGCTCCCGGGAACCAATTACGTCTCAAACCAGGGTCGCTTGTAAACTAGACCGAGGGCTCGGCTGCTGCCCGCGATGGACAGTCATAAACGGGGCTGATTGTTTAAGATCCCCAAGCCCCGCCCCATCCCCTCTGTCCTGGAGGTTTCTGGCGAAGAAGAGAAATGAGGGGGAGTTAGGAACCGAGGACAGGAGGAAGGGAAGGCTTTGTCCCACAATTCTGAACAAGGCAGCCAGGGTCGCTGTCCCTGCTCCCGGAGAACGTGGACACCAAAGGCACATGCCTAAGTGCCCGGTGATGTTGGGGAGCAGACCCCGGGCCAAGGAAAACTTAAACTGTGCCACAGGATAGAGATGAAGCGAACGGAAAACGGAAAGTTGTCCATGAAAGAAATCCACTGCAGCCTCAGCACGTGGCCAAGAAGCACTCCTACCACCAACCCTCCTCCCCCCCCCACCCACTCCCACCCCCGCTCACCCTCCAAGCTAGCTCTTCCGGCACTAGGTGGGGAGGGGCGGGGGTGCCAGGTATGCAGGGAGGGGGCGCGGTGCACAGGGAGGGGGATGCAACACCATGATTTCCTCCAGCTTTTTCAGAGAAAAGTCACCATGTTGATTTTTCTTTCCTGTAGTCCCAGCCCTGCCTGTTGGGCCAGAAGGCCTAGTTCTGTGCTTAGAAAGTGCAGTCACTGTTACAGACGTGTCCCGCTCAGTGAGCTGTGAAGGCCACCCGGGTTCGGGGGGGGGGGGGGGGGGGGGTCCACATCCAGGGTGATGGGCAGCAATAGCCCTCAGGCTCGCTTCTCTCGCTCAGCGGGGACAGGTCTGGTTCAGGCTCTCGAGCAACCCTCGGGGGCCCTTCCTGCAGGCGTGCGGAGCCACGCAGCTCACAGCAGGGGGGGCCTACGGATTCCCATCTCGGTGCCACGGGTGCGCTGCTTCCCTTCGGGATCTTTCTCACCAGAGTCTCCTTCCTGATCAGGAGCCACAGGAGCAGCCACGGAGCGCCTCCCCCGCCGGGTCTGCCTGGCACTCCCGCTTGTTCCTCTTCCAAGATCCAGCCACTCCGCAGCACGGAGCTGTCTCATGCTCTGTCCATCACATGCCAGTGTGAGCTCACACACACACACACACACACACACACACACACACACACACACACGCAGTTATGACAACCAAAATGTCCCCGGGGAGGGGAGGGGGTGGAAATCACCCTGCTCCCAGGACAGAGCACAGCGGTTCGGTCCTATTCCCGCCTCAGTTATGCGTCCGGGGTGAGCACAAGTCCCAGTGCCGTCCCAGAAGAGGAGAGCCCACGTTGTTTGGTGGCTCCCGACGTGACAGGCCACTGCCTCCGAACTGCGTGGTACGGGGATAAAACTCTCGGATCGTGCACCCCTTTTCTCTCTGTGAAAAGGCCAGGCTCAGAATGCAGCTGACACCACAGGGGGCCAAGCACAGACACGGAAAGAAACTGGGTTCTGGTCCTTTAAGTTGCTGAGTCCAGTCTGACCTGCACTGATGAATCCTCTCCTTTTTTGTTGAAGACCGAGGGTTTTTTTGTTTGTTTGTTTGTTATTTGATACTAAAAGAAACTTAACCAATAAAATATGGTAAGTAGGTTCATAACATTTAGACCCCAGGAAACTTCTGATCCAGTCTGAAAAATAACCTACTACTAACATCCATTTCTGGAAAAAAAAAAATTAAGAAAGGCTGAAATGACCTCTTTTTATCTTTGACATCAACACATCCATCCCCAAATTCACGTCCTTTGTAAGTCAAATGGGTAATGTCACAGGAGTTCCCTCCTGTCCCCCATCAGCATGTCCTCGGTCACCAGCCCAGCCGGATGGGCCTGAGGGACTCCAAGAGGGGACAGATCACACCTGGACTCCAGGGGTGTTGATGCCTGCCTTGTGTCGCCGCTGGGGAAACCCCATCTAGGGCAGCAGTGGTCAAGCTGTGGCCCACAGGTCCCCAGGGGTCCGCGAGCCCTTTCCGGGGGACCCACAAACTCCAGGCTCTCTTATGAGACTACCTTTAGCTTCTTGGTGCACGGACACTCGCACTGACGGCCAAGCGCAGGCGCTGAGCCCGGGCCAAGTCAATGGCAGCAAACTGGATGCACGGTTGTCTTTTTTACTCGTCAGCTTCACATGACGAAAAAGTAGAAATTAATTTTCGTGTGTCTTGACAGCGAGTGCTTGCCTGTCGATGTAATTCACTGTGACTAACCAACCGGGAGAACGCGCACTCGAGTGCCATCCTCGCCTGGAGGGACGGGACTGCGTGGCCGAGTCTCCAGCTGACCTCGTGGCTTCTGTTCATCTGTTCTTGGAAGAACCGTGACCGACACCCATGGCTTCTCGACGTGGGTATCGGCAGACGTTTTCTCGACAGCAAGCCAGGTGAGCCCGTCGCCCCGAGGACAACAGTCGCCCGTGTTCGTAGCTGGTGATAACGCTGGAGCTCTCCAAAGAAAATCAGAATTTTTAAAAACTCGTGTCCGCCACACTACGCTTGACAGCTTCCCCAAGCGCCAGGACGTGTCGGATGAGGTCGGTGGCGATGGTAAAAGATGTGAATTTAAAACTCTGTATGAGAAACTATGTCAAATTTGGAAGATCTGTACAACTCCTTGAGTGGTTTTTCTACTGGTTTGCCTGTCGTTTCCTCATTGACGTTAGGGGTTATTTTTATATATTCTAGATGGGACGTAGTTATCAGTTTTGTGGTTTAAAATGCCTCATTGCGCTCTGTTGCTGGTCTCCACTCTCTTGATGGTGTCTTCGATGAAAGAGAGTTTCTGGTGTCTATGTAATCAAATTTACCCATCTTCCCTTGATGGCTTGTGTCTGCCGGTCATTTTCTGATCCTCAGACTTAAAATGCTCTCCTGTGTTATTGTGGTTTCATTTTTTACATTTAGGTTTTTAATCCGCCTGGATTTTTTTTAATTGATAAAATTATATGTAGTTGCCTACAACTGACTGTTTTTAAAACTACAAAATGACAGCTCTATATGGTTCCATCTATGGTGTGAGGCAGGGACATGTTTATAGTTTTCCCATATGAATAATAACCTTCCCCGGCACCGTTTATTAAAAGTCTGTCCTTCCTCACTGCAAGGCCACTTTCCTAACGGGGCCTTCCGGTCACGCCCAGTCCCAGTACCACATCATCTCCGTTACTGTGGCTTTAAAAGAACTCTTGATATCTGTAGGGAAAGACTCTGACTTTGTCCTTTTTCTTCAACTCTCTTGAGAGAGTTTGGCTATGCTTGGCTCTTTACACTTCGAAATAAATGTTACTATCAGCTTGTCAAGTTCTACCAAGTAAAATGGAATTTTTATTGGAATGGCGTTGACTCTAATCATTTGGAAGAATGGGCCTCTCCACAATCGTGAATCCTTTAGTCAATAAACACAAAGTATCTCTGAACTTATTATATGGTCTGTAATGTCTCTCAACAAAGGATTCTCATTTTCTCCTGCGGGGTTTTATGCATCTTTCCTTAGATTTACTGCCAGGCACTTATGGGGTCTGTGATGTGATTTACCCCGCCCACGAGCTCATCGATTCGCCTGTCACTGTGTGGATGCTGGGGAAGACAGGAGGCTTGAGGGTTTGGGGGCCACCCAGGTCACATAAATTTCACTTTTACTTCCACACAAAGGTCAGCTTCAGATTTTCATTATCAGGAAGAGGTGATTTTGGGTTTTGGGTTGAGTTTTTTATTAACTTTGTTTTGGCTGGTACTTAGGCAACTTGTCTTGAAATTTCCTGTGTGTGGAAGGTGCAGTTGGGTTTAGTTTGGAATCGTATTTACACGTGGTCTGTGACCCCTGCGGTTCCAGGATTTGGGAACAGGCACTGAACTCTCTCTCTCTCTCTCTCTCTCTCTCTCTCTCTCTCTCTCACACACACACACACACACACACACACACACACACAGCTTGTCCTAAAAAACTATGAAAATGGAAGTTCAAGTTCATCGGATTCAGAACCAGCCCTCGGGGTAAAAACTGCTTTCTCCTCTTGCTTCCTGCTTTCCCTTAGATGTCGGGCTGATAAACCCCTGCTGCTGTCTTTTACCCGTTCTTCAATGCTTTTAAGGAGATTCTATAAAATACACATCCACTTGCACTTTTTATTGTTATTAGCAGAGAGTCTGCTGCAGGTACCCCAGACAATGCATCACCAGAAACGGAGCTATGCGTTTTCTGAACGTGCAAGTTTGCAGCAAGGAGATAATTCAGAGTGAATCCCTGCTAACCAGGAAGATGCAGAGATCTGGGGCTTGAAGGATCTTCAAAGGGAACGTGGAAGAATATGATGGTAACTGCCTGCAGGCACAGCTACGTACCAAACGAGAAGTGCAGGCTGCTGGGGATTCGAGGCTCAGCCTCTGTCAGCGAGGCCCAGCAAAGCTCTCTCTAAGGGGCCAGGTTTTATTAAATCTATAATATTGATAGTGCCGCTATTCCACATTCCCCATACAGCAGGGAAAACGCCAGCAAGTCCCCGTCCCCATTGAATATAAGTCCAAATGGAGATTCATGGCGGTGCCTTTCTTGGCACCAATGGGATACAGCTCTAAGCCAGCATCCGATTTCCTGGGGCCAACTCAGCAGGTGAAAACAGATAATCAAGTGGAAGGGGTGTTTTTTCCTTTATCACCCGTGCCCCACGGAGGAGCCAATATTCTTCTTTCCTCTGAGTTAAGTCTCCTTCGATCTCTGCTCTTTCCACCCCGGGCATAACTGGGAGCACGGCGGACACGCTACATCCATTTGTATGCCAAGCCTGTCTGAGGTCCTTGAGTCTCCTTCTTTGAGGAAAATCAACTTTTCTTCCTTTCCTCAGAGTCTGTGTGAAGTCACAGCGAGCAGGCTCACCCGTCAGCATTCCCCAGCCAACCCAGCGGGACGGGCGTTCGGAGGCCAGCGGGCCAGCGGGACGCACACAGAGCGCCCCCGGTTGGCCGACATCTGTAGCCAGCCAGGGGCAGAGACAAGAGGGCAGAGCTGCCGGTCCAGGCTCCGATTACAGCCGCGAGAACTGCTGGCCCCACATACACTCCCGAGGGAGACTCCAGGAGACCGAGGGGACATTTGAGATGCACAAATGATCTGCCCCAAAAGAGCCCAAAACTATTTGGGAGAGAAACTCCCGGAAGCAGGAGGACTTCCTGCCTGTGGAGGGTGGGTGGGCTCTGCGCCCTGAGATTTGGGGCATTCTGTAAACCTGGTTGGATTTCAGAGCACCGATCTGGCTCTGCCTCAGAAAGGTCCGGACCTTCCAAGCATAGGGGCTGAGATTCCTCGTTTACATTTTACACCTCCTCTTCATGCCCCATGCACAGCTATTTCAGAGAGAAGACTCCATAGAAAAAGTTTCCTTCGTCCTTTTACCTTGTGCTGGTGCTATTTGGACACACAAAAAGACAGATCACACCTGGACTCCAGGTGTGTCGATGCCTGCCTTGTGTCGCCATTGGGGAAACCCCATCTAGGGCAGCAGTAGTCAAGCTGTGGCCCACAGGTCCCCAGGGGTCCGTGAGCCCTTTCCAGGGGACCCACAAACTCCAGGCTCTCTTATGAGACTACCTTTAGCTTCTTGGTGCACAGACACTCGCACTGATGGTACATTCCTCATCTGCTCCTTGTTTTTCTAAAACATTTTTAAATTGATTTTTAGAGGGAGAGGGAAAGAAACATCACATCAATCGGCTGCCTCCTACACGCTCCCTACTGGGGATTGAGCTTGCAACCCAGGTATGTGCCCTGACAGGGAATCAAACCGGGACCTCTCAGTGCCTGGGATGGCGCTCACCCAGCCAGGGCCCTGCTCCCTGTAACGCCTCTGACCGTGGTGACTATGTGAATGAATGAATATGGGTATTTGGTGCAGCAATGCTGTGCCGCCAGAGGCTCCAGTGACAAGCCGACACCACCCTTTCACTGTACAGGGAGGCTTTTACTTTTCCAGGTGGGAAGTCCTCCATTCACACTGAGAAACTGCTTGAAG
Organism: Eptesicus fuscus; assembly: GCF_027574615.1. Lineage (NCBI taxonomy): Eukaryota > Metazoa > Chordata > Mammalia > Chiroptera > Vespertilionidae > Eptesicus > Eptesicus fuscus. The sequence continues at coordinate 20,165,748 of NC_072494.1, read as the reverse complement.
GACAGGGTAATTTAACACCCACTTTCCTGGCCAGTCTCAGCACTTCATCCCACTGAGTGTTTCACATTAAAAAATCATAAAAATAACTAACCAAAGAGCGCAGTAATGGGGCTGGCCAGGGCCCATGAATCCCTAGAAATGGTCGCACACCGTCTGCAGAAACCCAGTGCTGTGTGTCTAAGTGGTCTCCTGGGTGGAAGCACCATTCCCTCCCAGGAGCTGGGCGTGGAGCCTGAATGGCGTCCACCTTGAGGTGGAGAGGTGGACATTAAGAAATAACTGGGTTCACCAGCTGGCGTGGCTCAGTGGTTGAGCATCAACCCATGAATAGGGAGGTCACGGTTCAATCCCTGGTCGGAGCACATGCCTGGGTTGCGAGCTCAATCCCCAGGGTGGGGTGTGCACAAGGCAGCCCATCCGTGACTCTCTCCCATGGATGTTTCTCTCTCGCTCGCTCCCTTCCTCTCTCTCTAAAATAAATTTAAAAAACCCCACATATTAAAAATAAATAACTGGCTTCAGCTAACTGCTTCCTGGGCCCACGTGCACTGCAATCTGGCTTCTGAACGCCACTTACTCCAATAAAACTGTTCCAACTAAAACCACCACAACTTCCTGGTGGGCAAAACCAACAGCCCCCTCTCATGCTTATCCATGGCACCTTCCCGCAGCTCCCAGAGCACCAGCTTGTATCCCCTCCACAGGATGACCCTCTAGTCTTCTGCCAGAGTGGAAGCGGGACCCCATCTTCTTACACAGACGGGGAAATGATTTGGGGCCCCACCTCTTTCTTTAAAATAATTTGAACCAGTTCTTCTAGCTTTAGACCCTCCTTTTCCTCTGCTTCCAGAGTGTCCATGACCTCTGATTCCTGAGACCGGGGGGGGGGGGGGGGGGGGGGGGGGGAGATGGGGGGAGGTGCGCCAATCTCTGATTCAAATGATCTAAGTTCTCCTTTTTATTTCGGTTCTTGATGAAGATCTTGAGGTTAAAATTATGATTGCTTCATAATATGAATTAGGGAGTTTGAGAATTAATTTTAAAATTTATGGATCTCCTCCATGAAGAATTTGGTAGGAGACACTTTATGGCTCATCTATATTTTGAACATTTTTACAAGATTATACCATTGGAAGGATCATAACTACCTAAAATCAAAAGCAGAATAATGTTTTCTTAGACAAAATATACTGCCATGCTTGCAGCTCTGACATTTCTGGTGTCTGCGGGCAAGGAAGGAAGGACGCAGAAGGGGGGTATGTCCTTCAGACCTCCCACTCCACTCCCCGGTGCCCCTCCTGAAATGCACAATCTCACGTACCTATAATGCCGACTACCTACCCATTGCCTCTGCCCAGGACACCTCCACTAGCATTTTCCAACTCTTACTTGGTACCAAGCAGCCAAGGAAACCGGGCCTGGGAGTCCAAGACTCCAGGGCAGTACATTCTGGGATTTTTCCTTTTCCGTGCCCTGACGGCAGGGAATGACCATTCGGCAGCTGCTAGTCACATCAGGCCATCTGACAAGGCGTGTGTCAGCATGCACTGGAGCCACCTCGTGACCCTGCAGCCTCCCTGATCTGGAAAGATGGGGTCATGATTCATGTTTCTGCAGCAGGTGGCAAGAGGAAGAACAGAGCCTGCCACTTATTAGCAAGTGTCCCTGCTGTCCCCCTTGCCCTCACGCAGGGCACTTCCCATCTAGAATTGTCTCTTAACCTCAGCAACAGCCTGCACGTAGGAGCGCCTGTGCAACAAAGAAAAACCTGTAATTTTATCACTATCACCCCCACTCACGTAGCTGGCTTGGAGAAATCCTGGTGATTAAAAGAAGCTGAGGAAGATGAAGGAAGGTGGAAGAATCTTAAACCTTCCTGCACAAAGACAGATGTTTCCCTAGCGTGACTAACAGGTCAAGTAGGCAATGGCTTCTGCAATTGGTCTGAAGGCATTAACCAGCAAAACGTCTGCCCGCCTCTCCGAGATTCTGCCACTAATCTGCTGACGGAAGGGCCCTCCTTGGCTTTCCGTTGCAGGGCTAGAGGGGGCAGGAAACAATGCCTCTAAATTCACGCACTCCACAGTTTGCCCAGGACTCACCTCGCTCTGGCATTTTCACAGGTTCAGGAGGGTAGAGGGCATCCCAGGTGGGTATTAGGGGTGATGGGGAGGGACATGAGGGGAGGGGGGGCGAGAGGGCGAGTCACAGAGATAAAAGCATTTCTAACCTAGAAAAGACTCCCATCCCGTCGCCATTCTCCATAAAATCCAGGGAGAAGCCACGTTTGCAGGGCCTCTGCCTCCTCTGGGTCTAAGGATATCCTTCTCTTGAGGAGAGATCACATCTCATCCAGCAACAGAGTGGGAACATAGGGGGCATAGGAAAGACAAGCTCAGCAAGCAACATCCGCTCTGGCAGCCTGGAAACGAACGTAACGGCATATTTATGTCCGTGGTAATTGTATGCAAGTGATCCCACAATCACAAGTTGCTTTTACTATTTCCTGCATGTGGATCCATAGAGAAATTCTCTTATTATTCTAATACTAGAGGGGTAACAAAACAATTAGAGAATTACGACAGGATGGGAAATGTGGGAGCAGTGACAAGGGGCCGCAGAGGGATCAGGCGCCGTTGTTAGTTCATTCTTCAGGTTCGGACTTGAAGCTACAGGGCCCAGTCTACACAGACTGAACTCCCTAGAGCAGCGGTCGCCAACCTTTCGGACCTCACAGACCACCGGTTGGCGACCACTGCCCTAGAGGAGATGCTGTTCATTCATTCAACAAATCTTAAGGAATCTGCACTATGGCCCAGGGGGCTGATCACTGGCAGCCCAGATATCAATAAAACTGCACTGGACATTCAGAAAATGACAAAGCAATGTGGTCAACTGGAGAGGTAAAAGGGCAGAGTCTTGCGGGAGAATTACGAAATGGCATCCAACTTAGAGAGTTAGCTAGGCAATGTGTGTGTGTGTGTGTGTGTGTGTGTGTGTGTGTGTGTGTGTGTGTGTGTGTAGAGAAGTAACATGGCGTGCACAGGGAACAAAATAAACTTTTTATTGCTGAAGAATAAAATATGGGGGCAAATGCCAGGAGATAAACCTGGAGAAACCAGCAGGGGTCGCTCTTGAAGAACTTTGTCTGTCAGGTTAAGGAATGTGCACTTCAGCCTGTAAATACAGGCTGGGGAGCCATGCACAGAATTCAATCACGGGCATATCACAGTCAAACTTAATTATGAAGATGCAATTCTCTGAACGGGTTGAAGGAGGTAAACAATGAAGGTAGGGAAAGCAATTAGGAGGTCGTTCTTGTAGGTAGGAGAGAGGTGATAGAGGCCTGAACTGGGGGCGTGGCTTTGGGGATGAAGAGGCAGGAATAATGTTGAGAGCTATGTGGGAGGCAAAACCAACCATAGTTGGTGGCAGATTGAATAAGAAGGAGGAAGAAAGGAAGATATTCCGCATGGCCCTCAAGTGTCTTACCTAAGTGATTAGTAAGTGGAGGGGCCACCAGTGTAGCTAGAGAATACAGGAGGGAGGGGGCTTGGTAGGCTACAGGGGGCTGAGTGGCATCCTGGTGAAGATTTCTAGCAAGTCATTCAACAGAAGGATCTGAAGGTCAGCCCAGAGGCCTGACAAAGGAATGAAGTACTCAAAAGCGGGTTAGACTAATTATGATTCATCCACGGGGCTCAACAAGAGTCCAGCCTCCCTGAGAGCATGGCCACCAAGTACCTCGACCAAATCTGGGCTCTGTTGTCAAGCAGGAATGGGTGGGAATGGCTGTTGGGTAGGTGACCACAGTGTCTGCCACTATGAGGACATATGTGGAAAAGTTTGTACCCAGCGGTAGAAGTGATGCTTAATTTCCTTGATTGTCTGCTGGGAGTGAAGGAACACGGGTTGACTAGGAGGCTTGAAGAAACATATGATTTGAAAGTCAGTGAAGGAAATGAGAGAAAGGGTTGACTAAAGACAAAAGATTGAGAGGCAGTGTTAAGGGACAAGCTGAGCTGGGAGATCATGAATTTTTCCACATGCCAACCTATATGTGACTATTTTTCCAGGCTATTCCCCTACTCTGGTGCAAGAGCAAAGGAAGTAGAAAGTAATAATACCATTTGTTCCAGGTTGGGATTTTATGGGTAATATGATAGAAGGATAAAGGATGGAAAGGAATCAAAGAGGCTTGTGAAAGCATAGTTCCAATTGCTCTATAACCCATGGGATCGAGAAAAAGCAGATAACTGTGAGAAAATGATGTGATCAAGGGACAGGAAGTGCCTATGAGGTCAGAGTAATGGGAGAGACATTTGGGGACAGGACAGTGTGGCCAAAGAGAGGAGGACACTGGAATGTTGCCCAAGCAAGGATGGTTGAAGAGGAAACAAATGAAGGACATTGGAGTTAATGATGTCTAGGAGTTTGGAGACTGGATTGCTGAATGGGTTGTCTTACAAATGGTAAAATACCCTCAGACTGTGTCTAAAATAAATGGGAGTAATGGCTGACAGCCATCTCGAAATGGTCAGTGAAGAAAGGGAACTCACTAGGAAATAGGCAGATGTCCAGTGACCAGGAGGAAAAGAACCTGACCTGGAAGGAAAAAGAGTGTCTACTTGAAGGTGGAAGGTCTGGAGGTGGAGTGAGAGTCAGAACAGCAACCTTTTTCCCAGGAGGATGCTGAATGGATGCAGAACAAAGAACTAAAGTATGGAGTGCAGAAGTCAAGACTTTGGGGAGATCCAGGTGTGTTAAGAAAGGAGATTGAAGGTCTTCTGAAGCAGCTTTGAGCATAGAGGAGTGTACGTTAACAATGGAAGGGTCTCAATTGTCACCAACACCCCCAAAGAATGCTCAGGTCCTTGGAGTAGATGATAGTCTAACTCAGTGGTCGGCAAACTCATCAGTCAACAGAGCGGCAAACCATGGCTCGCGAGCCGCATGTGGCTCACGGGCCGCAGTTTGCCGACCACTGGTCTAACTCAAACTCAGTATATCTATATATATAAAAGCCTAAGCAACTGGCCAGTCGGCCGATGTGACCTGCGCCCCCTCACAATCCAGGACCCCTAGGGGGATGGTCAGAGAGCCAGTTTCAGCCCCATCCCCACAGGCCAGGCTGAGGGACTCCACCAGTGCACAAATCCGTGCACCAGGCCTCTAGTGTTTCAATAAGCCTAGGAGCCCTCCATCTATGGAGGGAGGAGTTCCAAGCTTTATAAAACATGAACAGCATCATTACTAATGCAAGGAACCTTCCTATGCCAGAGCAAATAAAAAATAAAGGTGTGAGTGTAGCTATGAGACAATGTGTCTCCGAGCAGGCATTTATACATTTCTGCTAAGCTGGTTCCTGCTCACTCTTTTGTTTTCCTTCATTTGCATTTCTGGTTCCTTTTCTCATTACAGCCACTATTTACTTGACAGATGATAGAAGGCCGGCTGAGGGTGGAGTACGATTAGCATATAAACAAGATTTTAAAATAGCTGGAACGGGGAAGGACTGTAGAGCCTGCGAATCCCTGGAGGCTTGGCCTCAAAAATAACCAAGAGAAAATGTACTTGGGCAATCCTCAGCCAGCCCCAGGAATGCCCTGCCTGGCCCGGGTGACCTGGGGTGAGGCACTATTTGACTTGGCAGCAAGCTGCCACCCAGTTTTTCACTTAGCTCTAATATTCTAAAAAGACTTAGTAGCAAATGCACACCACTGAAAGGAAGAATTAGGGTGGTGTAAGAAAGTGAAGACTTTCGACTCACAACCACCCTGGTCCTGAATGCCAGTTGCCACGCCAAGCTGTACTTCCCTTAGCAACTTACTTGAACTGTAAGTAAGAGCAGTGACCATTTAAGGTAAGTCAGCTATAGGTCAAGTTCTTTCTGTCCATCACCAGAAAACCCCACCTCCCCCAGCTTCCCGGTCGGCCTCGCCCACTGAGACATCCAAGTTAGAGAAGCCTAAGAGCTCCTCCAGGATTTCCAAGGTGGACACAAATGCTCTTCAAACTGCTGCCAGGACACGCAGAATGGGGAAACCGAGACAGATGTTCAACAGCAGTTTGCAGCCACCTAGTCAATCCTACCTTCCCTAAACCAAGGACACTTAGAGTCAATGGCCAACCAGAGGGTACATAGCTTAAATCACTTACTCAGGGAGACAGACAGCAGAAGTCCAACTGGAGCCATTTGCCAACCACACCCAAGGACAGATGAAATTAAGAGAATAAACCTCATTCAGAAACATCAGCACAAAGCTGATGAATCTTCTATTGAGACTCTCCCCTAAGACCTCCCCTAAACTCCCAGACTTTAAACCCCTCAAAACAAAATCCCCACACACACTCTCTCTCCCAGGAGCACACCCACACCTACCTCTCTCCCCCAACTCCCTGCCCCTCTTCCCCCACAGGCATGCATCTCCTAAACTCTAAGGGGCCCCACGAGGCTTGCAACCAGGGAGCAATGGGCAGCGGCAGCTCATGCCAGGCTAACCCCCTGATCCTGTCCCCAAGGCCCCCTTTCCTCTGACTTCTCAGAGAGCCAAAGCAGCCCAGCCTGGACTCATTTCCCCCCGAGTCCCTCTCCTGTTGCTCCTTCCCTCCTAGGCCCTTCCTTGCTTCCCTGTCCCCAGCTTTAACACACATTCTCTAAAATTCACCTGGACTCCTGCTGTGAAATGTTTTCTGCATGAAGTAAAAAACCCACATGCTAGCAGCTGGCCCTAGGTCTTGGGGAACAACGCTTGAGATGGAATGGGAGCGCAGAGAGCTGGGACCTCGCAGCCCACGCACGGGCTTCCTCAGTGGTAGCGAGGAGTCTAGGCCTGTGAAGACACCAGTGTTGACAGTTTTCAACGGTGGCGCCACGTGGCAGCAAGGGAAACCGTGGCATGGGCCCATCCAGGCCTGGTCGTGTCACCCCTGGTGTTTGAGAGCAGCTCTGGCTCCCTTTGGGCTGAGTGAGCCACCCTGGTGTTCGTGGACAACGAAAGAGGGAAGGGGTTCAAGGTAAGATCCTGAACGTCCTGCAAACAAGGACAGACGAGGACCCCAGTGACGGAGGAAAGAAACAGCGCCATGGACGGAGTGGGCACCGGGGGTTTACTGTTGGGAGTCTGCAAAGCAGTTCCTTTTTGTATTGTTATTTACTGACTACTGCAGGATTCGTTTGTATTACACCTGTAAGCCTGCTTTCCCACCCCTTATCTGATCTGGTAATGACTATGTACGTGGTATTTACCTTACACACACGGTAAGGACATGCCGCCTCACAGCATGAAAACGGCACTGGCTCTCTTTCCTGGTAGGACAATGGTTGCTTATATATATACTAGAGGCCTGGTGCATGAATTCGTGCACGGGTGGGGTCCCTCTGGGTGACCTCCCTCTGGGTGGCCTGCAGGGACTGAGCCCAAAGAAGCAGTCCAATGCTGCGTGCAGCTCCTACCTGCTGCTCCCGCTCATCCCGGCCCCACTGTGCCTGCCACGGGCTTGTGCCCAATCAGTCCCTATTGGGAGAGGCTCACGCTGCCACGCATCTGGCACCCTCCCAAGAGGAGTGGCCTGCGGGATCAGGCTGAAACCAGCTCTCCAACATCCCCCGAGGGGTCCGGATTGCGAGAGGGCACAGGCCAGGCTGAGGGACCCCACCAGTGCACGATCAGGCCGGGGAGGGACCGCAGGAGGGCTCCAGGGCATCCCCATCTCACTCAGTCCTGATCGGCCAGACCCCGGCAGCAAGCTAACCTACCAGTTGGAGTGTCTGCCCCCTGGTGGTCAGCGCACGTCATAGTGAGTGGTTGAGCAGCCTTAGCGTATCATTAGCATATTACGCTTTGATTGGTTGTTTGGTTGTTCTGCAGTTCAGTCTATTTGCATATTACCCTTTTATTATATAGGATTTTATTTCTATTTATTTTCCAAATTTCCACAATAAGCATGTATTACTCTTTCCAAATAAAGGGGTGGTGGTAAATCAAATATAAAGAAAAGAATATTTAGTCCATGTTTTTCACCCTGCCAGGCGAGTTTCTCTGGGTGACCCAGAAACCTATAACCAATGATGACCTCCAGGGGCTTTTGTGGGTCCTGAAGTGGTGACTCCTGGGCCCCTGACTAGCCAGGATCCACCATCTGCTCAGCAGGAGTCCCAGCCACCTGGCTTCTCATTGAAGAAGCTTGTCCAGCCCAGGACAGGACCCTCCCCACCTCCTGCGACTGATCGGGGCTCCCTCAACAGTTCAGGTGGCCCCATGAGGTGACCGCTCATGGATGTCAGTGGGGATTTCCCACACAAGCTCCCAGCCCCACACGTGGACTCCACCTAGTTTCACTTCAGGTACCAGGCACCGTGCCCACAGAGCAACCAGCAGACCCTCCCTCCTGCGATTTGCATGCTTCCGCCTAGCCTCCTGGGGGACTTGGGTGTCACACACATTTATATGGCTTTGCCTCCACCTGGCCAGAGCTCTGAGCTCAAGGCTGAGGGGGACACGAAGATGAGAGCCTGGTTCTCTGCCGTCCATAAGCCTCCACTGGGGGTGAGCGGGGGGCGGGGGGGACAGGAGACACACTGTTAAAACAGGTAAACTCGCCATTGCCTCCCATGCCAGCCAGAACAGCTTCTGCAGGGATCAGATGCTGCCTTCAACGCATCAATGCATCTCACAGATGAGTCCCCTCACACCCACTCCCACTGCCTCTGCAGGGCTCCGCCCTCCCCAGCTCTCACCCAGATGCACACACCGGCCTCGGACCACCTTTCAACCCGTGTCCACGCCCTGACAGAGGATTTCTCACAAGTCCATGTTCCCCTCCCCTCCTTAAAGAGGCCCCATTACCTCCTGAAGGCGGGCTTATGCAACGCCTTCCCAGGCGGTCAGGGCCTTTCCCAACATCACTGACCTTTCCAGATTACGCTTCCTCTTTCATTTTCCCTCCGACCCTCCAGCCCCAGCGAACCGCTCCAGCCATCTCCCCTCCTCTCCACCTCCCCCACTCACACACACCCCCAGAACACTCCAGCGAGACCCGGCTCATCGGCATTCCTCAAACACAGGGCGGCCTGGAAGACCCTCTCCCTGCATCTCTCCTTGTCAAAATTCTAGCCACTCTCCAAGGTGCAACTCAACTGACTTTTCAAAGAGCTTTCTTCACCCCTCCCGTCGGAATCAGTGCTACCTTGGACCACAACGCACTTCGCTTATCTCTTCTTTAAAAAAAATATATATATATATTGATTTGAGAGAGAAAGGGAGAGAGACAGAGATAGAAACATCAATGATGAGAGAGAATCATTGATCGGCTGCCTCTTGCACGCCCCCTACTGGGGATCGAGCCCGCAATCCGGGCATGTGCCCTTGACCTGAACTGAACCCAGGACCCTTCAGTCCGCAGGCCAACACTCTATCCACTGAGCCGAACCAGCTAGGGCTTATACCTTAACTGTACTCACCACATCACTCACTGACACCCTCCACTTAGCCTTGCGCTCCCAGAAACCAAATGTCACATGTCACACCACACAGGACCCAGCATAGAGCAGATGCTCGCTCCTTATTGGACCAAGAAGCAAGTCATTCTTATCTATTTTTAATATCAAAAAAAATTAAGAAGCCCCATGGGCCAGGCAATGGCTTCAGGTCCTAAGTGTTCCAAAGATCAATGTCCTGATGTAAATCTCAATCATTTAATTGTGTTCAGTGATTGCTTCTCGGCCTTTTGGGAAGTGTAATTGTGTAATTGTGTTCAGTGAATCTCCTTACACTGATGTCTTTCTCCCTCCCTCTCCCACTTCTCTCCACCCCCCCCACCCCGGCTCTCTCTGCCACCGTCCTGAGCCCCGTGGGCCCCCAGAAAGCACTCCCTATGCCGTTGTCCATGTCCCAGCGACACACTCAGTTCTCAACGGCAAGAGAAGGCGAGAAGCGTCCCGTCCCACGTGCTGTCACAAAGCCTTCCTCCCAAAGCAGAAACGTCCGTGCCCAAGGTCTTGTGGAATTTACATGAATTCTTTCCACTTCCTCTTACAGCGCGTGCCCTCTCCCTGGGGCAGAGCCAGGGCTGAGACAGATGCACGAGACCCATCTGACCTCAGACACCACGCCTCCCCTCAGAAACCTAGGGGCCTGTGACCCGGCCAAGATTGTGGGGCTCGGTTCCTGCTTCCACAGCACAGGAATCTTCAGGAGGCCCCTGAGCCCCTGGCCGGGTCACTGACCAACTTGCCCCAAATGCCCAGACACGCCTGAACTGCATCGGTGAGCACAGCAGACCCGGGTCAGAGATAGCGAGCAGGCCTCGGGCCCCTGAGGCAGTCACAGGGCACGCTCAATAGAGAGGGCCCCCAGTCTCATCCCCACTTGCTGGGCGGCCCACTTCCAGGCCCGACCTCTGGGGACGGACTCCCTCTCCACCACCGCTGGCTGCTGGCTCCAGGGACAGTTCTCTGCACAGTCTCACCCTGTCACCAGCTTGAGGCAGCTGCTTTCCTTCCTGTAGGGAGTGGGGGAGACGGGGGGGGGGGGGGGGGCGGGGGGGGAGGAGAAGGGTGTTTAGAACATAAAAAGGGTCAGGAAGGGTTTTGTTGTTCTCTTCCAAAAAAAAAAAAAAAATGGGCTGAGCCCGCAGAGCCTGGGAATTCCCGAGCCGGAGCCGTGGTGCTGGGGACACAGCCCGGATGCTGAGCCGTGGCGCTGACTGCCCCTCTGGACCACAGAGGGCCCTGCTGCCAGAACCTGCGGGGCAAACGCTGTGACTGCAGATTCCTCAGGGACAAGCCTGGGGGCGAGCTGGACCCTCCCTCTGGGTGGGGCGAGCTGAAACCAGGAGATGCGGGTGGGAGGGCACGGTCTGAGGGGACAAGGAAGCACCCGTGAGAGTCCAAGGGGCCGCTGGGGTGAGACACCTGTGCTGCTGTGAGGTTTGGTGTTAGAATTTCCCCACACCCTCCCCAGCTGTCTCCCCCACTTTGACAAACACAAAATATCGAGTATGAATCCACAGACTTGGTGGCATGAGAAATGTCATGTCGCTGTATTGACTCGAATTTCCCTCTGACTCAGAGTCCCTGTCCCTCGTCGATGGGAAATCCAATCCAGTCATCACAGGTGCTCAATAAATACTTGTTCAGTGAACAGACAGCCAGACCCCATCCTCTGGGCCCCTCGGGGCTGTGCCAAGGGCCTGGGGCTGCTGCCGCCCAAAGTATTTGTGAGGCCTCTCCAGCCCCCGCTGGTGACTGCATCAGGCCCTCCACATGGCCCTTGGAGATCTAACCTCACCGTGATTTTCCTGCACCCTCAGAGGGGACTGTGAGCCCATGCACCGGGGACCTGGGGGCCTGCACCACTCCATCCAAAATCAGGCCAGCTCCCCAGACAGTCAGGGAGCGAAGCAGCAGTCCCCACCTTTCACCCCTCAGATGCCTCTGCCTCCACCCCCTCCTCTCCTCTCTGCCACCTCTGTCCCTCCCAGGTCTGAGCCTTCCCCTCTCCTCCCTCCAACAAACCCAGCACAGTGTCTGCCGGAGCTGAGGGCAGTGGCCGCAGACTGGAAGTTGTCAGGACAAGGAATCCTGCAGGTGGGACTTATGACACTGCAAAGGTGGGCTTCTGGCTTTTCTTGAAAAACCAGGAAAGATGGAAAATGAGGCCCATTTGATGGGTCCGGGTGTCCGTTCACTGAACAAATATTTACTGAGCGCCTGATCCATTCCAGGTGACGATCTTCTAGGCTCTGGCACTAAAACAGTGAACCCGACCGCTGAGATTCCAGTGTGGGTGGGGCTGACGTTCTCTCTGATGTTGGAGAGAAAGGGACAGGCATCTAGGGCAGTGGCCGGCAAACTCATTAGTCAACAGAGCCAGATATCAACAGTACAAAGATTGAAATTTCTTTAGAGAGCCAAATTTTTTAAACTTAAACTTCTTCTAACGCCACTTCTTCAAAATAGACTCGCCCAGGTCGTGGTATGTTGTGGAAGAGCCACACTCAAGGGGCCAAAGAGCCGCATGTGGCTCGCGAGCCACAGTTTGCCGACCACGGAGCTAGGGGAAGGGGCGGGGGGTGGGGAAGTAACCACATGGAAGCCAGCCATCAACAAGGGCCTTCAGGCAGCCGTAAGGATGCGAAGAGAAGACACGGGGGCTGGAGGGAGAGTGAGGGACCATCTAGACTGAGAGGCCGAGAGGTGGGGCGCTTCTCCCTGGAGGTCGTGGAGCAGGATCTGAATGACGGGGAGGAGCTGGCGAGGGAAGATCTGGGGAGGAGCGCCAGGCGGGGACACAGGGGCTGTCCCCATGGCTGCCTCCCTCTCCCACCCTCCACACCCCTCCAGCCCTGCAAGCGCTTCAGACAGCGTCGTCACGGCCAGAGGACGTGTCCTCACCCTCCTCAGGGAGACGTGGCGTCTCCAGAGACCACATCATAAAGCCATGGGCGCGCAGGCCAGGGTGGCAGATGAAACAAGCAGCCGGGCGGCCCCTGGGCCTGCAGCCCCGGTTCCACCGCCGATGGCCGACCTCCACGCAGCCTGCCCCCCTCCTGCCCCGCTGAATTCCTGTGCGGAGCGGGGACGTGCACCCGCACACTGATGAGCAGGGAAGGCGGAGGCCTGGCTCTATTTTCGTGTGAAACAGTGCAAGTCCCACACAGACTCCCAGACCAAACCCGTCCGCCCGCGACAGGGAGAGAGGACCGAGCCCTGCCCGCCCCCAAAGGCCAGGGGCGGGGACAGCTCAGGGCACGTGTTCTCGTGAGCCCTCTCACCCGGAAAAGAGCAGAGTGTCACCCGGGCCCCTGGCTGTCCCTCGTGGGAATAAGACAGGACTGAGCCGGAAACCTTGTAATGAAGCTTTGCGCATGCTTTCCAAACCGTCAGGCCCACCGGGATTTTCCCTGCGTCTCAATGATGGCTGCCCTCCCTCCGCCACCCAGTCACCCCTCCCTCTGTCACCCAGTCACCCCTCCCTCCGTCACCCAGTCATCCCTCCCTCTGTCACCCAGTCACCCCTCCCTCCTTCACCCAGTCACCCCTCCCTCCGTCACCCAGTCACCCCTCCCTCCATCACCCAGTCATCCCTCCCTCTGTCACCCAGTCACCCCTCCCTCCATCACCCAGTCATCCCTCCCTCCGTCACCCCTCCCTCCATCACCCAGTCACCCCTCCCTCCACCACCCCTCCCTCCACCACCCCTCCCTCCGTCACCCCTCCCTCCATCACCCAGTCACCCCTCCCTCCGTCACCCAGTCACCCCTCCCTCTGTCACCCAGTCACCCCTCCCTCCATCATCCCTCCCTCCATCATCCCTCCCTCCATCATCCCTCCCTCCACCACCACTCCCTCTGTCACCCAGTCACCCCTCCCTCTGTCACCCCTCCCTCAGCAGCCTGGCATCACAAGACTCAGCCAGCCTTGCAAGCACCCCCAAGCTCGCGACCCCAACTCAGAAGAGCACAAGCAGTGCGAACAGGCACTTTAGACAAGCGCTAGTGAGAGGTCACGGGACCACCGTGCTCCTTAAAATATACCCCCGTTTGGCTCCATCCCCGCCCCATGTCCGGGGGAAATCTAAGGCCTGGCTGGGGATTTCTGCAGATTGCCAGGGAACCTACATTGCCCTGTCCCCTCCGGCTCCGATTTCCGGCCTCGCTGAATTTCATTCTCTGCTCTCCCTACTCCCGCACCTTCTCCACCAACGCCGTCCTGGCCTGGAGGCAGCCATTGCTACCAGCGCTGCACTGAACTGTGATGGGCGGTTTGTAGGTCAGGAGGGATGGGTTACACTTTCTCACCACAGGCAGACAATCCAACATCTGATACTAGATGGCCCATTTCTCGAACATTCTCTAGGGATTTCTCACTGGCCATGCCTTCCTACAAAGCTCCGGGCTCTCTCTCCCCTGAGAATTCTCCCCCTGCCCCTCAGGGCCTGGCAGGGCCGCCCCCCCCCCCCCCCGCCCCTGCACAGCCCACGCCCAGCCAGGTGTGCCACGGAGCCAAACCTGGGCTCCTCTAGAAGGACCCGTTTTCAAAGACACGGGCTTTAAATGGCGTTTCTTTTCCTTTGTCTCTTGAATAAAACGATGACTTTAATTCGAATTCATTAGCGAGCAAAGGAAAAGTGTCCGTCTCACTTCCTAGGCTTCCCCACCGTCCTGTGGGCTCTGGGCCTCCTACTGCCTTCGCGCCTCAGACATGGCTTCCCTGCCTGGGACCCAGCCCCACACGCAGCAGCAGCCTCCGACCCGCTCCGGCCCCGCGCAGACAACCCCTCCACGTGGCCAGGCCGTGCCTGCCACTGCGTGTCCAAGCCCAGGGCTCACCCCGGGGCTAGGAAACCCTCAGGACCCTACGCCCCACGGCCGAGTCCCTGAAGCCCCTAACGCGCTGCTATGGGAGTCAGAGCAAAAAAAAAAAAACAAAATCACAAATCCTTGTTTTTCATGGAGAGTTTTCAAAAATGTGATGCAGCCCGGCTGGTGTGGCTCAGTGGTTGAGCACTGACCTATGAACCAGGAGATCAGGGTTCGAATCCTGGTCAGGGCACATGCCTGGGTTGTGGCCTTGATCCCCAGTGTGGGGCGGGCGGGAGGCAGCCCATCGATGATTCTGTCTCATCATTGATGTTTCGATCTCTCTCTCCCTCGCCCTTCCTCTCTGACATCAATAAAAATATATTTTTTAAAATGTGATTCAATAAGCCACTGCCTTTCCACAGACATGAACAGAGTGATTCTGTATTTCACATTCTGGAGAGTTGGGTGTTATCTTAAAATATTAACCACAAAAACCAAGATGAATCACACACACAGATTTACGGCGTTCATTACAGAACAACTTAGCTCAGATAAAACCGTGTGACAAACGAACCCCAAGTTCAGGACGGCGAGGCCGACAGCCAATTAAAACTAAACGGGGAGAGATTTAGTCTGAAAATGGAAGATAAGGGTTGCAATTATGCTGCCATCTAACCAAGCGCACAACGGCTCCCATTCTGGGTGACTTGATGTATTTTTAATTATCATATCAAGCATTTGACTCTAGAAAAAATGAAATTGACCATAAAAACAAGTCTCTCCCCCACAATTCAGAGAAATATCCCTTCCTGCCCACACCCGTCTCCGCACAGGCGCAGTGCGCATCCCATGAGAGCGTATCCTAAATCGTGGAATAGACGCTCGCCATCTCCTGATCTGTGTTTACCTCGTGTTAATTCTCCGTTGAACGGGAACTGTCTTGTTCTGCCTCATTTACACTGTTAATAGCCTTACACTAGATTATGAGAAAACGGATACAAAAGGCCCCTGGCAAGTGGCAAAATAGCTTCCAAGTCTTCCCCGAACTTGCCGAAGAGAAGACCATGAAAGTAACCTTAGGTTCCAGGCAACAGAGGCCCAGCCTGGACCTGTGGGAGGGGCTCGCACACCTCACAGCACACATGTGCGCGCGCACACACACACATGCACCACACACACACCGCACACACTACACATGCACCACACACTCACCACACACACACCGCACACACACAGTCACTGAACCCGGAGAACACCTCCCGGGCTCTGGTGCTCATTAAAGTGGTGGCTCAGAGCAGCCCGCACCCGCACATCCTCTCTTGCTCCCAGCGCCCTCCAGGCCCCAGGGGACTTCACGTCCCTTGCCCAGATCCTCACCACGGAAGGCAGCTGGGTCTGCATGCCATGAAGGGCTGTGGGTTTGTCCTGCAGACACGGGACCCTGGGGAACTGGAGCACCAGAGCACTTAGCGGAAGAGAAGAGACAAATTAACTTGTCAGATCCTTCCTCTCGGCGTAAACGCGATGCGCCTTGCATACGAATGCTGGCAGGCCCTTCCCCAGCAGCACCAGGTGTCTGTTTTCTTCCCGCCCTCTGTCCACTGATGGAAGGCGCACAGGATTTGTAACAGATGCAGGTAGCAGCTGAGGGACAGTCTGCAATATTAAACAAGTCACGACACCCTTAAATTCGTGTATGTGGAGGAAGCATGATGCCAATTTATTTACTGGTAACTGGAAGACTGTTGACGGCTAAAACTGTAAGTGCTTCTGTTTTTGTAAAAATACTTAAATTACAAAGACATCAGATTAAAATTCATCTTTCTTTAAAACATGGCCATAGGATACTTCTTCAGGGAAGAGAGAATAGATATACTTAGATATACCTATAGCTGTCATTAAGTACAACTTCAAAACCCTGGGCAAAAACCTTAACTATCCATATTAATATCCTGGTTGTAAAACTGTACAATAGTTTTATAAGAGGGAACTGGGTAAGGGCACATGGGATCTTTCTTATAACTGTGTGTGAATCCACATTTATCTCAGAATTAAAATGTAATTAAAAAGTATAACTTGTATTTTTCTTTTAATTTTAATATATAATTATAAATGCTTTTAATTTTTGTTCAGTGACTACATGAAAAATAATGTTAAAATTTTCATTTTTTAACATTTACACTTGACCCTTGAACAATGAGGGGGTTAGGGGCACCAACCCCTGTGCAGTTGAAAATCCAAGTACAGCTTTTGACTCTCCAAAAGTCAGTTCTAGTTATACCTCAGTCTCCACAGGGGATTGGTTCCAGGAACCCCCACAGCTGCTCAAGTCCCTTCTGTACAATGGTGTAAACACACAGTACTTCCATTAATCACTGGTGAACATATACTCAAATGCCATTCTGATGCTACCATTCCCTGGTTTAAAAACATCTTCCGTGGCTTCCAAGGCCTACAGGACACAGACTCTTAGCTCAGCATTCGGGTCATTGCTGTGCCAGACCCTGGCCCACACCCTTCACTGCTGCCCACACACACATATCCCTCTCTCCAGCTCTTGACTACTTCGGGCTCCTTACTGTGCCTTGCCGTCTATCTCATGCTGTCTGCATGCCCCCCTGGCCCCTCAACACCTTTGTAGCTTTCAGAGCATCAAAGCAGCTTCATATCTTTCAAGATTCAGCTAAACCCACCTCCTGTGGGAGTTCTTGCCTCTTTCTCCCCCGAAGGGCCCAGATCAGAGAGAGTTCACCACCCTCTCTCGCTGCATCTCTCTCTACCATGCACACCTATCCTGGACCCCACGCTCAGGTGCTCACGGTCTTTCCTCCTCTTCGAGTCTGAGAGTGCCTTGCGGATGGAGACCGAGTAACGCTTACACTGGCGTTTTCAGTGCCTCCAATAGTGCCGGGCACGTAGGAGGTGGTCGAGGAAATGTTTGAGGGATGGCTGAATCCATATCCCCTCACTCCTCCATCCTGCAGGCTTCTGTTCTCCCCTTTCCTTATCCTCACACCAATACAATTCATTTCTTACTCTCCCAAAGCCCCTTACACTTTGCTCACGGGAATAATGGAGCAAATATATTGTCCTGCGCAGGCTGTGTGCAAGCTTGCCTAAGTTTCTCAAGGAGGCACAGTGGGCATTTCTGAGATACACTTCAGACAATTGAAAAGCTCAAAACTGATGGATAAACAAACTGTCCCATTGGATGTGTGACCAAATGAATGAGTGACCTAGAAATACCTTGTAAATTACACAAGGTAGGTTTGTTGTTGTTGTTTTTCTTTGCTCCAGGACATTGTCTGGAGAGAACAGACAGATACTGAAAAGCCATTGGACTCGCAGGAAGAGCCCTGTGTAGCAGGAGCGCAGACATACAAGGTGAGCGCGTGGCTGGATCGGGACCGCCGCTGCTCGGCGTCAGGGTGGGGGTTAGGTCCTGGGACTTGGTCGCTGGGGCTGATGGAAGGCAGGGTGTGAGACATCACCCATCACTTCCAGCCGCTCAGAGCGGACGCCCGGTGTGAGTCCAGTTGGTCATGTGCAGGGAAAGGAGACACAAAGATGTGTCAAAATCGCCAAGTGGCACATTTTAGTTTAATGCACGGTCCCAGCCTTGAGGAGTTTGCAATCTACTTCCAGTTGTAATCCCTCCAAACGTTTGCCTGTAGGGCAGTTTAATGGAACAAGAAGATGCTCGGCAAAGAGTGTGAGCTTTAGCCTCAGATGGGACGAGTTCAAGTCCTGGCTTGACCCTTTGCTACTTACACAGCCTGGCATCTCTGAATCTGTTTCCTGAGCCGTAAAACTCCACTTCCACTTGGGACAGGGATGGGAACCAAGATAACTATGTTCCTGGGGAACATCCTGCCTGGCCAATAAATTCTGACTGTCCCCACCAAAGCCTCCAATCTCTGGATTACGAACTCCAAAACACCTTCCAGTGAAATGTTTCTCTCATTTAAACCGTATTAGAAGCCGAAGTTATTACACCAGGAGAATACTTAAGGAAAACATGTGTGTTAAAAATGTTCGCTACCCTGCAGGGCTCTCAGTAAATACTTCCTGACTGACAAATGCATTGTCAGAGCAGAAAAATCACAGAGACAGAAAGAGATTAATAGCATCAAAACAGCATAAAAAAACAGCTGTGGCATCAGCACAGGATAATGGTTAAACGTCAATAATTGTCTCATCCTTTAAAAGCAATAGTAAAAGCCACTGGAAATCATTTGAAAGAAAAATCAGATTTTCTTTTATAGCCACAAGTTTATAGGAACACCTAGATGCACAGTATCCAAAATGCTGGCGTCTTACTGGTAAAATTGCTCAAAACAAACAAAGTGGTTCATGTGTTCATGACGGTTATTATCACTTCCTGTCACGTGACCCAGGGAGCAGGTGATCCGGCACCCGTGACCGAGGCACCTGCCTGAACACTCAGAGCGTCACTGCCCGAGGGCGTGGCTCACCTGGCGATGCTCACAGAGGTCCTCATGTTTGGCACGTGCTGGGCTCGGGGACAAGGTGGACAGACGCCATTCCCGCGCTCAAGGGGAGAGATAGACCCATCAATAAATGACTGGCTGACCCTGAGGTCTGTACAGGACATAAGTAGCACAAAGAAAGGTGTGGCCCATTTAACGTGGAGGATTAAGGGGATATTTCAGGGGAAGTAACACCGGAGCTGACCCTTCCAAGATAAGGCACTTGCCTCACCCATAGAGGGTAGGGGAGTCCCGGCAGCAGAACCCCTGGGACAAAGGCCCAACAACCAAATAGAGGGGCGAAATCAGGGAACTGTGGGTAGTTCCTAAGAACCGGGACACTTATCAGTCACACATAATGTATGCATACATACACATACATGTATAATGTACATAATGCATAATGTAGACATAGCTTACTATCCTCGTGAAATTGGCAGCAAACAATTATTTCCAATCACACTCCCTATTGCGCAAATTCATCAGGTTCACCGAATATTTTTAGATTAAACACCTGGAGCTTTTACTGGTGATAGGTCATTAAATGGCCCTCGGTCCCATAGGTTCTTGACTTCCTCTGAGACAGGCCACCCCCATGATCAAGGTCCCGAGGTGGATGGAAAGGAAGGCGGCTGAAGGACAGAGACGCAACTTCCCAGCGTGGGCATCTCAGTGGCCCGGCAAAATAACACCACATCCCGGAGACGTAAATATTGTGGAATTGTCAGAAATCTGTATCCCACAATATAGAACTGGAAAATTCCCATCACGATAAAAGACAAAGACAAGACAGAGACGCGCACAGGCGAGGGCACTGCGCCTGCAGATGACCCTGTTTGTGTCACAGAGCCCGTGTGTTGCACAACCGCCTCCCCTGCGGGCCTCACAGGAGGACTTCAGTGCGCCTTCCACTGACCCCGAGATAAGGGGACAAGGCGAGGTCAGCAAACAGTCAAGTATCCCTTATGCTGTTAAAAATAGTGCTTTTTGACGTCACCCAAATGGCCCTACGGTTGCATTAAAACTGCCATTGCAATATGCTATCGGCCCGATTTCATGTGCCATGCCTGCCCCCAAATGGTTATGTGACCTTCCCCCAGGTGACATCATTCGTCCGGGCTTCTCATTCCTCTCCTGTAAAAGGAAGACCTGGACCAGATCACCTCCAAAGCCAGTTCCCCCCGGCAGTTCATCATTCTGACTGTGCTTTCCGCCCCACATCTGGTTATCTCAGGCCTCTATCTGCACTAACAACACACGGTCTCGGGCAGCAGAAACCTAAGCCCTCGTCCCCGGAGGCACAGGGGTGGATTCCGGGTCCAAACAGCACAGCTCCGCTGAAATGCTCCCTGGGCTCATCTGGCCTTGGCATCTTGGGCGAATGTGTGCTGAATGTAAAGCTACAAGACAATGACTGCTGCCCGCAAAGCCGTAACTTGAAAAAGGAGCCTGGCCTTGCCCTGTGGTTTCATTTCCTGCCCGGAAGCGAGCTCGGCGCTGCAGATGGGCCCGAGAAGGCAAACACGGCCGAGGCGGGTGCTGCGTGCAGCACGGCTTCCTCTGCTGTGATGCGCTGGGAAACGCCCACAGCCCCTTCTTCGTGCGGATCAGGCAGCCAGCCCTCACCTTGATTCCCTGCTTCGGGGTGAAATGAGTGTGGAGTGTGCCCTGGAGTTTCGGGGTTTGGTCCAGCCACTGGGGTAGGAAAAGAAGAACCCCCTCCCCAAGAGTCCCAGCCAGGAGGCACCAGGTGTGAGGAGTGCAGCTTCACTGAGCACCCCTCCACTGCATACCCCTCCACTGAGCACCCCTCCACTGCACACCCCTCCCGGAGGACCTCAGCAGTGCCCAGGGAGAGCCCATGCCCAGCCCAGCAACACCCCAGCCCACTGGGCAGTGAGCTCTGTCTGTACACTGTAAGGGCACGTAAATATAGGCCATGTCTGAAAGCATGAGCTATACACCCAGAGAATGGGGCTCAAGTTCCACCCCTGCCCCTTCCCACCTCTGTGTCTCCAGCTCTCCAAGCCTCAGCCTCCTCGTCCATAATCGTAGAATCGAATCCTAAGGGGCGGTGTGAGGATTAAAGAAGATCATGGACGGAAAGCAATAAGGTGTGTGGCTAGCCTGCAGAGCTGTGCTGAGCCAAGCCTGAAGCTGAGACAAAAGGAAAAATCAATAGTACAGAGACTGTCTTTAATTAAAATCTTGAGATTTTGTGCATCCTGAAGATTTTTACTTTTTAAAAAGCATTGCCCTACAGTGTGACTTCTCTTGAATTCTGGGGTTCTAAGCGGCATCCCTAAAATCTTGCGCGCTCGCCTAAGAACTCAGTAGATGTTGGTTGCCATGATTTTGACATCATCACACAAGGACCACACACCCCCATTTAGCACGTCATGATCTGATGCCCTGTAGTAGTCACTGCTCCCCGTTCCCAGGGAGGTCATTTCCAGGGATTGCCGAGAGCCCACAGCACACAGTTCACCACTGCCACTGCTCTTCAGCTGTTCCACGTGCTGGAAGGTTTGGGCCCAAGTCCTTGATGGGAGGGAGCACCCCTGGCATTTACCCTTTGCCACGTCTGGCACCAAGCTGTGGGAACAGCATCCAGGACCTGGCAGGGACCTTTGGGTTCATCTAATCCCACCTGTTTACATTACAAAGAACTTATCTGATGCCCAGAGAGGCTGCATGATGTAGCCGAACCCGTCAGCGAGAATTCTGGGACAAGAATGGAGCCCCTGGCTCTTTCCCCTCCCAGACTTTTTCATTTTCTCTTATCTCTCGTTCCCTTACAGCATCAAGGGCAGAGTTCTGCATGTAGAAAAAAGTTTACATGATGCCGATTATTAGTTTCTGAAACACGAGTAATCTTTGGAGGAGGAAGTCATTGCCTGGAAAGGTGGGTGTGTTAGCAAGCTGGCTCGGTGCGGCGGGCGGCTACAGAACACTGGCTTTGGAGTTAGATGCTCTGACTCGAGTCCTGGCCCCGCCGCTTCCTGGCTGGGTGGCCTTGGATGACATTAAGCTTGTTCATTTCCCTCAACCAAAACATGAACATGTTCATGGTACTTACTTACACATAGAACTGGGGAAAACTGCACAAAACATTTCAAGAGTATGGCAGACTTAACACGTAGCAAATGCTCCACAAATATCAGCAGTTGTCGCTATTCTAAAAGGAAGCCCCAAGGAAAAATAAATAAAATCAATAAAAGCCCTGAGAGTTGGGTGGGCTGTAAGGGCAGATGGACAGTTATATGTATGGTTGTGTAACATACGCACATTTTTATGTTATGGTGGGTAAAGATGAGGAGCTAAATGATCCATCAAGCGCTTATGGTTTTGTTATATCTAGTCCATGAAGCCTCATAAATAACTCTAATAGCCAATGCATTCTGGGGGAATCGCAGTTCCATATAACCAGGGCAGGGAACGAACACACACACACACACACACACACACACACACACACACACACCAGCTGAGATTGTACAGATTTCGGAAAGCACCAGGCAGGACTGTAAAAGGAGGCCCGTCATAGAGACAAGGGTGCCTGACTATAATTTCATTTTCAGTTCCATTTCAAGAGAAAACAAACTGTATTAGCAAGGATGCCCAATCGATAGGCCAAAGCCCAGACAAATATGAGAAGACTCTCTGAGCCTTGGAATGTTGCCAGCCCAAGTCTGGTGCTATGACCAATGCAGAGTCGCCCAGGGAATCTATACCTCCTGCCACTCACTCCAGCCATTGGCACAAAGGAAGACTGCCTACACTGACGGCTCCGCAGGAGATGGGAGGGAGAATTCTTGTGAAAAGGGTCCTGCTTGTTAGTACTTACAACCTGCGGGCAAGAAACAGACTTGGGGATCCCAAGTTTCCACAGACCCCAATACTTTGCATTTTTGCAGCATCCTTACACCCAAATTCCCGAACCATGCCAGCTTGTCCGCAGGAGCATCTCAGAGAAGCGGCTAAGAGTTCATTGAGGCCACCAGGCTTTCAAGAGCCCCTAATAGCAATGCACTTTGGTAAGAAAAATGAGGGAAAATACAAATAAAACCACTTTTTCATCCTGGGTGAAACCCTCCCCTGGCCATCTGAAAGTTCTCTTACAATTCAAGGTTTCCCCCAAAGCCACGTGCCTAAATTGGATCCTAACAGGAGAAAAAAAGCCCATTAGTGGATGAACTGATAAAATCCAAACAGCCCCTAGTTCAGCTAATAGTGTAAATCCAATGCTAATTTCTTAGTTTTGACATGTGCCCGGAGTTACATTAGATGCCAACATTCAGGGGAACAGAGTGAAGAATAGATTGGATCTCTGTATTTACTTTTGTAACTTTTCTATAAATCTAAAATTATTTCGAGAGTTTATTTTACAATAGAAACAAAACATGTCAAGACTTATTTGCCAAAGAACCTTTGTTTGGTGGGTGGGAGGGGTGGAGATTATTATTCTCTCTCTACAGTGAAAAGTATACTAAAAGGACAGAAATTGCCAGCCTTTGATTGGAGATCAGCCAAAAGGTGGTGGCTGCTCTTCTCCTCAGGGTAACATGCTGGGCAGGTCAAGAGAAGCAGGAGCTCCAGGAGTGGGGCTCTCGGCTGTGAGGTGGAGATCATGACCCCTCACAGCATCCCTGCGGGGGAAGCGCTCATAGAGGCGGCATGGCAGGAGCTGGCACGTG
This sequence comes from Eptesicus fuscus, assembly GCF_027574615.1. Lineage (NCBI taxonomy): Eukaryota > Metazoa > Chordata > Mammalia > Chiroptera > Vespertilionidae > Eptesicus > Eptesicus fuscus. Next base: position 20,142,254 of record NC_072494.1, on the reverse strand, counting down.
GCATTTCCTCCCTCCTCCTCAGAACGCCTGGCCAGCAGCTCCGTCAGCCCTCAGGGAAGCTGACCGGGGGACCCTGTGTGTGAAGGGCGCTCCTCTGTCCTGGCCGGCAGGACCCTGAGCTCCTGGCCCCCGAGCACCTGCTGGGTGGCTCAGCCCCGGGACAGCCGCGCTGGCCTGTCAGCCCCGCTTCTACAGAGCGGCTTGCGGCCCGCTGGGCTCGGCTAAGCCTTGTGGCAGCAGCTGTGTCCTTGCTCCACTCTTTAGAGAACAGCCCACCCATCGCTCAGAGGGGACCGGCGGACAGAGAAACCTATGGCTTACCCAAGCGGCACCGTGTATATTTCTAGAGCAACATTGGGTCCCTTTGGCTTGGCCCAACTATTAGTATGTCCACACTCGCTGTCTTTTTCTTTAAGAAAACTCTTCAATTAACTACACTGTGTGGCAGTGTGAGGCCACCCATTCTTCCTGGCATTGTCTGGTCTTGCAGATTGAAGATATTTTGGCGAAAGTCCCAAGTTTTTATGTCCTATCTCCATAGGCTGGGATTTTCTTGAGTGACCTCTAGTCCAAATATTCTGCCCTTTTGACCCAAGAAACCATCTACGTGTCCCAGAAATTGAAAATGTTTTAGTCTGCATTCTCTCCCAGCCTCGTCTACCTCAACGTGGCCACGTGTTCTTGCCAGCTCATGGGCTTCCTTCAAAAGTGGTCAGGGTGCCCCCAGGGTATGTGGGTACAGCCAAGGGCTTTCCTCATGCTTCTTGTCCACCTAGCATCTGAACCCCCTTCCTATGTTTGGGGAGCCCCGCCCTCTGGGGCAGAGCTGGGAACGTAGCCATTACAGGTTTGCTTACTCCCCATCCTTGCAGCTGCAGGGCTGGCCAGGAACTAACGAGGCTGCCAGGCAAAGGCACCTGGTCCAGACGTGAAATGGGAAACTAGAGAGTGACACGGAATCCATTCTGGCAGTGGGGACAGCTCCATCCAGCCCAGTGACATACCAGCGGTGACAGCCTCGGGGCAGTTCCCAGCACGCAGTGTCGCAGTGTCGGTGTGGCAGGGGGACAGCATCTGGGCTCGGCAGGAGCAGCCTGGGTCCTCACCAGCACAGCTGGCAGAAGGTCAAAGCCAGGCCCCCTGACCTTTCTGGAACTCCTCGGAGCCGGGCCCACTTCACCTGGAGTCGCACAGGTCTCCGGGCTCAGCGTGGTCCTGGGCTTGGTGGAATGCGCTACGGTCCACCTCCCAGTTCTTCACATTTTTGCCCGAGAGGCCTCGCGGTTTCGTTTTGCGCTGGGCCCCGCACATTGCGTAGCCAGCCCGGCTGTGAGCTCGCGAATGTGCTGCAGGTCAAGGAGCTCTTAACCTCCGCGAGCCGCGCCGCCTTGGGCGGCGGCTGAAAGCTCGGAAGCACACAAAGAATGTTTTCCCGTGTACAACATGAAATACACGGGAAGCCAATTATACTGAAATACAGTTAAACCGTATTTTAAAAATACACGATAGCATAATGTGTGCTTTTTCATTAGTGCGTTAAATAAACCCATTGGCAGGTCTATGACTGCTGTTACCGCAGCACTGCGCATAAACAACGTTTTGGAACGTCTGCGACAACTGAAATGTGAGCTGAAAACGCCTCTGATTTCTACGGGTAACCAAGGCCCAGGTCCTTGGTTTGTTGCCTACGTTAATAACGTAAGCAAATGCTAAATTCAGTGAGGCTTGCTTTTTTAAGTGATCCATCCAAAAAAATTAAAATTAAAAAGTGATCCATCCAGGTCACAGAACCCCTAAATTTTAATTAAATTTTAATTTAACCTTAAAACGTAGTGAATTAAAATTTAAGTAAATTCCTTTTCTGCTTCCATCAGCCAAAGCTGTTATTTTGTTGATGACACAGAGCCGCCTATCGGACACAGGGACCCAAGGTGACGCAGGCTCCAGGACAGCCCTGGGCACGCCAGAGTTCTCCCCAGAAGGCAAGCCAACACAATAGGCACAGTGGCCCCGGATGAGTCCAAAAGTATCCAACCCGGCTCTGCCCTCAGCTGTTAGCATCTCAGAGGAGAAAGTGTCAATGGCGACCCTCCAGGATGCCGAGTGGAGAGCATGGGACAAGCCCTGTGTGTGTGGAATAAACCAAGTGATCTAGGTGGCCGGGCAGGCGGAGGTCCATTCTGGCTGGGAGCAGGAACCGCTAATGATGGCTCTACATTCTGAGAAGGGAGATGGGACCCAGCAGTGTGACCCTGGCTCCAAAGCCCACAGTAAACCAAGGGTGTCAAAGAGTCCCCTTTGTTTCCCAAATCCCAGCCCACGGTGCGCTGTTCCAGCCCAGATCACCTCTCAGGTTTTACAATAGCCGTTTGCTTTTTGCAGATCTCAGAGGAACCATGATCCAAAGATACTCCTCCCCCTGTACTATTTTCTTATCCCCCTTCCACACCTCCTTTTGGGACGGGGGTCTCAACAGGCCTGTGGACTAAAGGAATATCTGTCTTTTAGGCATGCTTGTGCCTGGGCTTATTTAGCCCAAGTAGGAAACAATCCCTTGCAGATACCTTGAACTTTTCAGAGTTGACTCATGTCGATGATCCCACTCGAATTCTGGGCAAATAGCGTTATCCCTGTTTTCTAGATGAGGAAACTGAGGTCAGAGAGGCCGTGACTCCCTCAAGGTCACAGAGCAGGGAAGAACAGCCCAGATTTCTTGCCTCCTCGCCCAGTAGCCTTTCCCCTGGCCGCGCCTCTCCTCCCAGCAGATCTCTGAAAGGGAAGTGCATTCATGCAGATCACCTGAAAACAAGATGCCCACAGCCCCAGGTCAGGAGAGCAGGTGTCAGCTGAGAGCGGAGAGGCTCAGAACAGAACACAGGTCACCGGGTTTTCTGGCCCCGAGGAGGCTTTGATGGGAGCCCCCAGCGCAGGAGAGAATGCACTTGGCGGGTGACCAGCGCAGAGCCCAACCGGGCCCTGCTCATAACAACAGCAACAGCAGGAAACGGGCTTCGTGACCATAAAAATAAACAAACTTGCTATTTTTAGCAGGGCTGCAGCTGGGAGAGCCTCATTATTTGGCTTTTAGCTGCAGCATTCTGAGGGAGGAGGGGGCCGGGTGGAGGGGTGGGGACCTGGACGACTGGGGCAGTCGCACGACAAGCCAAATTTTCCATTGCCGCCGCTGTCCGGGAGGGAAGCCTCTGGAGTCTGCAGGTCTGGAAAAACTGGAGCGCGCCAACCAGGAAGCCGGCCGAGATTGGGCTGCTGTCTGGCCATATATAGGAGCAGAGACTCTCTTACCCACACGCTCTCAGAGGCCCTGAGAACTGTGGGACTCCGCGGGAGGAGGGAGAGACGCCCCTGGGCGGACACTGCCCTGCTCTGAACTCAGACTCCGGGTGGAACCTGTGCGGTGGCTCAGGCACTCAGGTCCTCCCAGGTGTCACCCCGGCTGGGAACTCTCCCTGAGCTGGCGCGCTTCCTCCCCCAGCCCTGGCCACACCAGGAGCCTGAGCGAGGATGGGCCTGATGGCCGGCTGGGGAGTCCTCGGAGCTGGTTCCTCCCTTCCTTTGTCTGGAGCAGGACTGGACCTTGTGAGAAGGGAGCACCAAGGCCGCCACCAGGGGCAGGAGGGGCAGGAAGGTCCTCTCCTTATCCGTGTCACCGCGTCTTAGGAACCGTGTCCCCTGCCCTTCGCCGTGTTCCTGCCACATACCCTGACCCCGCGTCACCTTTGATTCTGTTCTTTTCCCCTCTAGCACCCCTTTTCATGTGCAGTCCCTAATAGTCAGGGCTCTGGGGAGACGGAATTGCAGACTCCGAGGCAGTGTGAGGAAGGAGGAACCAGTGTGGGGCACTCGCAGGGGGTAGCTCCCCAGGACGCCCGCCAGGTCCTCCTGCGCTCTGACGGGGCCTCCGTCAAAGGCTACCGAGCCTCTCACCCACCGTCCCTGCCCACACAGAGCTGCAGCCCAGGGTGGGAGCAAATACACAGGCTCTCGGACACGTGAGAGTCCCGTGGGAATACAGAGGCCTGGCTCCACCTTCGTCTTGGGGGGTCCGGGAGAGCCTTTCGGAGGAGATCGTGGCTGACTGGGACCCGGGCAGGTAGAGATCGGATTGGATGCTCCCCATGTAAGGCTGGCGCACAGATAACAACATGACAAAGAGAACACAGCAGTGCTAAACTACATAAGCACTCAACCCAGCACCTCAAAGATGGTTGATTTCTACCTCCCAATAGCATTTACCATGTTAACCAATAACATGTACTGAACCCGTGGTCGGCAAACTGCGGTTCGTGAGCCACATGCAGCTCTTTGGCCCCTTGAGTGTGGCTCTTCCACAAAATACCACGGCCTGGGTGAGTCTATTTTGAAGAAGTGGTGTTAGAAGAAGTTTAAGTTTAAGAAATTTGGCTCTCAAAAGAAATTTCAATCGTACTGTTGATATTTGGCTCTGTTGACTAATGAGTTTGCTGACCACTGTATTGAACAAACCAACTGCTGTCAAATTGAAAGAAAAGACACAGGATCCTAATCTACTGGAATGTGACTGTCCTGCTAACAACACAAGCCCTGGGATCTCGGGGTGGGAAAGGATCATGAGGGCTATACCGCCTCTCACCAGGTAGAGCAATCCTCCACAGGGCCCCTGGATTGCTCTCATGACAGTGATGGAGAGCTCTTCACCGATGAGGCAGTTAGTTAGTTAGTTAGTTAGCTAGCTAACTAGTTTTAAAGGCAGGAGCTGGAGGAGATAGTGACCTCCAAGCAAGCTGGAATTTCTAACTCCAGTTTCCTAGTCTCTCCATACTCGAATAATTCCTGCAAAAGTCCACCCAAGTAACTTTCCCTGAAAGTAGTCAGTCCGTTGTTCAACCTGCGGGGGACCCCAACGACCGACATACAAATTATTCTCATCTCCGACTAAGGGACTAGCGTGGCCCTTATCAAAATGCAGCACTAGCCCTCTTTAGTCACCAGGGGATGGATGGTATTTTGCGTTTCTCCTGCATAGTTTTTAGTCTTTCCCTAGTTTTCTAGGAGAGCGAGAGAAAATCATCAAATAATCAATGTTATTTACAAAAAAGTCCTACCATGTGTATTCCTCCTTCACCCTTTGTTTGTATTGTACCCAACCTAGGACACACCTCCCCGCGCCGCCGAGTCCCTCTGCGCCTCCTGATTCCGGCCAGCCCGCCACTTAAGGAAGGATTCCACGAGTGCTCCGGGCCTCGCTGTCCCTAAATCCAAATAACTACATGTAGCACTTCATTATGAGCAGTTCTCTTCTCGGCTAATCATGTCGAGGGTCAGTTCCCCATTAGACTGTGAATTCCTCAAGGGCCGTGTCATGGTGCCTCCAGCGCAACGCAGAGGTCATTGTAGAATCTCCATGAACATCGGTTCCGTGGGTTGGAGCACAGTTTGACTGTGGTTTCACATGTCATCTGATCCTAAGCTTCCCAAGCTGGCGTGCCCACATCCCTGGAGGTGTAGGGAAAAGCGTGTCAAGTGCATACGAAGCCACAGATGTGAAGTGATGCCTTCCTAAAGCAGCAGTCCCCTGTCCTTCAGGATTACTTGGGTGGAAAAGTTTGAGAGACGCTTTTGTAGCCCATGCTTTCCCCAAGTACAGGAATCCCCCCAGACTGATGCTTCTGGACTCTTCCAGGTGGCCATAGGTCTGTCCCCTCCACGAGATGCTCCACTGTAGGATGGAGAGACCCAGGTGTGGGAGCCAGAGCACCTGGGCTCCGGTCCAGTTATGCAACTCCTGTGGCCATCCAGCCTCTCAGCCCCCTGCCCTCCCGGCGAAGGCGGGTTAAGGTCCCCGACACGTGTGCAATGTCTCTGTAACCGGAAATGACGGGGAAGCTCCAGGTATTATTGCTGTTGCCCTGAGCAGCCCAGGATCAGTTCATTCGCTGGGGCCTCAGGGACACAGGCTGCTTCCCAGACCGAACCGGTTGAGTGAGGCGGAGCTCTGAGCAGCAGGGGAGTCTGGGTTCGGAAAGTTCTGGAAACCTGATCTAGTGTGAGCTCCCCCAAACCAGACTCTCAGCCCATGTGTCACATGGTGCTGGGAACACATGTATGCTAAGTGAAGGCATTTCTAACAGGTTGTTGGACTCTGCCTTCCACGGAGCAGGTCTCCGACACATTTGAAAATTCCCAAGACCTCAGTCTCCCCATCTACAGGATCGGTCCAGCAGCAGCTCAGAGTGCGTTAGAAATGTCACGGCCACACAGACAGCAGTCAGTGGAGGCTGAAGACAGAGGGAGAGGGTGACTGGACGCCGGCAGCCCGGGAGTGAGGCTGTCCCGCTTCGGTGGTGTCAGCCTCCCGTTACCTGCTGTGGGCGAGCCAGCACAGGAGGGGAGGCTTGTTGGCAGGGCGTCCATGATCTGAGTCACTGAACTAGTTAAGGAAGCCGGTTTAAAGGCACAGCCACTCTGCGGGCCCTCCGGGCAAGAGGAGTAAACAATGTCAGACTTCACAACGCTGCCTCCGGAATGACGGCACCGGGCAAGCGGGGGTTCCCAGGCGTCGCTCAGACAAAGTGACAGCAATGTGAGTCTGTCAGTGCTAGGTGAAGCTCACACGGGAGGGGGGCTCTCTCAATCAATCAATAGATCAATCAATAAGTAACCATCCCCAAGCGAACTGCGGAAAGCAAGGCGGACCGCAGACAGGCCAAGTGAGGACTCTGCGGGGCCCTCCCGCCCCAGACCCCTGCGGACAATGGGCCCCGAGGCCTCTGTTTACACTCCACAGAGGGGCTGGCCCCGGCCGGTTTGCAGGGCCAGTGACAGGGCTTAAAACTAGCTTCCGGGACACAACTCTGGGGGGCTGTGCGCCAGGAACAGAAAATGAAAACTGAGCCCCTTCGTGCCCAAGGGTCTAAGCAAAAGGTCTACCAAGCCAGCACCCGACTCACACGCCAGCCCCACTCCTGGAAGGGGTGCTCCGTCGAGAGAACCTGCCGGAGCGCTCAAGAACACGCAAAGCACACGAGCAGAGGGATGGGGGGGAGGGGGTGCAGCAGACACACGTGGAGTATTACAGGAGACATCCCAGGGTCCAAAACTCCCCCACGGCCAAGGTTCGGAGCTCCAGCCGTAAGACGCCCATGCTCCTCGGCAGCGGCATGCAGCACTGAGGGCTTGTACACGTCGCCCTAAAAAGACATCGTCACGGAGCTTTTCAGAGGAGCTTTCATAATTAGAGGCGCTGATGTCAGAGTTTGACAGTTCAGGGGGGAACATCCGAACGGAAATGGAATTGCGAGAGATAAATAAAACAGCTGGCACAAAAACAAGCTCTCAGAATCTGTTTAGAAGCCCAAAGCCAAAACGAAAAAGCGATGCATTTTTAAAGGGCTGTAAGGGGTGGGCTGGAGGGGGCGGCGGGGTGTCACAGAGGAAATATTTTCTTAGAATGACTGTAATTAAGCTGGAAAATGCACTGTTTTTTAATAAGCCGCTAAAACTGAACACGCATGAGACTCCAACAAAAAGCAGAAAACACTTGGCTAGGGTAAAAAGAACGAGGTTTTGCTGCCTTCCTGAGCAAAGGCCACCGAGACAGTAGCTTCAGGGAGGTAGTGTTGGTGTTGCCAACTGGCTCAAGTTCAAGTTCTATGGCAGCCAGGGCTCTGCACCACAAAGACCCCACGCACCACGCACGCACAGCGTAAGGGGCTGCGGGGCCACCCTGACCTCCTGCCCAGGTGGCAGACCTCGGCTTCCTGCAGCTTCCCCGTAGCTCAGCCATTGACACGTCTGTCCAAACCCTTGGGGAACCCCTTCGTGTTGCCAGCTTGAGCCACCTCAGGGAGATAACCCATCCCCGAGATTCGTTTCCTGCCGCGGGTGTCGTATTTCCGCCTGAACTTGCCTCCATCGTGGTGCTAAGACGCTACTATTTCAGGACCCGGTGAACAAGTCTGATCTCGTCCACACCATTGACCGGCTGATCACTTCCTGACAGCCCGTGCCTTGTCCACGCCCTTCCGAGGTCCAGGCACTCGGCGGAGCATCAGGACTTTCTGCGGCCCGTTTATGCTCCTAGACTCTCACCCACGTGCCGCAGGCGAGAACGCACCCCCGTTTTCAGGTGAGGGTGACGGGATGTCCTGTTGAATAGTTCCCATACCTGAAGAAGGTGGCCCTTTGGGGCAGCACTGTCCTGGGTGCAAAGGCGGCAGATGTGACAGGCCTGCTCAACTCGGGGAGCTTGCCAACCGATGGGAGAGAGCCTGCAGGTGGCACAGGGTGGATGGATGCTGACCAACAGTGCTCGTCGTCTGCTGAGACAGGGCACGGCCAGGGCAAGGGCAAGTGCGGTCGGTCCCGGCCTCCGGCAGGCTGCCTTCCACCCTGGTCACCCCACTGGCTTTCCCAGCACTCGGGGAGGGCGGCAACACCTCTTGTCCCCAGCACACTGCGACCGGGGCTCGGCAGGTGCTACCCTTAGCGGCGGGTGGTCACTCCAATTTCCAGTCTCAGAACGAAAATCTGCTTATTTGGGCCTTTTTTTTTTTTGTAATTAGATATTCATGCTCTGTTTTACTGCATTTACAGCCGGCTAACTTCTTGACCACCTGCAAATATCTTTAGTGAAAACATGAAAGATAATAAGGGTTAAGCAAAATGCCACAGCCCTGTGGTTGCCTGGGGCCACTCATGAGCTCATCGGAGTTGGGATTTCACTGCCAAGAGAATGAAATCGCAGGGGGGTGTTCTAACCTGCTCCTTCGTGAGGGATGCATCATCCGCCCGGAGTGAGAGCATCCTGGCTAGACTCCCACTCCCCTTCTCCCGGCAGAAGCGCATCTCCCTCGTAGAGTCAGGCCCTCCGCAGGCTGCAGCCCCGGCCATCCACCCTGGGCAAGTCTGCCGTCCTGCTCACCTGAGTCACCCGTTTCTCTTTCTCGCCCCGAGACATCACAGGGTTACCACCTTAGAGGGAGGCCTCTGGTTTTCTTTCTACCATTGACAGTCATGCCCAAGAAGCCTGAGTTCAAGCCAATTGCCTCGGTTTCTCTCATTTCGTTCCCTCCTGTTTTCTCTTAAAAAGCAGCCCTAGATGACTGTCCCTTAGGCCTCGGTAATGTTGTTCTAGATTTCCAGGAAAGCATTTTCTGTAGCGTCTCCTTCACGGGCCTCCGTCCAGGCCTGAACCTTGCCCCGGCTCGAGTGTGGGTTCCTTCGCAGACGCGAGTTCCTCCTCTACTGGGTGGTATGGTGGTGAAAGGGTGAGCTGGGCGTGGGAAACACTTGGACCCAAACCCGGGCCCCACCATTGATGAGCTACGTGACTTTGAGGAAGTTACTTAGCTTCTCTGAACCTCAGTGTCCTCATCTGTCAATCAAGGGCAACACTGCATCTCATGAGTGCGTTGTGAAACGTTGGAGGATACACTCTGCGTAAGGCTCCTGGCCCACCGTCTAGTGTCCTTCCTGACCATGCAAGGAAATGCCCCTTCCCAAGTCTTTAGGCCTCTCTGCTGGCCCCCCACACCTGTCCTCCTCCACTGCCTAGAAGCCGGCCCAGCCCGTGTGGCTCAGTGGTTGCGCGTGGACCTATGAACCAGGAGGTCACGGTCTAATTCCAGGTTGGGGCACATGCCCGGGTTGCTGGCTGGATCCCCAGTAGGGGGGTGCAGGAGGCAGCCAATCCATGATTCTCTCTCATCATTGATGTTTCTATCGCTCTCCCTTCCTCTGGGAAATCAATAAAAATATATTTTTAAAAATTGTCTTGTAGGCCACCACACTCTGCCTTTAAGCTGCAGAGAGGAGCCAGGTGTAGGCTCCAAGTGTGACTACAGATGGCGCTTTTCCCAGCTTGGGAAACACGTGTACGGAGGGGCACCCTCGGGCTGGGACCTCCAACTCTTTCAAGCCGGACCTGCCCATCTCTGCTGGTCCCGAGAGTGCCTGTTAGGCCACCTGCTCTGGGACACACCTTCCCCTTCTTCCTGTTCAAATCCGGACTGCGTGCACTCCACCTGGATTTCCGGGAAGAGACTCTCATCCACTCTCCTTCCAGTGGGGAAAAAAAATTCTTTTTCCTTAATCATTCTTGGCATTTCTGCCTGGAGGGCTGGGTGTTCTCTGGCCTTTCAACTCAGAGCCATTTGGTTTCTGCTGCATGAACAGGGGTGTCTGCTGTCCCACCGTGGAAACAGCTGGCGGCACATTCACCCTAACGCTGACCTGCAGAGGCCTGAAGACACCAGCCTAGCACAGCAGGTGGCCTGCAGACCTGGCTCAGCACCTGGTACCTGGTACCTGGCGAAAACAGCATCTCATGTCCGTGTCCTGGAAGATGACGCTGAGGAGGCCCCTCCAGACCAGGGCATTACCCCCTCCCGACAACAGCTCCTGTGGGTGCCGTGCCCCTTAATGCCTTCAGGGATGGCACCGAGTTTCAGAGGCGCTGCGTGCACCCCGCTGAGCGCAGCGGTTGCCAAGGGGAGCGGGTCCTTTCTGTCTGTCCAGATGAGGCACTGGGCCTTCACCCAACTGCCCAGGGCCTCCCTCTCCACGCCCTTCCCAAGAAGTCCCCTCCATTAGGCGCACCGGCCTGTTCCCCTCAACCCGAGTTTCCCCGACTGAGGTCTCCGGTGCCTGGGAACTTCCCTGCGCCGCGGCTGGTCCCGCAGGAGGCGTGTCCCGGGACGCAGGGGGCGCGGACTTAACCGCGGGGGCGGGGTGGGCGGGGTGAGGGGGGGCGACTGGCGGGAAGACGGAGGGTGCGGCTGGGCGCGTGTGCCCAAGTCCGAGGGCACCGAGGTGGAGAGAGGGTCCGGAGGGGACGCCCGCCGAGCCCGGGAGCGGGAGCGCGCGGCCGATCCAGGAAGTTCGGGCTGCGACCTCAGGGGCAGGAGCGAGTCGGAGCGAAACCTCAAAAATGCGCGGCGCCGGCCGGCCGGCGGGCGGGGAAGACAGAGGGCGCCTCTGCCGGCGCAGGTAGGCTGGGCGCCCGCGACCCTGCGCCCCGCCGGCCCGAGGGGACCGCCGGACCTGCCCCCGGGCCCAGCCGACCCAGGTCCCCGCGACGGCAGCACCGCGGACCCGGGACGCGCCGCCGGGAGCCTTCCCGTCGGTCGGGACAGAGAGGTGAGTCCGCGCTTCCTGTGGGTGCGGAGCGGAGTGAATGCCGTGAGCTGCCATCTGTTGGGAGGGAACCTCGGCTCCCTTCTTACTTTGGAAGGAGACCAGCGCCCAGGGCTGGCATCCCAGGGCCGCCGCTAAGTCGCCTGCCTCCGGCCCTTCAGGGCGCCAGCTCGGCCCCTCCTGGTGTGTGGGGAGGGGGTTCCCCGCGGTCCGCGCCGCTGCGGGCGGAGTGCCGGCTGCTGCGTGCAAGGCTGGCGGTTGGGTGGGGCGGGCGGGCGGGGCTCCCTGACTGCGTGGGGACGTGTGGAAAGGGATGGGGGTTGGGGGGGGGACATTCCGCTCGCCACTGAAGAAGGTGAGGCCGTGACCCTCCAAAAAGTTAGCTTCCACGTCTCTGAATCAGCCCAGGTGGAGCCCAGTGCTCACCGGCTGAGAAAGTGGCCCGGACGAAAACCCGGCCTGGAGCCAGGGGTGGACGGGGACCTGCCCGCTTCCCTGGCTCCCGGCAATGGCTGGGAGCAGACGGTCCCTCCGCCAGGCCTCACCCCACCCAGGAAGGCAGCTCGGGGGACACCATAAGCCCTGATTCCCTAGTGTTTCTGCAGAGCTCCAAGGACCACATTATGTAATAAGAGAGTTAAGTAAACGGCAGCTCTTAGTTCCTGGGAATGCCAGTCCTGCTGACCGAAAGGGAAACCGAAGCAGCCCCGCAGGCTGCCCCTCCATCCTGTTGAATGAGCACCGGGAGGGAAAGTGCGCTGGAGCATCTCAGAAGCAACTTCCTCCCAAAGCTGCTGCGCTAGGTTCCTAGGAACCTGAAGCTAATTTTAAGGACCCCTCATTCCCCCCCCCTCCCCAAACTATATTTTTATTGATTTGAGAGAGGAAGGGACAGGGAGAGCGATAGAAATATCAGTGATGAGGGAGAATCATGGATCAGCTGCCTCCTGCACGCCCCTCACTGGAGATCCAGCCGGCAACCCCGGCATGTGCCCTGACCCGGAATCGAACTGTGACCTCCTGGTTTATAGGTCGGCACTCAACCACTGAGCCATGGCGGCCGGGCAGGACCCCTCATTTTGAAGTCCCGTGGGCCAATGAGAGATTCTTGAGTCATAAGACTTAAAAGTAGCATTGATCCGTCTTGTTCCTACAAATGGTTTGCAAGCACCACCTAAAGGATTGAGCAAGGCCTTGCTAAGAGGTCGATGCCGCCTCCCCCGGGCCCAGGGCTGGGAAGTCTGACCGAGTCCTTCGTTTCCTCTGAAACTCTGGTCCCCATCTCCAGCCCAGACTCAGTTTTAGGAGAGGAATGCATTGCCAAACACTTGGTCAATAGTTAGCCTGTGGAATACAGAGAGGATGACTTCTGCCCTTTTCCCCGAAGACGAAACCCAGGAGAATAATGAACTCAACAAGCTAAGTCACTGCCTTCATCAAAGAGGGAGGCACATCCATCCCATCTGATCATTCACTCAACACAGACTGGACCTACTGTGCGCCAGGCAGTCTGTCAAGACCTTGGAGTCCCAAAAGAATGAGGCTGTTTCTGCTTTTGAGAGCCCACAGTCTGATCAATAAGACCGATACCAAAACAAACCGCAGTTCAGAATAACCCACATCATAATGGCAGTGGCCCTGGGACACTGAGCAATCCCAGGGAGGGAGTGATAAGCTCCCCAGGAGTTATCTGGGGAGTCTACGCTGCAGGAGGGCTGGGTGGGCAGGGTGTTGGGTGTTTGGGCCGACGGAAGACTATATGCAAAGTCAAGGGCAGGCTGGGGGAAATGCAAGTCATGGGGAGAATATGACCGTACTAAGGATGGCGAGCCCTCTCCCCCGCATGGGAAGTCGTTTGGGGTTAAGCAGGGAAAGGCTATGGTCAGATTTGTGTTCGAAGCGACAGCTAATGACCAGATGGAAGCTGGCTTAGAGAGAGGCGATGCAGAGATGGGAAGGACCTCAACTAAGATAGTGGCAGTGGACACTGAGGAGAGAGATGGGTGTCAGTGGTGATTTTGAAAGGAGAGTCAAAGCCTGATGCCCAACTGAATGTGGTGACGGAGGAATGAATGGGAGAGAGGATGCTTATTGGGTTGAGCTGGGGGTATGGGGGGGGTGGTGCCTGTGGGGGGCATCATAAGAACTACAGGAGGAGTGGGCCTGGGAAGTGGACTGTGGGAGGAGAAGGCAGTTAACACTTTCGACACATTTAAGTTGGATATTCCAGGAGAGGTCCCGGGGGGATTCAGGTGGTCGGCAGTGCGTACTCGGGTCGGAGTTCAGAGGGAGGCTATCCAGATGTTGTGCGTAAAAGCAGTGCTGGAGGCAGCTGCAGAAGCCTCCGTTAGACCATGCCGGTGCCCAGAGCCTTGAGTCTGTCAGTAATGGCCTACAGACGTTCTGTTCATGCTACGTGCTGACTTCTAAATGACTCTCTAGATTCCCAAGGCTTTCCCCAGATGCCTGGCAGGGTGTTACCTGAGCTATTGGGGAGAATCCTTGGTTAACGGCACACAGGTAATTACATGCCAATACCCAGGCATCACTGCCCAGTGTGAGAAATGAATACTCTAGAACAGTGGCCCTTTAATACAGTTCCTCATGTTGTGATGACCCCCAACCATAAAATTATTTTCGTTGCTACTTCATAACTGTAATTTTGCTACTGTTAGTGAATCGTAATGTAAATATCTGTGTTTTCTGATGGTCTTAGGCGACCCTGCTAGCAGTTCTCAACCTGTGGGTCATGACCCACAGGTTGAGAACTGCTCTAGAAGATCAACTGTAAGATCTGCCAAGACCTCTCCAAGTCTAGCAATTGCACCTGTGTGGGAGGGTCCCACCATCATTAAAACAAGAGGACAGCTTTCTCAGGCTAATTCTGAACCCCTATAGGGTAGTCCTTTAGGTCTGGCTGCCCCTGCCCAGGTCAGGATCTTATGGAAGAAAAGAAACCTTGAACTTGGAACTAGACAGACATGGGTTCGATTCTTCCCTTGACCACTGACTAGCTGCCCTCGAACAAGTCTTTAAATCACTCCCCTTATATTTAAAATGGGGCTGACGGACTGTTACTCACCAGGGCAGTGGTTAAAATCAGAATCAAAATGAAAAAGAAAGTACATTTACTGTGCTTCACACATTGTAAGGTTCTAGAAAAAGGTGAGGGGTTTCATTGTTATTGCTCCTCTTGAAGCTAGGAGATGGGACTCTGGAGGTGTAGGATCTGAGCGGCATCTGGGGCCCAGACTTGCAGCTTTTTCACTGCAAGAAATATTTTTAGGCAGCAATTGCGTCTCCTGTCCTGTCAATGGCACACGTCTGCTCTGGCTGCTTCTTTTCACTCCTTGCCCACAGTGGTCAGAGCCCAAAGAAGTGGATGCTTTACTAGCGCGTGTGCGGGTTGCGCACTGCACAAGGGCTCCTGGGAGCTCTTGGGGCTGACAGCGGCCAGTCTTCCCCGAGCTCGGCCAAGGACCACCCACGTGCGGCCCAGTCCACCCAGAGGGACTGCTTTTCTCTGATCCTCACCAGCAGTGGCCCTGAACCTGAGCATCGGCTCCTGCCCTGGGTGTGTCTGTGGTTCTGCCTCTGTCCCAAGCAGGGAGGCCTGGCATATTCCAACCAAGGGAAGCTTGCAAGTTATGCCAACATCAAAACGTTCGAGTCAACAGACTTCTGATAGGGCTGGCTGTTGATGCAAAAAAGGAAGTAACCGCACAGGCAAAGACTTCAAGTGGAAAAACACTTGAGTGAGGAGCCACCCACCCCCTCACTTCACAGATGAGCAAACCAAGGTTCAGAGAGGCAAAGTGTGTGCCCAGGTCAACAGCTGGTGAAGGGAGGGGCGGGAATCCGAGCTCGGTCTCTTCGCTCAGGAATAGCGGACACCCTGGGGTTTCTGTCACCTGGAGCTTCTGCACCTCGCACACGGGGACACACAGGCACCGAAATGCTGGCTGAGGTCAAACAAACAGACTGCCCTTGAAACCGGCCCTTCCCCCCGAAACTCCAGGGAAAACTGGGAGCAGATCTTCGAGAATCCCCGAAGACCCCTGGGTCAGAGGGACAGCAGTGGGTGTTTGGTGAAACGTGCCATGAAGACTGTACCGAGGCCGGTGGACGGGCCAGCATACCTCACACACGGATACACACGGACCACTCGGTGAGAACGGCTCCAGGCACATCACAGAGAGCTCACGAGACGCGTCACAGGCACAGGAAGGTGGGCCCACAGCCTCTTCCCTCTCCGAGCAGCAAAAGGAAAAGCTACCCAAGTTCTTGGAAGGGCGGCCCCCAGGGCCCCAGAGGTCCTCATGGGCTGAGCAGCCCGTCAGGGCATCCCAGGGGCCGGGGGTCAGGGGTCAGGAGCCGGGAGCCAGGAGCCAGGAGCCGGCCTTTGGCAGAGGCTGGACCAGGGAGGCCAAGCTCCAGAATGAACGTCACAGGAACCGAGATTCCTCTCTCAGGGCGGCTCCCGGGGTCGGGGCAGCGTCCACCCGAACCCTGGCCCCTGGGGAGAAACTCGCTCCGCACCTGTCAGCAAGCTGCTGGTGGAGGTTGCTGCTGAGCAGTGAAAAGACAGCCCCTCGCGGCTCGGCCTCCTGGTCCGCACTGGAGGCTGGGTGACGAGCCACTGCAGACTTGCCCCTGCTTCTGACCTCCACAGCTCCTCCCTGCGCGGAGGCTCTAGTTGACTTCTATTCTCCTCCAAGACAGCCCTCGCTTCCCGCCAGAGAGTCCCCAGGAAGGGCCCCCAGCAGCTCCTTTTCGCTTCTGGGCAGAAAAAGGGCGACGGGGAGCCGCCTGCGATTGCGCTGTCAGCCGTGAGAAGGAAAGGCTGGCTCGCGGCTTTAGAGGGGGGTGTGGGGCAGGGACAGAGGAGGGACTGAGGAGTCCAGCAGCTGGGCATTATGGGAACCGACCCGCAGGCAGTGGACATGCCGTGTCTTCACCTAAATGACATGGGACCACAGCCACCTTAACAAGAGGTACCACCCTTCCCACCCAACCTGGGAGCTCCACTGGGGGACAGCGCCAGCCTCCCAGCGCCCCTCTGCTGCCCGTGCATGGCCGTGACCCCGAGACTCCAGGCGCCACTCATGGGCAGTGGCCTGAAATCACCCAGGAACTAACGCTGGGGTCAGAGGGACCTGCCCAGAGGGACCGGGAGTAAAATTCCACCGATGGTCCGCGGCCCCCGCGAGTTCTCAGTGTGCAGGCTGGGCTGGCCCTGGCCGTCTGTTGAGGCTGAGAATTCGAAGCTCACAGAAATGACAGCCCTCACGGTCCCCCACCCACCTGGTGGCTTTCGGAGCCCATCACCGCTGTTTACGCCACCTTATGCCCGGGACAAGGGGCGAAGCCGGGAGGAGCCAGCCCTGCAGCCATGCCCCATCCATCAGGCCCCTTTCTTGGAAGCGACTGATGGCCTCCAGCCTCCCTCTGTCACCCTGCCGGCCACGCCTGACCGGAAACACGCCCGCTGCCCAGCGTCCACAGCCTGCTGAGCAGCAGTGGCCGAGGTGAAACCCTCCAGGCTACTGAGACGGCGACCCCGCCGCCCCATCGTGAGGCCTCCACACCTTCGGCCCAGACGCCACCTGCTCGGAGCTCTCCTTGTTTCAGATTAGAAACGCAGGTCCCGCCCACGGACAGCTGGCCCAAAGCCGCCTCTGGTTCCGGGAAAAGGCGAGGTGGGCTCGGGGGACTCGCCGATGCCCAACCACTGTGCTCGTCGGAGCTTTGAGAGAGGACACTGTTAGCCCTCTGAGGACAGAGCCGACGTCTGCTGTGTTCTCGGTGGACAGACGGCAGGGACTCCCAGCAGAAAGAACACCTCAGGCCCACGCAGACGCCCTGCCTGCCCCGCCCTGTCTGGACAGGGGAGGGGACACCCGTCACAGAGCATGTGCCACATGGGGAAGAAGGTCCCAGCTCCTTCCTGACGGACATTTTCCAGGAATAAGTGATTAGTGGTTTCAAAAAAGTTACTCCTTCCATAGGAACACTTAAACCCCTGAGGTGTGCGGTCATTCAGCGTTTGCTTTTGGAGTGAGTGAATAAATTCACACCAAAAAAACACACAACTATGACATTTTCTATTTCTTAAGCAATTAATAATGGAAACTGGATCATTCTTTTCCACTTACCAGCTATTAGATTTCAAGCAACTTTGCATTATATCTTTCCACATTATTTTTATCTGGGAGAAAGTCACATCCCATAAAATTAACCATTTTAAAGTGAACAATTCAGTGGCATTTCGTACATTCACGATGTTGTGTAACCACCACCTCGATTTTCATCACCCCCAAATAAATCCCTGTTCCCGCTGAGCAGGTACCCCTATTGCTTCCCCTCCTCCGGCCCCTGGCAGCCACAGTCTGCTTGCTGTCTCTATGGAGTTGTCTTTTCTGTTATTCTATAAAGTGGAACCATACAACGTATGACCTTTAGTGTCTGGCTTCTTCATGTAGCATAATGTTTTCAAGGTCCATCCATGGTCTGGCTTGGTGCTTTTTGGTGACTGAGCGATATCCCATTGCCTGTATACAGCACCACTTGTTTACCTGTTCCTCTGTTGATAGGCTTTGAGGCTGTTTCCACCTTTTGACTATTGCGAATATGGGTGTACAAGGATTTGTTTCTGAGTGCTTACTTTCCGTTGCTTTGGGCACATACCTAGGAGTGGAATTGCTGGATCATATGGCAATTTTTAGTTTAACTTTTTGAGGAACTGCCAGGCTATTTTCCCTTCCCCCACTTTCTTATCAACATACTTGTCAATTCACTTTCCTTTCTAGAAGATAATATGCATATTACGTGGTGTACTTTTCTGTGCCTAGTCCCTTCTTTGTTGCCTTTGATCTTACAAATTCATGAGAGATATTGCCTCTTGTTGTCCTAGAGATAGAGTTATTTGGATGCTTAACAAAGAAAATACTAACTCGGTAGGAAGCAACAGCTAACAACAGTAACATCCATGGAATATTGTATACATGTGTGCCGGGCATTGTAGTAGCCACTTCACCTCCTTCCTCTCATTTAACCCTCATGACAGCTCAGCTACTGTCCCTATTTTGCAGATGAGGAAACCGAGGTCTCTGCCAAGAGCTAAGTGTTCTTCCCCCGGCTCCGGTATTATTTTATTTATAACCTTTTGTGGCCCTTGGTAAGATCGGACTCCCCCAGGTGTCCTTTGGTGCCACCGCTCCGTTGAATTCCCAGTGCACAGTGTCTGGTCCATAGTAGCTGCTCCTTAAACATGGGTTCAGAAACAGGTGCTTGTGCAGATGGAACTCCCAGCCCCTGTCACACTGGCACGTGACCTCAATGCCTGGGACCTCAATTTCAACTCACAGACTTTCTCAAAACAGACGTGGCCCAGGGATCAGGGGAAGGAGATGGTCAGACAGCTAGTGAATGAGGCGGGGGGCAGGGGGAGGCCTTTGATCCAGGCCTTGACCCAGGCTGTGGGTGGGAACGCAGGGAGCATGTGCTAAGAATGTGGAAAGCTGTAGAAGAAACAAAACCCATTCATGGTCACATCGGCCTCACGGGATTCCAATCTGCAACCTGTGATAGAGGTTTGCCCCTCTTGGGAGAATAATCTCAGGTGTTTTCCAGCAACCTGTGCTGAGTGTTAGCAGTATTGCTGCATGGGTAGCTAACTGAGTATGTGCAGGCTGGGAGTGGTGGCTGGGAGGGGCAGGGGGAGAGAAAGAGAAAGAACTAGAGTCAACTAGAACCAGCTTGGTTGCCTTTGTGACCCCAGATTTAAAATCAGGATTATCACCACTTCAGAACATACAGAGGGATCAAATGTGTTTCAAGTCGGAAAAGGAGGAGGCCGACTACTCCTATCCACTCAAGGTTTCTTACCTAATTGCTTTCATGGCCAAACATATAACACATCCCGTAAGGACCTCAAGCCCAGCACGCCGTCGGCCACCCCAGCTCTGTCCCGGGGCCCTGGGAAGGGGGCAGGAGGGGAGAACGGGTCCCAGCAGCCCTTCTCCCGGGCCACAAGGAGGAGTCCTCCTGCCTGCAGCCAGGCTGCTCAGGAGTCCATGGACCAGAACCGGTGGCTGGAGGGAGTTGAGGAAGTGTTGCCGTGGTAACGGAGAGAGTTTGTAAACCTCCAGATCTGGCACCCCTGATGGACTCCTCGGAGGCAGCTCTGCTTTCTTGAGCAACCTGGAACCCGTCATCCCCTCCGCCTGCACCGAGTCATCCACCTCAGACCACACCCCCCTGAGCCCGGCCCAGGTCCCGTTGGAGTGACAGCTGCCTTCTTGCTGCTCCCACCACCGTCTGTCCGATTTCCCTTCGGATGCTTCACTAGTCCTGCTTTCTCATCCGTTTCCTGTGCTCACCCATCTCCCCACAAAAACACAGTCTGTGTCTGTGGTTCATTAGGAATCCCGGCCAGGCAGCGGGCAGGTGCAGCAGGCCCCGGGAGAGCCTTAGACAACGGAGAAGGTCCCCGTCCTCGTGCGCCCAGTGGGTGCTCAACACCTGGCACCGGGCTGCCTGCAGCTGGACTGCAGACGGCGGACGTGGCAGCTCTTGGCCCCTTCGGCCTCAATGGCACCAACAACCCAGGCTCAGGGAAGGAGGGAATCGCCAGGAAAGGAGGGAAACGCCAGCAGAGCGTGCCTGCCTCTGGGGAAAACACGGGAGAGCCTTTTGCAGTAATGGAGGCCGCGAGATGCTGAGCGCCCCACACACGTGGGCTCTACCCACTGACTCAGCAATCGGAAATTACCACATGGGATAGGAGCACAGCCAGCGCGGGGGCTCTCCAACAACACGTCGTAGCCTCGCTTTCAGGTGGCGTCGTGTATGTGTTCGGCACGGAGCCCCGTGAGGCTGAGCCCCTCTCCATTTGAGGCCAGTGATCTTGGGATGCCCGGTCTCGCCTCCGTCACCTCTGACCTTGGCACTGACAGCCTCACTCGAGAATCAGAAGTAGCCTGTCACCGAGAGAGGCCGGTAGGGTGCGCCTACACCCGAACGAATGCCCAAGACTCTCTGGCACCTGAGCCCAGGCTGCAAGAGTTCTCCAAACGCCGGCAGTGAAATGCCACTGGCGGGTGCATTTCCCGGGGGCCGTCCGTCTGGCCAGTGCTGGTGTGAGCCCAGGGCCACTGCCCCACAGCGAAGTGCCCGCGGGGCGTTTGGGGGAAGAATGGTCACGTGGTCCTGACTAGCTGTGAGACCTGGCCTACTTCACTTCAGGGAGCCTCAGTTTCCTCCTCTATAAAAATGTTCATTCATTAATTCCACAGACACTTCCCAAGAGCAAAACACGTCCCAGATGGTGGGGATGCCGTGAAGGGAATAGACCAGGGGTCCTCAAACTTTTTAAACAGGGGGCCAGTTCACTGTCCCTCAGTCTGTTGGAGGGCCGGACTATAGTTTAAAAAAAAACTATGAACTAATTCCTATGCACACTGCACATATCTTAATTTGAAGTAAAAAACCGAAACGGCAAAAACACCCGCATGTGGCCCGCGGGCCGTAGTGTGAGGACGCCTGGGGTAGATCCTGTGAGAGGATTAAGGCAGGGGAGGGGCTGTTGCCGTGGGACCGTGAGGGGCACAGGTCGGGGCTCTCCCCTCAATGAGGTCATGGAAGGTTCCCCAAGGGAACTATAGTTCAGCTGAGACTCACATGCAAGAGGCCAGGAGGGCAGGGCAGTGGTTGGGGTGGGATTGGGGAGCACCGGGGGTTCCAGATAAAGAAGCGTGTGTGGGGCCCCAAACCAGAGAGGACCGCAGATCCCAGGGAGCCTGAGAAACGGAAGGCCTGTGGCTGCAGAGGGGACGGGCCCCGGGTGCTCGGTCTCCTGTTGCTTCTTAGGACGAGGGGCAGTGAGAGAGCATCCCCCTGGGACCCCGGAGTCTGAGGCCCGCCTGCCGCTGGCAGCGCCGCTGTTGTAAACTGACGCTGAACCCTGCTCTTCAGCTAATCCAGCTGAGCAACTGCGAGAAGCGCCCCCTGCCCACAGGACCAGGACCCGGCGAAGAAGTGCTTGCAGAGCCTTTGAAGAATTAAGAGGAGTTACAAGTGCAGGGTCCCTGACGGCACCTCCCCACTCACAAAAGAACCAGGCAAGGCCCCCGGTGTCAGCCGGGCCTGGGGAAGCCATCACTTCAGAGTTTTTACTCTCCCTTCCCCGCTCCCAAGGGAGCAGGAGATAAATAGCAGTTTCTTTCTGATTGCTTTGGTGATATTTCATTTCAGTTCCTAATCAGATTTTGCCTGAGGGAGAAAGTGGGCTATTAATAGAAGGGTTTTTTTAATTGTAATATTTGTGATTAACCCTGCACTGTCCCCAGCTCTGGCCAAGGCGTCCTTTGGTTGACCAGAGAGATGAGGTCTGAAACACTGGCCCTACTATGTCCCCTGCTCCCCAGCTTCCGGGGCCTCCCTGGGGCCCATCACAGCAAACCTGTGTGTGGCCTTCACAGCGTCTGTATCTCACCAGCCTTGCCTGAACCACTCATCCCCCCCACTCTTCCTCGGAGGGTTTCTGCCCTGCCACCCAGGCCCACACTCTGCTCTTGGCGGCCCTTCCTATCCATTGCACCCCAACTTCCCTTCTCCCTCCGAGTGTCCGACCCTCCAGGTGATGACATTCGCACAGGGTCCAGCACAACCTCCATCTCCTCCACGCCCCTCCCCCCAAACCCAAGCCAGCATTGACCTTCTCCTTCCTCATGGTGCGTGCACTTTGGATTTTCTGATATTCACTTTAGCCTCTAATTGCTGTTACTATTTTTGGAAATGAAAAGGGCATTTTCAGTTTGTAAAGGACTCATGATGTTCTCATCTGGCTTTCCCAACAACACTGGGTGGGGGTGACGTCGGTGGGCTTATCACCTTCCCATCTTAGAGATGAGGAAGCTGGGCCGGGGCTTGGGGCCTCGCCCTGGCCCCTGGCAGGAGTGCTCTGAGCTTCATTAAGAAACACTCCTTGGAAGGAAGCAGCTTGCACACCTCCTTGTCCTCCCTCTGCACCACGTTGGTCACATAGTAGATTCGTAACTGGCGCTTCTTGAAATAAAAACCCATGTGCAACTTCAGGAAAAGTAATTCAAATGGCACATTCTATTGATGCAAATAATGGTGATTTGTACTATTAGCTTCTTCGTATACAAAGACTATGCTTGCAGCATAAGTTTTATATGTGCAGAGGGAGACTCGCACCCACTCTACACAAACCTCCCCACCGCGGAGTCATCGGGGTTAACCACAAACAGCACTGGCCCAGGCCTCAGGGCAGAGGATGGAATGTGCTTCTCAGAACTGGCTCAGCAGGGGGACATGCTCCGTGCTCGGCCAGCCCTGGGGAACTGGTCACCTGGGCGGTCACCTGGGCGTGGAGGGTCTGGGTTCCCCAGTGCCACCACACAGCCAGGTGAAAGCCGCCAGGTGGGGGTGGGGTGCCCATCCACCTGCCCGTCTGGACTCACATGGGAGCTAACTTCCCAAGATCTTCAGGCCACTTGCCACCTGCTGAACTGAGGTGTGTTTTTGCCACGCCCCTATGATCCTGTCGGGAATCAGCCGTTATGACTCCAAATAGCAGCCCAGTCCTACCAGCCGAGGGCGCACTCGCGGGCACAGAGCTTTCACAGCGTCCACTGCTGGTTTGCTTGGAAGCTGGTGCATGTGACCCGACCTTCAAACCACAGCCCTGCCCCCAGTGTCCTTCCATCCAGGCCACACTGCGATCCCTTTCCCCATTTTGGGATGGAGAAACTGAGGCCCAAGGCAACTGAATGCCTTTCCCAAGGACACATGCGAGCTCACAGGTGAGAATTTGAGCCGGCCTCGGAGACCCCAGTCTCTGAGCCTCCCCTGCTCGTGGTCATCAGACCACCTTCCAGCCAAGCATTCAGCTCCTGTGACCTCTGCAGGAGCCTGAACACACACAACCAGATGAGTCAGAGCCAGAGCTGGGCCCCTGCGGGCTCTCCCCTGAGGACGGAACTGCCTGGCCCTCTTCAGGCCCCAAAGGACACCTGTCCCTGCCTGTGACGGCCGAGCCGACGCCCATCCCCAGGACCTCCCCTGCCTCTGACCGGCCGAGGCAGGGCCACACGTTCAGACTAGTTGTTCTATCAAAATGTTCCCACCCAATGTCCCAGTTCTTCAAGCCCTGATACTTCGAGGGTTAGCCTGATAAAAAAAAAAAAAAATGTATTCTGTGCTGCTAGTGGGAGATAAAGCTTAGAAGCTGGCCCCAAACCTGCAGGCAGCCCGGCCATGAGGCCGCCCTGTGGGGCGATCAGACAAGGTCTACGTTTCCCTGCCTCATCCCCCCACTCCCAGTGGCCCATGAGCTTTCCAGAAAGTCTTCACAAAGCTTTGGGGTCTCCAGGCAAGGATGGAAGAGAGATGGGGGCGCGGGGTGAAGGGTTGAGGCTGAGGAGAGGGTGTGTGCTGTGTACTAGTATGCATGTGTGTACACATTAGCATCTGTGGGGCACCCCCTGCCTCTGCAGTTTCTTCTGTCCCTTCTCCCCAATGGCTTATTTGCACACGTTACAGGGAGAGAGGAAGGCGTCTGGGGACGAGAGCAGGCAAACGGAGGGGATCAGGGATGGGGTGAAGGCAGTGGCCGTTCTAGAATTCTCTGTGCAGGAGCTGGGCAGGGCAATTAGGAGAGGTGGGCGCCTAAAGCGTCCCTGGTGAGACCGAGAAAACGCCGTCTACACCAGGGCTGCTGGCCAGAGCGGTGCTCGGTAAGCCTTCAGGGCACTCGCATGGGTGCTCTGCATTCAGCACAGTTACTCATCGCCCAGTGAAACCCTGCGCTGGACAGCAGGGTGCAGAGTTAAACTGGAGCAGACAGGAAGTGACACTCGTCTCCAGCCACACCAGCTCCTCTGCACAGCCCGCCTGCTGGGGGCAGAGGGAGGAGGGGCAGCTGGCTCAGAGGGTCTGGCACTCCACACTGAGCATCTGTGCATCGCTGAGCCATGCTGGGCCAGGACAGTTCTGGCCCCTCCCGCTATGGTCTGGCCTTTACATTGTGAGCCTTAATATTGCAGCAAGGCAGCTCTGAGCTTTTAATTGTCCTGAACTTCTGTTAACATTCAATGAAGGGAGGAAATGGGAAGGAAAATAAACCCGTATCTGCATTGCTATTGAGTTGCATAATTGTATATTTTCGCCACCCCATTAGTTCTCGAGTATTCCAGCCTACCAACCTCTCCCTGGCCACCACCGGGAGGAATGAATCAGCCGTTCGGTTATTGCTGCAAAGTTTGCAGAACTCCGAGGTCCCTTCTGCAATATTAAGGGGAATTATGCAACTTCGAATTGAAGGCCTGTTTTTTAATTACCACCTGAGCGGGAGACCCGGAGTCACACAAGTGCCTGGTTGTCTTCTTGCTTTTTGAAAAAACACTCTTTCCCTCCAAGAGGATATGACGCGGGAAGACTTGGCCCTCCGTTACTGAACCTCCCCATTTATTTGTGGAGCGGAGAAGGCCCCACCCCTCCCACCCACTCCACTCAGCGATGACCTCAGAGCCTCGGCTCACCATCTCCAAAAATAAACCCACCTAGGCACCTACCACACCCAGACACTGGCTCCATACTCTCAACCAAGTCGGTCTAAGAAGTCAGAATGAGAGCTGTGTGACCAAGGTATTTCACTGTAACCATGGCTACGGGTTTTATTAGCCCAAACCCCAGGATGTGGTCGGATCAGATAGACGCAGACGGCCAAGACAAGTGTGAGTGGTGTCACGGCGTGCGCCCACAAAGTCTCCCAATTGGAAACAGAGCCGATAATGATGCCGATTCACAAAGGACCAGGGGAACGGGAGGGGCGGGAGGGGTCAGGCGGGTGGCGGCTGTGCCCCTAAGAGCCGCCCAGGGTTCTCACTTGAGCTTTAATTCAGCTTTTTAATATCATCTTCTCCCAGGCCAGGACCATGCATTTCGATGGCAATTTTCCCTGCCCAGTGTCCTTTTCACGCATACGTCTTGTGTGGTCTTCACCACAACCTCGAGAAATATCTGGGCGGCTGAATAGCTTCATAGCTCAGATGAGGGAAAGGCTCAGAAAGCTGGACCGACCTGCCCAAGGTCAGGTGCTTGGAGGAAACTGAACGGAGACTAGAACGGGGTCCTCTGCCTCCCAGCTGACTGCTCCTTCCACTGCGCCCCTCTCCAGCCTTTGTCCTGTCCTGGGGGCCCCTCTCCAGCCTTTGTCCTGTCCTGGGGGCCGCTCTCCACCCTTTGTCCTGTCCTGGGGGCCCCTCTCCTCCAGCCTTTGTCCTGTCCTGGGGGCCCCTCTCCTCCAGCCTTTGTCCTGTCCTGGGGGCCCCTCTCCTCCAGCCTTTGTCCTGTCCTGGGGGCCCCTCTCCTCCAGCCTTTGTCCTGTCCTGGGGGCCCCTCTCCTCCAGCCTTTGTCCTGTCCTGGGGGCCCCTCTCCTCCAGCCTTTGTCCTGTCCTGGGGGCCCCTCTCCAGCCTTTGTCCTGTCCTGGGGGCCCCTCTCCAGCCTTTGTCCTGTCCTGGGGGCCCCTCTCCAGCCTTTGTCCTGTCCTGGGGGCCCCTCTCCTCCAGCCTTTGTCCTGTCCTGGGGGCCCCTCTCCTCCAGCCTTTGTCCTGTCCTGGGGGCCCCTCTCCATCCCCCTCTCCTCCAGCCTTTGTCCTGTCCTGGGGGCCCCTCTCCTCCAGCCTTTGTCCTGTCCTGGGGGCCCCTCTCCATCCTTTGTCCTGTCCTGGGGGCCCCTCTCCAGCCTTTGTCCTGTCCTGGGGGCCCCTCTCCTCCAGCCTTTGTCCTGTCCTGGGGGCCGCTCTCCTCCAGCCTTTGTCCTGTCCTGGGGCCCCTCTCCACCCTTTTGTCCTGTCCTGGGGCGTTCTGATAGCTTTTCATTCCTCTCGAAAACGTCCCTGCTCCTCATCCTTTGTCCCATCAGCCGAAGTCAAAGACCAGCGTCAGGCATCCAACTGGAGGGGACAGCCGGAGAGTGAGGCTGCCTTTGCCTGTTCCCTGTTTCTCTGTGTCAAGCCCCCTGGGGGGCTGCCCCCTACACAGATGACAGCACCCAGAGTAGGTGATGTGTCCCTACTCCAGCGGGAGTGGACAGGGAACACAAGCTTGAACGGCCCGCAGGGACCGGGCAGCTGACAGGACTGGGGGAAGCAGGCAGGGGGACAAGGGTGTGCGACGGGGGGAACATGGGCCCTTCAAAAGCTCCAGCCGATCTTGGCCGTGGGGGAGGTTAGCGTGGCCAAATTCCAGGACCAGCTAAAGGTCGAGAACTTCGTATGAAATCAGAAGAGGAAAAAGAATTCAAACAAAGGGGCCCATGAGGTGGCTGTAATCCCCATACCCACTGTCATGTGATATTATTCTGAACTTCCCTCCTACACGTTTGGTCCTATGAAAATGGAGCTGCTGGAAGGCTCA
This sequence comes from Eptesicus fuscus, assembly GCF_027574615.1. Classification (NCBI taxonomy): domain Eukaryota; kingdom Metazoa; phylum Chordata; class Mammalia; order Chiroptera; family Vespertilionidae; genus Eptesicus; species Eptesicus fuscus. The sequence goes on along the minus strand of NC_072494.1, from coordinate 20,115,675 downwards.
GAGGTGTCTTCATTAACCCAGAGAATATCCATCAGGTGCAGGCTTTAGACTGCTGGATGGAGGGCCAATGGGTGAACACCCCTCATCCTGGAAGACAAGGGGGCCTCCTGGGGATGGTGGTGACAGCAGGATCTTGGGGTTCAGAAGGGACTATAGTCAAACCTCTTCTGAACTTTAGCAGCCGAGTAGCCTTTGCCAAGCACTTAATCTCTGATAGCCTCGGTCTTCCCATCTGTGTAATGGGACCACAAAGGCCCCCCTCCTGAGGTGCTGAATTAGCCACACCTGTCTAACCTGGATTACACACCTCCGAGTTGCGCTCTTAGTAAGAACGCAGCAAATGGCAGCCGTTTGACTCAACAGATCACCCTCTGTTCCTGGGGAAAGTGATAAGACCTTTTGCCAACCCTCTGTTCTGAGGCTTTGGCCTCCTGAGGCATCTATGTCAACAGAGGCCAGCCAAAGGAAAACAAGTGCGCATTCTCGCTGAAACGAAGAGGAGAAAGATGATAGTGATGGACAAACAAGGCGCCCCTCAGAAACTGGGTCCTGGAGGTCAGGAGGGCAGAGGAGGGCGGCGCGGCTGGGGATGAATGGAAAGAGCAAGAAGGCGGAGGAACGGCCAGTTGTCTGCCCTGATTCCCGGGGCGGTGGCTGACTCCCTCTTTACCCCAGCTTAGTGAAAATGGATCCAACTCTGGTCACAATGAAATAATTTCTTAAATGGATAGAGTAGTATAATAACAAGATAGTGTTATGTCATCGTCAAGGCAATTTTAAGGCACCCACTGTGTGAGGTGTATTTAAGCTGCATGCTTCCCACACATGACTTATTTTATTCTTCCCAATAAGGCATTCATTCCCTCATTCATTTACCCACTCATTCATTCATTCACCCATCTATCCATTCAACAAATATCTATTACCAACCTACCAGGCACTGTGCTAGGTATTGAGGCTAAAATGATGCAGCACACCGGGTGGCTCAGTTGGTAGGAATGTCACCCCACACACCAAATAGGTTGTGGGTTCGATTCCTAGTCAGGGCACATACCTAGGTTGTGGGTTTGATCCCTGGTTGGGGTGTATACTGAGGCAACCAGTCGATGTCTGTCTGTCTGTCTCTCTCTCTCTCTCCTCCTTCCTCTCTCAATAAACATATCCTCGGGTAAGGATTTAAAGAACTGATGTAGCACAGTGGGTGAAACACTAACCCTCTGAGAAATGTGCTAATATCTATTCACAGGAGAGAAAACTTGAAAAGGTGCTTAAGTGAATGTTACCCAGACTCCACACTCCATTAGGGGAGGAGGCCACATTCTTGACCATAAGTTTTCTGTTCAGGAGAAGAAACACCAGAAAATGTCCTTGATCATCTCAGGGACGGAAATATGAGGAAGTTGTTGCCTTGCTGATGGGCTGGAGACAGGAACTGTATTCGATTGGAGTGAGCATAGTTGGGATTCTCAGAGACTCAGACGTGACTTCTAGTGTCAAATCCTAAGGGTGCCTGACTATTCGCATGGACCCTGTGGAGACCATGTAATTAGGGATGAGAAGAGAGAAGAGGATGTGAAGAGGCATGGAGATAAAGTGGCTAGAGACCCTAGGCCTTCCCTAACCGGAAGTCAGAGGAAGCCCAGGTAAAAACCGTAAACTCTTTCCAGCGTTCTTAAATTGTTCTCTATTTCCCTGGTTTCATCTTTGAGTAGAGAGAGGGTGTCTTTTACCTCCCCTGTACTTCCTAGCACAGTTTAATTAATCCTTGACTGATTGAAAGACTGACTCATTTGAACCTGGAGTGAAATGAATGGAGCATTTTCATTTTCCTTTCTGCTGAACCTGAAACAGCATATAGTAATTAGGACAGGATCCCTTGTTATCAGAAAGTCCCAGCTACAATGAGCCCTTTGTGACCGAGCAAAAGGAAGGTAGGCAATTATTTGGGCACTGATAAAGGCGCCCCCACACACACTCCCTGCTGCTCTCAGCGATACGGAGTTTTCTTGATCATTATTTACTCCTGAAAAGAGTTACTTGCCTGGAGGACCTGGCTGGCCTGTGGGCTAAATGGTGAGTAACTGTCATCAATGTCTAGTCAGAGACGTGGCCGATGGTTGCTGTTCTATGGCCTTCACTGCCCCTGCTCTCTCCCCAGTGACCAGGGTTGACCGATGAACATTTTTTCCAGATCTCTTTTCTTGGAGGCCCTTTCACTGGCATGACTTTATTCACTCGTTCAGACTCTGGGCATCCAAACAGAATGAGCCAGGCCAGCGCCCTGTCCTCACTGCACTCACATTCCAGCACAGGAAGGCAGTCAGTGACGTGTAACCTGCAGTGACGAGACACGACACGTGAAGGAGAAGTTCCTGCCACAAGGGCAGCGACAGGCCTGGAGTGTTGACTGGCGGTGGGGCTTGATGGGCTAACCACTGAGCTCACATTTCAGCAGAAATGCATTTGAGCTGAGCTCCAAATGTGAGGAGTGGTCACGCCCGCCAAGATCTGAGAGCTAATGTACCAGGGACAGACAAGGTCAGGGTGGACAGGCCTGAAGTAGGGGTGTCCGGGTGCGGGAGGTGAGAAGGGGTAGATGAGATTGGAGAAGGAGGCAGGGCCAGATGATGGAGGCATTTGGGGGGGCACAGCAGGGAGTTCAGGTTTCACTCTATAGGCGTTGGGAAGCCATGGGGGGATGGGAGTGAGTGGAGGTGCAGGGTGTGGGGAGTGACGTGATCTGGCTCTCGGGGGGGGGAAGCAGGCTTTAGAGGGACCAGGGGAACCAGCGCCTCGGTGGGAAGGTGTCGCAGTAATCGGAGGAGAGACAATGGTGGCCTGGCCATGGATGGAGAGGGATGGATTTAGGAGGCATGGATTTTGGAGGTAGAGCCGCTGGGTCCAGCCGATGGGGTGGAGTGGGGGTGAAGCAGAGGGGTGTATGGCTAGTTTCCTGGGGCCGCCCTGACACAGTGCCACACGCTGGGGGCCTTCAAAACAGAAACAGTGTCTCCGGCTCTGGGGGCTGGAAACACGAGCTCCGAGTGTGGGTAGGGCAGGTTCCTAGTGAAGCTCGGGGCCCCTCTCCTTGTAAGGGCCCCCTTCTCAGTGTCTCTTCACACTGCCTCCCTCTGTGCACGCCCGTCTGTGTCCGAATCCCCTTCGCAGAGGACACCCTCGACCTCAGCACAGCACAGGACGGGCCCTTGGCCCGTGTGACCTCTTCTTGCCTCAGTGCGTCTGCAAGAACGCTGTGGCCACATCAGGCCCCACTGTGAGGCCCTGGGCTCAGGACTTCCCACGGCCTGTGCAATGGGATACGGTTTGACCCATGATGGGAGGGAGGGGGACCAAGGACATGCAGTCAGTCTTCGGCTTAGTCCAGGCCTGGAAAGAATTCATTCCCTCACCACGTAGTGATTAGGCCCCAAGTGCGTGGCAGGCACAGAGCGAGCTGTCAAGTCCCACAGCCGAGTGGATCGCTAAGAGTTAGGAGCTTGCACGAGTGTGAGAAGCGAGCCCACAAGGAATGTGTGTGACCCTGGTGCTTTCCTGCTTTTAAAGGAAGCAACTGTAATGCAGTCCGATAAAGGCCATGGTAGGTACCGACTCAGAGTTCGGAAGAGGAGGAAATCCCTCTGGGGAGGGTTGGGGACAGAGGACCTCTGAGCGGGACGAGGGAGGAAGGTGGAAAAGCCTTCCAGCAACGGAACAGCGTGTGGAGCTCACAGCGGGAGAAAGCAGGGTGTTGGGAGAACTTAAGGGAAGTGGGGTGCGAGGGGCGGGTGGAGATGAGGCTGGGATGACGGGACCGATCACGAGAGATCTAAGCGACGAGGAGCCAAAGGAGGGCAAGAGGACCAAGGTCACGCGAGGCTTTAGGAAGAGGAGCCGGAGGGAGGAAACCAGAGCCACACTGAGGCTCGGACAGATGACAGGGGCTCCTGACGTCCAGGGACCCTCTCTCCCCTCCCACCCCCCCCCACCCCCACCCCCAGAGCTGCCCGGGGAAAGGAGAGCCGGGGACCTCCTTCCCACCTCGGAGCCTTTGTCCTGTGGTCCCTGCCCGACGGCCGTTCCCAGGCTCTGTGCCCTCTGGATCCTTGTCACCCCTCAGACCTCAGTGCCAAGTCCCCTCCTCGGGGCCACGCCAACTACTTCCCGCGTGGCCCTGAGCGCTGCCTTGGTTTATTTGGCTGTCATCTGCCTTCTCCCTGCAGAAGGTAGGTAGCCTGGCCGCACCCGTCATCCATGGCTGTATGCATAGACTTGGCGCTCACGGGGTGCATTCGCAGACAGAAGGCCACTGGGGTGAGGGGGCGGGGGAGGGGGGGAAGACGTGGTCGGACTCTGCCCGGAACGTGAGCTCCCCGGAGGGTGAAGAGACTGTCGCTCAGCACGCTGCTCTGAGTGACGTCCACGTTTTAATTCTGGAACAGTCTCTTTGGAAACGGATGAGTGAGTTAGAAAGCATCTCCTTACTACGGAGAGAGACCGCGCCTTCACCTAAAGGAGGCCCACAGAACCAAAGCCACGACCGGAACCGGCCCAAACTCCAGCACCGTCAGCTAAGGGTCGGCACCGCCTCCTCCCTGTTGTTCGGTTATCGCCAGGCTGGGCTCCGAGCGGCGCCGCGTCCTCGGCCTCACCGACTTGTCACAACAACCAGTCACAGCTCCACCTCACGGAGGAGAACACGGAGCCCCACACACAGGTTACAGACAGGAGCAGTCAGGGTTCGAACCGGGGAAATGCGGTCCCAGCACGGCACCGGGAGCGCTTGGCTAAGCCCTGTTGGATCAAAGAGGCGCTCGCGGGGATGATGATGCTGCGTCATCGCATCACTGTTACAGCCGTGCCCAGCGGCGTGTTGTCAGTCAGCACAGGCTCACTGTTACAGCCGTGCCCAGCGGCGTGTTGTCAGCACAGGCTCACTGTTACAGCCGTGCCCAGCGGCGTGTTGTCAGCACAGGCTCACTGTTACAGCCGTGCCCAGCGGCGTGTTGTCAGTCAGCACAGGCTCACTGTTACAGCCATGCCCAGCGGCGTGTTGTCAGTCAGCACAGGCTCACTGTTACAGCCGTGCCCAGCGGCGTGTTGTCAGCACAGGCTCACTGTCACAGCCGTGCCCAGCGGCGTGTTGTCAGTCAGCACAGGCTCACTGTTACAGCCGTGCCCAGCGGCGTGTTGTCAGCACAGGCTCACTGTTACAGCCGTGCCCAGCGGCGTGTTGTCAGCACAGGCTCACTGTTACAGCCGTGCCCACGGCGTGTTGTCAGTCAGCACAGGCTCACTGTTACAGCCGTGCCCAGCGGCGTGTTGTCAGTCAGCACAGGCTCACTGTTACAGCCGTGCCCAGCGGCGTGTTGTCAGCACAGGCTCACTGTTACAGCCATGCCCAGCGGCGTGTTGTCAGCACAGGCTCACTGTTACAGCCGTGCCCAGCGGCGTGTTGTCAGTCAGCACAGGCTCACTGTTACAGCCGTGCCCAGCGGCGTGTTGTCAGCACAGGCTCACTGTTACAGCCGTGCCCAGCGGCGTGTTGTCAGCACAGGCTCACTGTTACAGCCGTGCCCAGCGGCGTGTTGTCAGTCAGCACAGGCTCACTGTTACAGCCGTGCCCAGCGGCGTGTTGTCAGCACAGGCTCACTGTTACAGCCGTGCCCAGCAGCATGTTGTCAGTCAGCACAGGCTCACTGTTACAGCCGTGCCCAGCGGCGTGTTGTCAGCACAGGCTCACTGTTACAGCCGTGCCCAGCGGTGTGTTGTCAGTCAGCACAGGCTCACTGTTACAGCCGTGCCCAGCGGCGTGTTGTCAGTCAGCACAGGCTCACTGTTACAGCCGTGCCCAGCGGCGTGTTGTCAGCACAGGCTCACTGTTACAGCCGTGCCCAGCGGCGTGTTGTCAGCACAGGCTCACTGTTACAGCCATGCCCAGCGGCGTGTTGTCAGCACAGGCTCACTGTTACAGCCATGCCCAGCGGCGTGTTGTCAGCACAGGCTCACTGTTACAGCCATGCCCAGCGGCGTGTTGTCAGTCAGCACAGGCTCACTGTTACAGCCGTGCCCAGCGGCGTGTTGTCAGCACAGGCTCACTGTTACAGCCATGCCCAGCGGCGTGTTCTCAGCACAGGCTCACTGTTACAGCCGTGCCCAGCGGCGTGTTGTCAGCACAGGCTCACTGTTACAGCCGTGCCCAGCGGCGTGTTGTCAGCACAGGCTCACTGTTACAGCCGTGCCCAGCGGCGTGTTGTCAGCACAGGCTCACTGTTACAGCCGTGCCCAGCGGCGTGTTGTCAGCACAGGCTCACTGTTACAGCCGTGCCCAGCGGCGTGTAGTCAGCACAGGCTCGCTGTTACAGCCGTGCCCAGCGGCGTGTTGTCAGTCAGCACAGGCTCACTGTTACAGCCGTGCCCAGCGGCGTGTTGTCAGCACAGGCTCGCTGTTACAGCCGTGCCCAGCGGCGTGTTGTCAGTCAGCACAGGCTCACTGTTACAGCCGTGCCCAGCGGCGTGTTGTCAGCACAGGCTCACTGTTACAGCCATGCCCAGCGGCGTGTTGTCAGTCAGCACAGGCTCACTGTTACAGCCGTGCCCAGCGGCGTGTTGTCAGCACAGGCTCACTGTTACAGCCGTGCCCAGCGGCGTGTTGTCAGCACAGGCTCACTGTTACAGCCATGCCCAGCGGCGTGTTGTCAGTCAGCACAGGCTCACTGTTACAGCCGTGCCCAGCGGCGTGTTGTCAGTCAGCACAGGCTCACTGTTACAGCCGTGCCCAGCGGCGTGTTGTCAGTCAGCACAGGCTCACTGTTACAGCCGTGCCCAGCGGCGTGTTGTCAGCACAGGCTCACTGTTACAGCCGTGCCCAGCGGCGTGTTGTCAGCACAGGCTCACTATTACAGCCGTGCCCAGCGGCGTGCTGTCAGCACAGGCTCACTGTTACAGCCGTGCCCAGCGGCGTGTTGTCAGCACAGGCTCACTGTTACAGCCATGCCCAGCGGCGTGTTGTCAGTCAGCACAGGCTCACTGTTACAGCCGTGCCCAGCGGCGTGCTGTCAGCACAGGCTCACTGTTACAGCCGTGCCCAGCGGCGTGTTGTCAGCACAGGCTCACTGTTACAGCGTGCCCAGCGGTGTGTTGTCAGTCAGCACAGGCTCACTGTTACAGCCGTGCCCAGCGGTGTGCTGTCAGCACAGGCTCACTGTTACAGCCGTGCCCAGCGGTGTGTTGTCAGCACAGGCTCACTGTTACAGCCGTGCCCAGCGGCGTGTTGTCAGTCAGCACAGGCTCACTGTTACAGCCGTGCCCAGCGGCGTGTTGTCAGCACAGGCTCACTGTTACAGCCGTGCCCAGCGGCGTGTTGTCAGCACAGGCTCACTGTTACAGCCGTGCCCAGCGGCGTGTTGTCAGTCAGCACAGGCTCACTGTTACAGCCGTGCCCAGCGGCGTGTTGTCAGTCAGCACAGGCTCACTGTTACAGCCATGCCCAGCGGCGTGTTGTCAGTCAGCACAGGCTCACTGTTACAGCCGTGCCCAGCGGCGTGTTGTCAGTCAGCACAGGCTCACTGTTACAGCCGTGCCCAGCGGCGTGTTGTCAGCACAGGCTCACTGTTACAGCCGTGCCCAGCGGCGTGTTGTCAGCACAGGCTCACTGTTACAGCCGTGCCCAGCGGCGTGTTGTCAGTCAGCACAGGCTCACTGTTACAGCCGTGCCCAGCGGCGTGTTCTCAGCACAGGCTCACTGTTACAGCCGTGCCCAGCGGCGTGTTCTCAGCACAGGCTCACTGTTATAGCCGTGCACAGCGGCGTGTTGTCAGCACAGGCTCACTGTTACAGCCGTGCCCAGCGGCGTGTTCTCAGCACAGGCTCACTGTTACAGCCGTGCCCAGCGGCGTGTTCTCAGCACAGGCTCACTGTTACAGCCATGCCCAGTAGCGTGTTCTCAGCACAGGCTCACTGTTACAGCCGTGCCCAGCGGCGTGTTGTCAGCACAGGCTCACTGTTACAGCCGTGCCCAGCGGCGTGCTGTCAGCACAGGCTCACTGCGGAGCAAAGGCCCCTTACCTCTCTGGCGGCACCAAGGAAGGTTCCCTTCTCACTCTTCCCCTCCTGACTGCGGTCAGCAGGGGGCGCTGTGCTCCAGTCATCCAGGGCCCAGACCTCCCCGGGGTCTTTGCCTGTCACCAGCCGGTGAGCAAGCAGAGCGAGAACACAAGGACCCTTCCCCTGGCCAGAACTCCCCCACGGCCCCGCGGCGACGCATGGGGCGGGGAAGCAGTCTGCCTGCGTCCAGGGAGAGGAAGGTGGGCGCAGCCTCCGGCTCATTTTTAAGGACTTTTGTGGGAAGACCTGGCAGGCGGAGGTGCCAGGAGTCGGAAAACGGATTGTGGCCCCGACTCCACCAACCGCCATTGTGTGTCCGGCCAGTCACAGCCCCTTTGGCCCGTGTTCCTCATCAGCAGGGCGGGGACCCAGCCACCGGACTCACCTGCGCAATGTCCACATGACGAAGCATCACTTCATTCTCCTAATAATCATGGTGTTCTAATCAGTCTACATCGAGGAGCTTGTGCTTTTGTTCAAAATCACAACCATACGATCACACTGACTGGGAGGGAACTACCACCTGTTTCCCCCGCACACTCACATCTGTCACACACCACGTGCGCACACTCTGGGGGGAGCGGCTCCCGTGGGTTACGGTCAGCAGTTAAGGAAATTGGGGAGAATACAGGCATCTATCTCATCACGCCCAGGGCTGGGTTTCAGTTATAAACCTGATCATCGACACGCAGGTCACTTGCTGGGGTGCGACCATTTCTGTACAAAACGGCACTTCCACCGGTCAGAGGGCCCCTGAGCCCGTCAGGAGAGCCAGGCGAGAACCATCGAGAAAACATACTCAGAGCAGCAGCGTTAACCACTGACGGAGGATCCCCTCGGCCCAGCGATGGCATGTGTGACGCCATCGTCGCCACCGGGGTCTTGCAAGGACTCACGGTGGTTTGGGGCGCTGGGGCACGGTGTGGGCAGGCAGGTGGAGACACCTGGGCTGGCCAAGATGTCGTCAACCCCCAGGACAGATGGTGGGGAGACGGGCACAGGCTGTTGGATGTGATTCCCAACTGAGAGAAAATAAATGCACCAGCCTCGACGACTGAGCCAGACCAGGCTGGAAGACGCCAGCAGAGCACAGCCAGGGACACCGCCTCACGCCCCTCCCCCACTCCTCCAGAGAACACCCACGAGGGGCCTCGACCGCCCTGCACCCCGCCCGCCCCCGTCCCAGTGCCATCGGTAACCATCTCCTCCCTCTCCCTCCTGATAGCAGTGTTCTTTACAGACACAGTGGATCAGTCCCCTCCGTGTTTCCTGGCGGCTCTGAGCCCACAGCCACCTGGCTTAGAGGCCCCTGGGCGGGGCGCCTACCTGCGGGCCTGCGTGGCCACGGCCACCCCACTCGCTGCCGCTGCCGCCGCTGCTGCTGGGCTCAGCCACGCGGTCCTTTCGGGAGAAGCCAGGGGTCCGATTGTTCGTCTGGAAAAAAGCACAATAAACACATCGTCGCCCTGTGTTTCCAGACATTTGGGGACTAAACGTCTGGAAACACAGGGCGACAATCCCCACAAACACACCCCACAATCACAACCAAACAACCAAGGTCGGTGGGCACCGCTTTGGTTTTTCCAGGACAGAGGAACCGTCTCCGCGGCAGCGACACGAGGAGACACCGAAGGACGGCTCCCCGGAGAGCACGTCGCAGGCCCAAAGCTCGGCTCCTTTTGCACAACTGTCTAGGCCAGTGGTCGGCAAACTCATTAGTCAACAGAGCCAAATATCAACAGTACAACGATTGAAATTTCTTTTGAGAGCCAAATTTTTTAAACGTAAACTTCTTCTAACGCCACTTCTTCAAAATAGACTCGCCCAGGCCTGTGGTATTTTGTGGAAGAGCCACACTCAAGGGGCCAAAGAGCCGCATGTGGCTCGCAAGCCACGGTTTGCCGACCACTAGGGAAGCGCTGACTTAACTCACCACCAAGGACACCTCTGATCGTTTCCGGGAATGCTAGTCCTGTGAGGCTCATAAATGCTAATCAGACACTGCAGACCAGTCAGCCTAGCGAGTGCCTGGGGCCTAGAGAAGCGTTCTTGGAGTAAAAGGTATAAAGAACGCCTTTTCGTCGCGTTTCCCCGGGACTGGGTTCCCAGACGTTAATGAATACTCCCTCTGGCTGTGTGGAGAGCCGACACAAATCAGTGCCTTTAGGAATCCAGACGGGAATCATTGACTTAGCTTTAAGCTTGAAGAGAAATCTATTTATTCAAAGGCCATTTCGGGTGCCATGGGATGGATGCGTTTGAGACAAAGGTTGGGAGGGGCAGGAGGGCCTGGGACATTGGGATAAACACATAATTCAAATACATGCTTCTAGTTTAGCCAGCTAAGCAGACCGAGTTGGAATTTGCTGATTCTATGTGACCTGTATGGCATGTTCCCTCCGTGATCCGAACGCACGAGGCTCCATGATAGCAGACACCATCATCTTTGTCCTTCATTGCGGAATCCCCAACACCTGACGCAACGTGGGGCATATACTGGGTGCTCACTAAATGTCTGTTAAATGCACAGAGAACTCTCTGAAAGCATTTCCCAGAGCTTTTCAGATCCCGTCATCTTTTCCTGAAGGGCAGCTCTGATCACAACATCTGCCTCCCGTTACAAAGCCCCCAAAGTAACACGCACCCTAAGAAGGCCCTGGGGACCCTGGCCACAACCCACAGCCCTCCTCTCTGCCCGCGGGCGCACCAGGAGGCCCCTGCGCTCCTGCCCAGTTCTACGTTTCCCTGCCCGGAATCTCTGAGCATCCTTTCTACCCATGCTTCTCCGTCAAGAGCCTGCCCACCCACAAGGGCCTCCCCAAGTGGCTCTGCCTTCATGAAAACCGAACACACGTGGAGGCGGCGTCTAATGTGAACCACGGAAACGCAGTGGGAAGAGCATGTGGTCGCAGGAAAGCTCTCGTGGAAGATCGAAGCAGAGAAAAGCACCCAAGGTCTTCCCACAACAGAGCAGAAAGCTACTGGCCCGTCCAAGGCTGAGGTCACAGCCGAGTCAGGGCCAAGGGCGGAGGCGAGGGGTGTGAGGAGCGAGGCAGGGGGTGGCCGTGGGCAGACCCAGGGCGGCATCCCAGGCCCCCGAGGGGCTGTGACGTCTCAGAGCACTTCCCTTTGTTGCCTGTGAGTTTGTCTGGGCAGCCGTGTGCTTTCTATAAACCTTCTCTTGGGCAGGGCCTGGTTTCTGTTGTAAGTCTCTCAAGCATTTGTAAGGTATCTAACAACAGGAAGTCACTCTCTTTGCCTTTGTGGACGACAGACCAATATAAACGCTTACGTCAGTCTGGGGAGTAGCCAAGTAGCGTAAGATTCTGAACATCCCGGGCTCCTTGCCAAAAACGGGTTAAGGCAAGGACGAGGAGGCAGAGCACCAGTGAAGGGCTCGCCCTGGGGCATCAGGAGCCAAACTCCCAGAACCAGCCAGGCCAGCGCCGCCCCTCACTCACTGCGGGCCCTGCTCTGGGTCCCGGGCTGGAGGCCTGCGGAATGGCCGTGCCCACTGGGTGGGGTAGGAGTGAAGACTAGACTAAACGACCAGCAGGTGTAAAGTGACACATGCCAACGTACAGTCTCACTTCCTCCCAGGGGCCAAATGGCACAGTGCCAGGAGCCAGTTTATATGACTGCACAAGATGTACCATGAGGGCGTGGGGCCACCGGCCAGCACACCAGGACTGAGGTCATGCGGGCTTCGAAGGACACGGGAGCCCTGGGTACATGGGACACGTATAGAGCGTGTGATCCAAGGACACCGACCCCGAGGACAACCCGGGGCACCACTGTGACACACTGTGGTCCAGGTGCGGCCACAGGCCCTGGTCCGGTGCACAGAACAATGAAACAATGATTCTGGGCCACGTCCCCCTGCGCTTCCCCCCATTGACAATGTGCCATCCTGTTGCTCACTTAGAAGCTATAATTCACATGAAGGCGATTAAGAAAGTATCAGACGAAAAGCAAGCACAAAGTAACATCCTCCTCCTCCTCCGTTCTTTCCTGGCCCGGCGGCCTTGGGCGAGCGCTGGGCCCATTGTCCAGGGGTCCAGGTGTTTGTCACAACTGTGGGTCCTCAGACATGTCACCTCCCCACTCCAGGCCCCAGGTTCTTCATCGTTAAGTGAGAGGGTTGGCTGGGTCTTCGGCCTGAAAACCAATGACTTTGATTTTGGGTCCCATCGCTTCTCGGCCTCTGGGCTAAGATCAAGTGTGATCTTTGGTCCTGGGCAGTGTCTTGCACCAAGAAGCCTCTTGCATTTCCTTGAATCATGCCTGTCCTCCAAGTCTTGCTTGGACACAAGGACCCAGGGATTCTGGAACTGAAGGAGCCTCAAAGACCATACACCTGAGCGCTGAAGGCCAAGATGCATGGGGAGAGGGGGAGGGGTGCCGGAGAAAGAGGGGCCACCCCAGACAAACAACCAGAAAGACCCCGCTGTGAGCTGAGCTCCGGGCAGGAGGAGGGAGGCATCTAGGGACCCCACCCCTGTTCCCAAGTACCATCGCCGAGCAGCCATCAAGACCCCTTTCCCACTGGAAAGAGAGGGGGCAGGCTGGGAAGGAGACGTGGGCATACTCGGTGGAGGGCCAGGCAGCAGGCAGGGCGATGAGGGAGAGGAAGAACCAGCAGAGGGGACCCAAGCATGGCGAGTCCCGGCAGACTCAGGAGTGGGATGCGAGGACAGGGCTGGGGGCTCGGAGCAGGGAGGGGGCAGGAAGAAGGCTGAAGCGAGGCTGGATGGGGAACCAGGACCTCGCAGCCTGGGGACGCCCAGGTCCCCTCCGACAGGCAGCAGGACATCAGCATTGCCTCTTGTGCCTCAGCTTCCGTGTGAGCAGGAAATGGCAAGCTGTGCTCCTGGAAGGTCACAGTGCGCGCTGCGGGGAGAAGCGATTGAGAGCAGCTCTCGGGGGCGGGGGAGCCGGCCCTCAGGGCACTGACCGTGCACACGATCCCTTTGTCCATCAACCGCTGCGCATCCACTGCGTGCCAGGACTGACAGCCTATCGATTTTCACATCCTGCGCCCAATAGCAGTGTGTGTGCGCGGCGAGAAGGAACAACTGCCTAGTGACTGAATGCGTGCATACGTCTTGTTTATTGAGCCTCAATAGGATTCCAGTGAACTCTGGAAATCTGCAGCTCCTCCCCTTTCCTGAGCCTAAGATCGATGGTGTTATTAAAAACCGCAGGGCGTCCCACTGCACGTTTCTGAGCGGTCCGCTTCTCTCTCTCCAGGTGCTCTCCGTGGCGTGCCCGCACCCTCAGCCCGAGGGGGATCAGTCACCAGTGGGCGAGGCTGTGTCCCCGCGAGGCCAGGACCGGTGACGAGCTGCGCACCATGGAGAAGCTCGGCTCCTTCTTCCGTGACATCTGGGACACCATCCTGACCAAGCACCAGGAGGGCCTCTTCAACAGCGTCTGCCTGGGCGTGGTGCTGGCGCTGCCGCTGCTGGTGCTCCTCGCCCTGGTCTTCGTCTGCTGCTACTGCTGCTGGAGCCGGCCGGGCAGGGGCCGGCAGCCGGAGCGCGGCCAGGGGAAGAAGAGGAGGAGGAGGAAGGGCGAGGAAGACCTCTGGATCTCCGCCCAGCCCAAGCTCCTGCAGATGGAGAAGAGGCCATCGCTGCCGGTCTAGCCCGGCGGGCAGCAGAGGGTCCGCCTTCCGACGACGCACGGGGACTGGAGCGTCACACGCGTGTCCACAGAGGAACTTCTCAGCCAAGGAGCAAACCTCAGACTGAGTGTCCCCAGGGAGGGCACCCCCAGGGAGCCTGGGACAAAGCGTGGGCACTGGCTGGGCAGCTATGTGTCCAATAGCGACGCTCTTGGCTCCAGATGCAGGCGTGCCGTCCGCCGACTTCCGGCACAGTCCATACGCAAAAGCACAAGGAACACGTATCCATGACCATCTGGGCTCACCATGCACACCGCACACACGCAGCACAGTATCTGCTCTTGCAAAAACATCTCGTAGGAGGGCCTGGCCAGATTCGGGCGCATGTGCACAATTACACGGCCGGGCAAGGTTATGAATTCCATACCCATTCCATATGCTACTCAGGTTACAGATGTGCGCTGTCCTACTCCGATCCCTGCAAACCCTTTTGCTGGAAATCCTCATCTTTGGACTTTTCAGCACCCGGTACAGTGCCCTTCGCTGTGTGTCGATGCAGACCCTCCAGTTCCCGTGCTCCTGACCCCGCACCGAGGAGGGCAAGTGTAAAGTGCAATGGATCCGAACTCATCGGAAGCTATGGTCTCGCAAGGTCCTCATTACCCCCGGTCGGTGTTGAATGTGGTCCAAGACCCCGCGCTGAGACGCGCCGCGCAGAGGCCCTCAGGACGGCTCCTCCACACAGGACCGAGCTCTGGGCGTGGCTCCTGGAGAGCGATGGGGACCAGGTAACAGGCTGCTGCGCCCACTCCCCTGGGGGCACCGTGTCCTGTGCATCGCAGAGGTGGGAGGAGATGCCCCACCTGAGCTGGGCATCCCCCGGAGCCAGAGGCTTTCAGAGGAAGGAAGACATCGCCAGCACGGCCTCGCAGAAGGCTCACTGGAAGCAGCGGGCGGCGTGCTGCAGGGGGAGGCGGAAGATTCGGACTTGAAGTGAAAGCTGGATGAAGCTAGATAGAGGTTTATTCATATTTATCTTGAGGCTCAGGCAGTGCCTTGCGCACAGTGGGTACTCATAACTGTCTCTGACGCTGCTGGGTTTGTGATGATGTCAGGGTAAGCTGTACTGCCTCGCCAGTTCCCCCAAGTGGCCTTCTGAGCGAGCCCGCTGGCGGCGAGGGTGGAGGTGGGTGCTGAATTCTGCAGAACCAGGGGGTGGGTTGGCTGGTGGGCCCCGAGGTCCGTGAGGACGTGTAAACCAGGTCCACGATGAGCTGAGGGCGCGCCTCCCCACCAGGCTGAAGCTGGGGGGCCGAGGTAGTCCACTTGTCTGATGAGCTGGTTGGAGTTTGGGTTGGATTGTGCCCATGCTGCAATGGTGGGTAATTCCTGGGAGCAGGCTGAGCTGTCCAAACTCATGTGCACCCCTCGGAGGCTGTTCCAAATGGTGTGCAATTGCCATTTAATTAACAATGTAGCTAAACTATGGTACTTACGGTAGCAGACACGAAACCCTGTGAGATTGTGCTAAGGGGAAAATGCGCCCCATCTACTCACGTGGGCCACCGGGTTCTCACCTGCCCCCAGGTGTGCTCCAGGCCTGTGCAGAGCGGACGCTGGGTGGTGCCTGCTGACCAGGTCTCCGCACAGTGACCCGGGACGCGGAGTTCAGTTGCGTACACTGTGGAACCCGCAATGGTCACCCCCTCCCCCTACGAGGCCCAGGTCTCCCAGGCACTCAGGCTCTGGCTCCTACACCCCCGTGACCAGAGAAGCTACACCCTCTGATTCCCTGCCCCCGTGTCACAGGGAGAGCGTGTCACAGAGCGGCCGACTGTCCCCGGGGCATCACAGCACGGCTAGTCACCTCACGTCTCCCGCTGCCCAGGACGAGGGCCCTTCCCGTCTGCGCCTCGCAGTCCCCGGAATGGATGAGTTGGGCAGACGTGGGGGCTGGCGGCTGAGGCTGGTGTTAGATATGATCCAAGAAAGCAGATCACCGGGAACATGGTTGCCGTGGCAACTGGCTGCTCGTTTGAATTAAGAGAGCAGTGTTTGTCACCTCCACGACAGGCCTCCATCTCCAGGTGCAGGCCCTGCTGTCCCCTAGTCTACTGCACCTGCTCCAGCCCCGGCCACCAAACACCAGCGCGCACATCTCAGCTGCTTCCATAGACTCGGACCCAGGACACCCAAGCCCTGAGCGAGGCCCCTCTTTTCCCCACCCAGCCTCCCCCGGGGCCCTCCCCGGGGTACCTAGAACAGTGCCCGGGCCAGGAGAGGCCTCACATGCCTGTCGAGTAAAGGGGAATGCAAGGAGCCCAAGCATCATTCCTCTCCCTCTCCCTCTCCCTTTCCCTCTCCCTCTCCCTCTCTGTTTTCTTCTCCATCCCCTCTTGCCCTGGCTCCATCCCTTCCTTCATCTCCATTTTCACTCCTTTCCTTCCCAGCCGCTGTCCCAGACCTGCCTCTGGCAACGAGGGTGCCTCAGAGGGGAGCCTCCTGGCCCATCTGGGGGGTTAAGCTAATGAAGGACAACGAGGGTAGTAAGGAAGGGGCTCCCCCCCAGCACAGGCCTGGGGAGCCCCTAGGATGTGTACCCAGCTCCAGCCAGCCACGGCCCTGTCAGAGCAGGCCTTCCCCCGCCGCTGCTGCTCCCGGGATTCGCTCTCCTGTTTCTTGGGGGGAGGGAGGGTATGGAGAAGGGGTCGTCACCCTTTCAGGAAGGATGTAAGTGGTCCAGATTGTACGGTATTCGTCAGTATTTTTATTTTCTGAAAAAATTCAAACACGTCAACAGAAAAACTGATTTAAATAAAATACTTAAAAAATAAAAGCCCCGCCTGGGCTCCTTCCTTGCTGGAGCCAGACGGTTCCTTTCCTGACATTGGATATGACCTCTCCCAGACGTCACTCACTCACGGATGACGGATGGAATGACGGGTGGAATGATGGATGCAGGGACTCCCTCTGGCACTGTCCCCGCCCCCCTCAGCCCCGCCCTGCAGAGCAGCTGCCTGCAGGTCCAGGCGTCAGAGGCGCCCGGGCAGCACCTGGAAAAGGCTCCCTACAGGAGGCCGGGCACTGTCTTCCTCAAGGAGAAAGGGGAAAACAGCACAAACCACATGATAACAGACTCACGAGTCCACTCAGGTCCTGGGAAGGGGAGAAATCAAAGTCCTCTAGAGAGACACGGGTATGTACGCCTTTTTCCGGGTGGGCCATAGCTTTGTCTCCTATGAAATGCAGTGGCTTAGATGCTCCTGACCCCTTGGTCATCACACCGTCTAGCACAGGCTGTGCACCAGGACCAGGAACGATGGGCTTGGCCCATATCTACACTGTCCGCCACGTGCATCAGCCACATCCAGCTCTCACAATGAAAGGCAATGGCAGTACAGGTGCAGGCGCCGAGTTACACCAGCCAGGTTCCCATCACTCAGCAGCCACATGCGGCCAGTGGCTACCACCCTGGAGAGCAGGGTCCAGAAGCTCGTGGGGGTCGGGGTCAACATACTGGCCATCAGCAAGGGCTGAGGAAGGAAGGTTCCTGCCTGCCCCCCATGGAAGGGGAGTGTCTGGAGTTCTGGTGGGTTCCTGCCCCTGCCCATCCCACAGATTCCGGGACTTCCCGAGGACTCCCTCCCACACCCTTCCAGCTGCCGACACCGAGGGGAGGCCATCAGCTCCACCTGCCCAGCCTTGGCCCTGGCCTTGGGGTGGATATGGGTTTGGACAATGCCACAACTCTCACCTCACGGGAACCCTCTGTGCTGGCTCCTGGACCTTTGACCCCAGTATTATTACCAAATTCAAAGGCGCAGGATTACAAGACTGAAATAAAGAGTCACTTCCACACAGCCTTTGGTCTCTGTCTTAGGTTCAAAGAGATGTTTTCAAATACCTAGGCCACGTCACTCAGGGTGGCCATGTTTATTCCATGAGCATTTTTGACGTTTTTTGCCATGTGCCGGGCACACCAGACCACCACTGTTGGTTGGCTGTTATTTTTTTATTTGCCAATCTACAGGGAAAAGGTCAGTGCTCCTGACTAGTCAGGTATTGCACGTGTTTAAAATTGTTGCAGCACACCAATTGAAAATCACCGCTCTGGGTAAATGCTAGTGGTCTCTGAATTACATTTGATTATCTAGATCAGTGGTCGGCAAACTCATTAGTCAACAGAGCCAAGTATCAACAGTACAACGATTGAAATTTCTTTTGAGAGCCAGTTTTTTAAAACTTAAACTTCTTCTAACGCCACTTCTTTAAAATAGACTCGCCCAGGCCGTGGTATTTTGGGGAAGAGCCACACTCAAGGGGCCAAAGAGCCGCATGCAGCTTGCGAGCCACAGTTTGCAGACCACGGATCTAGATACTCAGAAAACAAACCAACGCTATGGTCAGATATGTTTGCAGAACACTGCGTACTGCGGCTGTCCTGCTGCTTGAGACACGCACCACGTGGCCCACATTAGGGGGTAACAGGTGCTATAATAGAAACAGGTGCCTCTGCTGCACTCCGTCTTCCCAAGCTGATGGGACCATGAAACCTCTTTCGGCACACCTGGAGGAGCAAGGGTTCCAAGGAACACTGTTTGGGAAATGCTGCCCTGGCAGGCATCCCCCATGCCTTATCTGTTCCTGTCTTCCACTGCTTACAGCTCAATTCCTGCATTCCCCAAGGAAACCCGTTCGGAAATGCACAGATCCTGCTTCACCTTTCCTAGCCTCTGTTTCTCACGCTGCTTTTTCTCTGTCTTCCATTAGTGAACACAACAATCCCATTGGTGGCTATTCATGGCCCCGAGACCTCAGGGCTGGCTAGAGAGACACCATCGAGGAAAATCCAAACGTTTTGAATGAAGTTACAGAGATGGAACATCCGGGCTCTCTCCCGCCCCTCTCCCGCCTGCTGTATGATACACAGAGCATCTCTGGATCCCATTTGATCCCTGCAGGGACCGATGCAGGGTGTAAACTGGGGGTGGTGCCATTTTACAAATGAAGGAACGAGGCCCAGAGGAGGTACGCAGCTCCCCACACCTGGACCGAACAGAGCCTCGAACGCCTCCCCCAGGCCCTGCCACGCCCGGCATCGCGGTCAGCCCCGTGCGGGTCTGTGCTCTTCGTGTTCACCTGCAGGGGCCCCTGGGTGCACAAAGGGCTCCGAGTCCCCAGGTGTCTCCTTTCGAGGCTCCACATCGAGCCGCGTCTCTCTCGTTAGCGCTCTCTAATTAAAGCTAATTGTCTTCACCTACCAACACGAAGAAGCATTTTCATTCCGTGCTGTTACCTTCTCTTATTTAAATCACAGCACCCCAAAACCTTTGTTTTCTAGTCCTTTCGGCCCCGCGATTTGCTGTAATATAGGACAAACAGGCTTCTGTGGGCTGGCCTGGGGACCTAACTTCCCCACTAACACTGGAATCGAAACAGCCTTCTCACTCCCCATAGAAAGTACCGGCAGCCAGAGGGACCTTGGGAAGTGGAGTTATTTGCATATTAGGAACTGCCTGAAGCCCCTTTAGGGGGTGCCCCCTTGCCTTTCACCAAGCTGAGAGCCCCCCCGGCCCCCGTCTCACCACCAGCCCAGGAGACCAGGTCCGGGGTGGAGTCCAGGCTCACCAGGCAATCTCTCCAAGGTGTTCCCCAGGTACCGTTAGCCCAGCAGCCACGCTGCCTCCACAACCACCAAGCACAGGCTGGACCCACAGGCCACTCTCAAGACCATAATGCTGTCCAGGAAGGAGGAAAAGGGGGGACTCCCCCGACTCACCTTTACAGCGGCGAGGAAGAGGGCTGGCGCGGGGCGACACTGCCACCTGCTGGCCGGGCTGGCCACCGCGCGCCTCCTGCTGGCGCGGGCCCTGGTCCTGCGGACCCGCGCTCCTTCGGCTCCTCGCCAGCGCCCTGGGACGCCTAAGGGAACGGCCTGGACATTTTTCACGCAGGACTTCAGCAAACGATTAAGTTCCGCCGGGAGCTTTTCATTATTTACACTTGTTTTTCCTTCTGCCACGCGGTACGTCCATTTGCGTTTCTCCCTGTCGGTGGCCCCTCTTCGCACACAACACCTGGTCCTTTTCCTTCACGGCCTCCCCTCCTCCTTGTCCTTCTCCCGGCCCCTTCGGCAGTTTCTGGCTTCCATGATCCTCGAACCCCTGAGAGCTCTCCGCGTAAAAGCAGAGCTCTTGTCGTCCGACAAACAAACTCCGGGCCTCCGTCCCAGCGGACGCGGCTGTCCACAACCAGCTCTAAACCGCCGGGAAGGACCCTCCCTGCCCTCGCCACCGCGGCCCTCACGTCCCCTCACCTTCCTCCTGAGGAGCGCTGTGGTCTGGGGTCCCCTCTCCCACGCCTCCCGGCACAGGCCTAGTGCGCAGCCCCGACCTGCCTGTGACCCTCTGCCCGGTCTCCCAGCGCTTTAAATGCGCAGGCGCCAAGGGCCCAGCCGGACCGGGCACAGCAGCTCCAGCTGATTCTGATGGAGGGCGGGAGCCAGAACCACGCTGCCACGTGGCCCAGACCAGTCCCTACCCATCTCTCCCGCTTGGCCCCGCACCGAGCACCCGTCCCCTCACCCAGAGACCACTTCCTCCCTCAAACTCACCACACTCCGCCGTCTCGTTTTTGTCACCAGACTTCCCTTTCCCGGGCGCCCTGCCTCCTCCCAGGCCTCTGCTGTCTCCCAGCAAACTCAAGTGCATCCCTGCAGACCCTCTCCCATCACTCCCGTGACACTCCCCCGTCCCGCCTCCCCCAGCATCCAGTCCATATCCCTGTGGACTTGCTCTCCCCACCCACTGCCACTGTCATGGTGTGTCCCAGGCTGTCCCCACCGAGCTGTGTCCTCCGTGAACTAGGCAATGGCTTGGAGACTCTATCAAATGTGTGTGCTGCTTCTGCTGGGGCCTGGCAGGCAGCCTGTCCTTCCTAGGAAGCTGTGGGTTTCTTTGGCTCGTCCCAGTGGCTGTGACCTGACTCCAAGGGAAGAGTGTGACCCTCTGAAGAGGTTTACCCAGAAGCCCACTCCTGAGGCCCATTCCAGCCACCAGAGTGGGGGCTGCCAGAGCTGGTCACGGGAAGGTCAGCAGTGCCTAGAGGAGGGCGGGCACACACTGGGGCTGACTCGGAATGTGTTGAACGAACAAATGAATGAATGAATGATAGTGTGCACTCCATCAGTGCAAGGACCATGTCTAGCTTGCTCACCTCCTCGGTCCCCCCCCCCCCCCCCCCCCCCCCGTAAGAAGCAGGCAGACACTTAAATTCTTGAATCAAAGAACAACGTGGGGCATTTTCTCATGATCAGCCCCAGCTCTGGAACTGTCTGTCACTCAGCCCACCCACCGTGAGATCTAGCAGTGACTATGGCATTGCTCAATGTGTGTGTGTGTGGGGGGGGGGGGGGGGGTAAAATTTTAAAGGCTGATTTAAAAAAAAAGTTCCAAAAGTAGAGGTTAAACCTGGGAGAAGCTGAGGCAATAAAGGCAATAAAGGACACCCTTGTCCTTTTAGGGGACAATTGTCCTCCTTCCCACGCTCTCCTCCTGCTTCCAAATACCATTCTTTGCCATCACTCGAGTAAGAGACCAGAGCCACCCCTATCCCATTAAAGTGCACAGACTGTGCCTTCACTCACACTTGGGTTAAATCTAGAATTCAAGTGCACTCACGTGGGGAAAAGAACACAAGGCAAATCTTTTTTTTTTTTTTTTTTTTTTTAATATATATTTTATTGATTTTTTTACAGAGAGGAAGAGAGAGGGATAGAGAGTTAGAAACATCGATGAGAGAGAATCATCGATCAGCTGCCTCTTGCACACCCCCTACTGGGGATGTGCCCGCAACCAAGGTACATGCCCTTGACCGGAATCGAACCTGGGACCCTTGAGTCCGCAGGCCGACGCTCTATCCACTGAGCCAAACCGGTTTCGGCAAGGCAAATCTTTTAAATCAGGTGGTTTATTAGTATTTTCTTCTTGAAGAGGAATTTGTCTTACTTCAACGGTCACTGATTTCCCTACAGGAAAACCTTCCCAAGAGACAGGAAAATAAGCTGAAAGGGTCTGACCGCGTGTCTGTTCCGACAACAAGCCTCGGACGCTGAGCACTTTCTGAAAAACCCCGGGACTGAGCCACACCGCTGGGCACAACCTTAACCTTTTCCCAGTGGGGGCGGGGGGGGGGGGGCGGGAAGGGAGGGAGGCTGGGCCTTGAGCAGGAGTCGCAGGAAAGAGACTTTGGGAGCAACCAGTTATCAGGAGGCAAATGACTTAAAGTTGAAACGAGTGAGAATTTATTCAGAACATATGCAGGCCTATGAGCGTGATTATGCAAAGGGCTGGGAAGAGGACGCCTGAAACAGCAGAAACTTGGAAGGCGTGGTTCCCACAAGCTGGGCTAGTCGGGCTCAGCTCCATGCGACTCCATCTCGTCCCTTGGGCTCCCGTCATTCTTCCTCACCACACCAGCAAGTTCTGGGAAGGGGAAGGTGTACACCCTTTTCCTCCAAACCCAGTGTCACGGGAGGGAGGTCACAGCATCAGGCGACCTCAGCCCTGGGTCAGGGACTCCTCCTTGGTGCTTCTTTCTAGAGAGAAGGTTTGTATTAGCAAAGCTTCATAGTCACGCACCGACGTCCAGAGTTTTCCAGTCGGTAAAGCGCTGGATTCTGTTTTTGTTTGTGTGTGTTTTCTGCCCTAATCCTATATATTTGTTACTGAAGAAAGACTGAAAGAAAGACCTTGTAGTTCTCTCCCCTACGCACTGGGCAACCACGACTGAGCTGGCCTTCAGGCCCCAGTGTGGACGGAAAAGGATGCAGGTGGCCTGGGCTTGGTGAGAGGCTGTGTCTGCTGGTGACCAGCCATCTCAGGAACCAGGGGCTGACTTCCCTCCAGCTTCCACTAACCAGCCACCAGGACCCACCCCACCCCAAGCTTACACAGCCCCAACCCCAGGCCGGCCTTGCCTCATGCGATGATTGCTCAGATGGGTCATCAGAACGTTCTAGAATTTTCTCCTAGTGTCCTCTTCTTCCTGCCCAGGACGTGCTCCCCGCTGTAGCCCTGAGGGCGGATCTTCAGCTCCACATAAGGAATGGAGAATTCGTGTCCTTTCCACGGCTCCCAGTTCACCCCCTACATCAAAAAGCCAACATCAAGAAGAGGAATGCGGGGGTGGGGTGGGGGGTGGGGTGGGGGTCCTTGCCTGGGAAACCACACCCTCCGGGAAGTTACCCTCAAGGAAGTGAGGGTTGATCTAGGAACATGCGCCCTCTGCTGGGCAGCTAGCTTTAGAGCCCCCTTGTGGTGGAGGTGTGTGTGGGGGGGGGGGTTGGGGGGAGAGCGGGGTGAGCCCAGGAGGCGCAGGGGCTCCGATAACGGGTCAGCCTAGCCAGCAATGATCACATTGTCTTTGCCTCACTCTTCTCCTTCCCAAAAAATTAAAGGCAAAAATAAACATATTAATTGGCCAATTGTGTGGAATCATTTTCAATTTAAGCTGTTTAGATATTAGCTCTGGGGTAACAAACAGCCTGCTGAAAACTAAATTTCATTTTATGTCTTCTGACTGGAGAGCACAATATTTAATTCACTTAATAACCTCGCAACCTGGCCAATAAAGAGCCCAAGTGACCAATTCTGTGTATTTTAATTTGTGAGGTAAATAATAAACAGGAAATAAACGCCCTGCCGACTGTGAGCAGCACATTAACCAGATGAATGTCCTTTATTAGCAGACACGGGCCTGGTTGGGGCCCGCTGGCTGCTCATTGCAAACAGCTGGTCTCTGATCACAGGCGTCCCCAGGCCACAGCCTGCCACCTTGGTGCTGGGGCCCACCCGCCTTGGCTTCCCGGGGGCACCTTTCTTCTTCCCTGTGAAACATCACCCGGGTCAGCCCCGCTGCTGCCCGGTCAGGGCCAAAGCAATCACGTCCCCAGGCCTCAGGTGTGCTAGTCTTCACAGTGCCATTGGCGAGGGGTGTGCGGGGGCGGGGCTTCCTGGAGGCCAGGATGGGACTGGGATGGAGGTAGAAAGCCAGGATGGGCACTCCGAGAGTGCATCAGGGCACGGGTTAATGCTGAGAAGGAACAAAGGTGCAAGGATCAAGAAGCTGTGAGGAAGCCGGCAGAGAGGCCCACAGCCGGTGAGGAGTCAAGGGTCACGGGTCACGGAAGCTGGAGACACTGCTGAGGGGCAAGTTTCAGAGCCAGGAGGGGACAGTGGCCGCGAGGATGCGCCTCTGCGCACTGAAATGGAGAGGCGCTCAGCACAGAGCTCTGGGCAGACCGGCTGGTTCTGGATGAAATGGGCCCAGGGATGGGTCTGAGTTCGGGCAGAAAGGACTTTGTTTCCCTGGTGATCAAAAGACTTGAGAAAAATAGCTCTGGTTTACCTGGGAGGACAGCTAGCTGAAGCCCTACCCCCAATGTGATGGCTGGGGGCAGGTAGGGTTAGATGAGGCCATGAGGGTGGGTTCCCCCAGGTGGGACTCGTGCCCTTGTAAGAAGAGGAAGAGAAGCAGAGCTCTCTGCACCGTGACAACAAGGACAGGGGCTCTCACCAGGACCTGAGCCTGCCTGCACCTTCATCTTAGACTCCCAGCCTCCAGAAGAGTGAGAAATAAATGTCTGTTCAAGCCCCGCAGTCTATAGTGTTTGGTGATAGCAGACCAAGCTGGGTAAGACCATGTCCATGTGTGAACTGGTCGAGTGAGATGGAGCGGGACCCACATCGTGTGTGAATATTCTGAGTGGGCAGCCTGGGCTCTCACCCACCTGCAGAAAGTGTGGGACACTGGGGAGGGGTGAGCAGGTAGGCAGGAGGGCCCTGAGCCCAAGGCCATGGGGAGGGGTGAGCAGGTGGGCAGGAGGGCCCTGAGCCCAAGGCCCTGGGGAGGGGTGAGCAGGTGGGCAGGAGGGCCCTGACCCCAAGGCCATGGGGAGGGGTGAGCAGGTGGGCAGGAGGGCCCTGAGCCCAAGGCCATGGGGAGGGGTGAGCAGGTGGGCAGGGAGGGCCCTGAGCCTAAGGCCATGGGGAGGGGTGAGCAGGTGGGCAGGAGGGCCCTGAGCCCAAGGCCATGGGGAGGGGTGAGCAGGTGGGCAGGAGGGCCCTGACCCCAAGGCCATGGGGAGGGGTGAGCAGGTGGGCAGGGAGGGCCCTGACCCCAAGGCCATGGGGAGGGGTGAGCAGGAGGGCCCTGAGCAAAAGGCCATGGGGAGGGGTGAGCAGGTGGGCAGGAGGGCCCTGACCCCAAGGCCATGGGGAGGGGTGAGCAGGTGGGCAGGAGGGCCCTGACCCCAAGGCCATGGGGAGGGGTGAGCAGGTGGGCAGGAGGGCCCTGAGCCCAAGGCCATGGGGAGGGGTGAGCAGGTGGGCAGGAAGGCCCTGAGCGCAAGGCCATGGGGAGGGGTGAGCGGGTGGGCAGGAAGGCCCTGAGCGCAAGGCCATGGGGAGGGGTGAGCAGGTGGGCAGGGAGGGCCCTGACACCAAGGCCATGGGGAGGGGTGAGCAGGTGGGCAGGGAGGGCCCTGACACCAAGGCCATGGGGAGGGGTGAGCAGGTGGGCAGGGAGGGCCCTGAGCCCAAGGCCATGGGGAGGGGTGAGCAGGTGGGCAGGGAGGGCCCTGAACCCAAGGCCATGGAGCCTGCCAACCAGCTCCTGCCCTGCCTGGGAGCCTCAGAAGGAGAAGGCAGACAAACCTGCCTGAGGGTGTCACTTGGGGAACTGAATGTGGGCAGAGCCAGTCCCCTACCTCACTGTGCTTGGTCTCCCCGTATCTGCCATTGGGGTTGGCCAGGTGGCAGTTCTTGTACCACCAGCCGCCATGGTGCGTCAGGGCACAGTTGCTGAGGGCGATGTCGTTGTCTCTGTCAAAAGTTGTAAACTTCCACCCATTGTGGTAAGTAAGAGCATCCCCTGCAGGAGAAGACGTGAGAGGTGAGAGGCCACGTTTCAGCACCGAGGGGCTGAGGGCTTAGCAGGAACAAATCCAGCATGAAAACGCCAAGGACCCGGTCCGTTATGTCACAGGTTCTCTTTCCGGGTCTGCCACCCAGACTCCAGGCCTCATCCGCCAACGGCCTTCACAGCACGCTCTTTAGAAGCGTCTCAGTCCCATGAAATAGCCAAATCCCCAAAAAAACTCATGACTCTCCCATAGCACCTGGCCACCCCTCCCGTCCTCCCGGTCTCTGCTCGGCCATCTGCCCAGCGCCCAGCCTGGAAGCCCTGAGCCACGTCCCACAATCCCCTCACCACAGCCTTCCTAGCCCTCCTGGGGGTAAGCACCCATCCTCTCGGGCCTCACGTCCTACTTCCTGCCACACAGACGTGAATTTCTCCCGTGGCTTTGCAGACCTGTAACTTGGCTGTTCCAGATGCACACCCTCAGCCCACTGTCCCCACAGGCAGCTTCCGCCCGTGGAGCGCACAGGTCCAGCCTTGTGCCTCTCTCACCGCTTCCTCCCGGCTCTCCACTGGTTAAATCCTAACCAATCCTGAAGCCCAGCTCAGCGGTCCTGAGCAAGTCTCCTCCCTCACCCTCCCTCACCCCTCCTGCCACACACCTGAACTTCTGGAGCTCTCTGCACAGCACACAGGTTCATGCTCCATGTCATCGTTTCTGGAAACCTGTAATTACTCGCCTTTCTCCTATTTCCCCATCACATGTGTGGTCCTTTTATAAGTTTACTTTTTAATTCAGCTCATAAAAGGCAGTAAGGGCCCATATCGATCCCAAGCTTAATTAAGTGCTGTTTTTATGATAATAAACATATTTATATCTGGTTTCTGAGTTTACCGATCACCTTCACAAACAAGTCCCACGAGGAAGCAAGCTCGCAGATGTTAGAGTCCATGGCTTATCCAGGGACCCACACCTCCAGCTTGTCTCCTCCACGTCACCGTGTCACCAGACTCCCCCTCCACCCACCCGCATGGAAGCTATCTGGGTCTCAGGAGCTGTCATACAACATAAACATCCCTAGGATTACACAGAAAGGTCCTCTGGCAGTAGCTCCATGGAAGCGCACCTGCCGCGCTCCGTGCCAAGCACTGGGAAATAAGAGCAAAGGCAAAATTCATGTGACTTTTAAACATTGAGTCCTAAAACCTGAAAGAAATTTTGCACCAGCGGTTGGCCACTTCAGATCACAGTGTGTGTTCAGTCTTCTGCCATTAGGGTTCGCTGAGCAGACCATGTTGAGAAGGCCTGCGGTTTTAAGAGTACACCCCGATTTCCTTGCCTGGGCTCAGTCCTTTCTCAGTCCCAGACTCCCCGGGGCCTGGGGAGCCCCTTCCTCCCTCCCAGCTAAGTTCTTCCCTTTCAGACCCGACTCCAGCCCACCGGCCTGCAGAAGCCCCCGCCTCGCCTCAGCCCCCACGTACCGCCTTCTCCACGCTCCTGGAGCTCTCCCATCTCCTGACCACTTATCAGACTCCTTGCCAAAGTTACCTCCTGTTCTCACTGACCTATTTCCATGCGAGTCTCAGGGGAGAGACCATGTCTTATGCAGCCTGTAGATCTGGCTGGTGACACATTCCTACCTAGTTACGCCAAAGCCAAAACATGCAGAAGTGGGTCCGGCCGAGACCAAACCAGAGGGAGTCGGACCTACGTTACCACCATTTGTCCACCATCCAGAGCTGAGGGGTCAGTGCTGACATGTACACATAAGGAACTGGTGGACATTGAAATTGGGTCTCTAAAGAACTGTTGGTCCAGAAAGAAACTCACTACAGACTGATTCATTTGCCTGTCAGCATAACTATTATTGCTCGTCTCACATTCAGTTCTTATATCTCTAGGGACACATGATCTCGCTCATCTAGGGGAAATGATGAACAACATAGACTGAGGAACAAGAACAGAACCAGAAGCAAGGAGGCATCGATCGGACTAGCAGGCCTCAGAGGGAGGATAAGGGAGGTTGGGGGGAGGAGGGAGAGATCAACCAAAGGACTTGTGTGCATGCATATGAGCCTATCCAACGGTTAAGTTCAACAGGGGATTGGGGCATCCGTGGGGAAGGGTGTGGGATGGGAATGGGGGGATGAGGACAAATATGTGACACCTTAATCAATAAAGAAATTAAAAAAAAAAACATGCAGAAGCAAACAGCAAACCTACTTGTTAGGATTTTAAAAACTAGAAATATAGGCTTAACTATAACATTACAACAATAAGCATGGCCAAAACTGGTTTGGCTCAGTGGATAGAGCGTCGGCCTGCGGACTAAGGGGTCCCAGGTTCGATTCCGGTCAAGGGCATGTACATTGGTTGCGGGCACATCCCCGGTAGGGGGTGTGCAGGAGGCAGCTGATCGATGTTTCTCTCTCATCGATGTTTCTAGCTCTCTATCCCTCTTCCTTCCTCTCTGTAAAAAATCAATAAAATATATTTAAAATAATAAAATAACCATGCCTCTCTCTTAAATAAAACCGTCCAATGGCACCATCTCAGGATTAATTTTGTTATTTTCCTTCACAAATAAACACCAGAGCGCAGCCCAAGGGGGGTGAGCCCCATCTCCACTGAACGGCCGTCCCTGTGTTGTCACAGCTGCCTGACATCACCGCGACCTACACGCCTGGTGCTGGCTCCGCACTCTGACCTTTCTGCCTTTAAGTAATAACACACCCGGGCTGTGCACGGAGGCAGCCCCGCGGAAGCCGAGTGGGAGGTGGGCAGCACCAGGGGTGGCGGCTCAGAGTGTGATTCCTCAGCGAGGGGGCAGCATCCTGAACTGGGGGTAAAGAGGAGGGTTTTTACTGGCTGGGGGTGCGCTGGAGGGGCGGGGGTGCACGTAGAATGTTCTGATCTTACAATGGCCAAGGATTGCTTTAAGAACCTTGTGTACCCCGACCCCTGCTGGGAGCAGGCCTCATGTGTCCATGAGAACCGTGCACCTTCGCAGGACAGTCTCCCATCCCCTGACCCATGGCACACGGCAGCCCGAAGCTCGGACACAGGACAAGCGGCCTCGCGGTGGGTCGGGAACACTGCGCGCACCTGCCGTGCCTCTGTACTTCCCGACGGTGAGCCGGTACCGCTCCTTGCTGGAGGCCACCTGGAAGAAGTCGTACACGGCGTAGGCCGACTCGTTGGCGGTCTGCAAGTCCACTCGCACCTCGTACCGGGTGGGGGTGCCAGTGGTGAGGTTGTGCAGCTTGTCGAGTCCTAGAAACAAGGAATTCCAATCACCGAACGTCACCTTAGCCTTCACCTCCTCTGCTAATGGGGGCCCCCGCCCCCGCCTTTTCTTTAGGGGGCGCATTTTCTCCTGCTATTATTTCTTTGGTGCAGTCATGCTATTGAGTGTGGAGGCTGTGTCCTCCAGCAGGGCAGAGTGCAGGCTTCATCCCTGAGGCTCCAATGGTTTATATTTATTGTCCTCCTATCTCACAGCTGGCGGAGACCAACCACTCACAGCTGGCGGAGTCCGAGCATCCGGACTGTGACTTTTTAATCCTTCGCTCCCTCACTCTCCGTGAACATCTGCTGGAGCACAGAGCAGAAGGAAGAGAGAAAGCGCAGGGCCCCTAGTGGCTGGCAGAACGCACAGCATTTCTGGGGCCAGGGTGGCCTCCTGACAGAATCCTCATCGATGGGCATTTTCTACTCCTTTGGTTCTCAAGGGAAATATCCCCTGCCCCACCCAGCCTTCCTGATTCCCAGAGCCCGTACCGAACCAGAACTCCTTGGTGGGGTCCCCGAAGCCCTCCACGTAGGTCCGCCAGCGCTTGAAGAAGTCCAGCTGCCCGGTGTTCCGCCGCTGGAAGACCTGGAAAGGGAGATGGCGTTCCCTCTGACGCACTCAGCAGCCGTGACTGAGAGAGAGGGACAGGAGCTGGGGTCGGGGCTGCCCTGAGGACAGACAGAAGGCGAAGTGGGCAGATGTGGTGAGAGAGAGAGAGAGAGAGAAAGTCGGAGCGGTTCTTGTGGTTCTGGGGAGGCTACACGGAGAGCAGACGGGCTTTGTGCGGGCACCCCGGGCCCAAGGGGACACGGTAGGTGTGAGCCACTTCTGAGGTCTCCTGCTGGATGAAGAGGCCATAGGCACAGCTAGGTGTGAGCGCCGAGTCCTACAGAGAGACCTAGGCTAGATGGGAAGGTGAGCGTGTCTGAGATGGGGCGGGCCCACCGCACGTCCTCTCCCCAGGCACACGGAGACTTCCTGTCGGCCTCTCCCGCACTCCCTCACACATAGCTGGGAGCACAGGAGAGGGGAGGGGTTCTCGATGCTCGCCCTTCCATTGCCACGGGCCCTCTGCCTCCGGGAAGGCCACATGGGACAGGGCAGAGCCACAATTTGGAATCGGCCAGAATCCCTAATCCCTGCATGGGCAGGATGGGCAAACAATGACACCAGTTAGCTCTGCTGTTCTCTTGCCCCTTCGCTCGAGTCCTTCTTCAGAGATGCCCCATTCCCTCATCCCCTCATTGCTCCCTCACTGATTCACTGACATAACAATCGTTTACTGAGCATTTGCTAAGTGCTGGCTCCGGGGCAAGTATATAAGATGTTACAGATGCGAAAGTTCACACAGCTAAGTGTTTGGGGGCTGATGCCAGGATAAAACACTGATCCCCTCACCCTTCCATTGGAAAGTTTGAGTATTTTCTCCAAAAAAGCATTTCTTAACACTCTGAGGCTCATTGTCAGTTTCCTAGCACGGAGTCTGTTCCAGTCCCTTCCCCAGGATTATCCCTGCCTCACAGACAGTGGAACCCTAAGGTGAGGTGGCACCGATGTTAGTTCCACAAATATCACATCAAAATACACGCCCAGTGACAAGGTCAGGCTCAAATCCGATCCTGCCCCCAGGACAGATGCATTACAAAGGCATTTGGTCCCTGCCGCCAATCAATGAACACGGTGCCAAGTGTGATGGGAGCTTTCCTGCTAATTTCTTTCCCTTGTTAGAAAATTCTCCAGCTTGGCCAGGGAAACTCCGGGCAATGGTTCCAATGCTCTCCGCATCACTATTTAGACGAGACCCAGCGCTCTGCTCACCAGCTGTGTCCTTGAGCAAGTTAGTTAACCTTGACAAGCCTCACTTCTCTAAACCATTAGACCAAGATGGCCCATTTGTCACGCTCTTAAATGAGGCTTCAGCAAGGTCATGAATCATAATAAAGTATACAGTATTGCCCGGCTGGCATGGCTCAGTGGTTGAGCATCAATCTATGAACCAGAAGGTCACAGTTTGATTCTGGTCAGGGTGACATGCCCAGGTTGCGGGTTTGATCCCCAGTGTGGGGTGATGAATGAGTCTCTCTTATCATGTTTCTCTCTCACTCTCTCCCTTCCTCTCTGAAATCAATAAAAATATATTTAAAAAATAAATCATAAAGTATTGAGGCCAGAGCCTGGCATATAAGGATATAAGTTATTATATCTCAGTAAGTATTGGTTTGCATTTTATTACATCAGATTCCCAATGAACTAACCCACAGGGATCATGTGGACGTCTTGATCAGGAAGTCTTAACTGACTCACTGAGAATCACATCTATTCCCACTCTAGGAGGTGAACCAGTTTAATGAACTATTCTGGCAAAACAAGGTCCCCTTAGCAAAAACGTCTCATGGGGGCGGGGAGAGAATCTTTTCTGTCTGGTGTACGCTCCAGCTGTCCAGGTACACTAGGACTTACTTGATGTCCTGAACGACTAAACTGGAGAAGAAAAAAAAAATCTCACTTAAATGCCTGTGGAAAATGTGGCCCTTAAAACTTGCAAGATGGAAAACAAAGATGGAAATATCTGAGACACGTAAGTGTCCCCTGGGGTCTTCACCGCAGGCTCCCGCACTCGGCCTCCGTTCCCCAGGGGCAAGTCCCTCCGCCCGTGCATCAGATTGGGCTCAGCTGCCGGGGCCGGTAAAGAACCTCCCTAGAAGGGCTTGAGAGCTCGACTGAAAAGAGCAATGTGCTGAGGTCATCTTTCCATGACAAACAGACTCTTGAACCCAAAACTATGGAAACCACCAGTGAGAGGTTTGATGGAGAAGTTTCCACGTCTCTACGTGTCATCCAGGGTGTGCTGGCTTTGAGGAGGACTCTATAGACTCTCAGGCCACGTGTCACCTTAGGAGTCAGCCAGAACACACAGCCTGGGCGGGGTGGGCCTGGGGTTAGTGGGTCCTCTGCATGAGCAGGATGTAGGAGGCAAGCTCCTGCATCTGTTTGGTTCTCTTGTGGTTCTTGAGTCGGTACAATAGTGCTTGACACATAGTAGGCACTCAAATATTTGTGGAAAATTCATGGGTATTCCCAGGCAGACACACTGGCAGATCTCTCTCTGAAGGCTGCCCGAGACAAACGTCTCCTTCCCTAGCTTTCAAAAGAGGCTCACTAGGCAGTACAAACATCCTGCCAAGGTCAGTTATGGGCTCCAGGGCAGGGACCTGGCCTCCAGCTTCCAGGGCAGGATGCTCAGAGCTCAGTGGTGCTGATGAAAAGCAGCAGTGCAGCCTGGTCAGGTGGAAGACCTCCTATGATGCCTTCTGTTCCCATATTTGTAAAGATCAACCGGGAATTTGCCCTTCCAATCCAATTACTGCCTTTCAGCCATCGGAGGCAGCTGTGCGGATAATAAGTTTTCTCCGTTGCTGCTTATTAGATGGTATTATTTTATCCATGGCTGCTCAAGTGTCTTTGGTTTCCCGGGCCCCTGAGCGGGCGCATGAATGAATGCATCTGAGTGGGATGGGCTCAGCTTTCTGCTTCCCTGGGTGGCGGGTGCACAGTGGGCAAGCGTGTGCTGGTCTGGGGCAGTGAGAGCCTCTCTCTGCTCAGGCGCAGGGAGCAGGGGCTGGGGAGACGAGAAGATCAGACCGGAACCCTCCAAGGCAGCGCCTCAGATCCCTGGATCAGGCTGCCGCCATCAGAGATGGGGCCATGTTTCAACAGACAATGGCCCAAGAGAATAAAGCCTCACGCAGACAGGGCATGATAGGAACCTTGCCACGTGTCCTTCTCTCAGGCCTTATCCTCTCAGATCAAAGTCCGACGGCCTTGCTTCTGTACTGAGGAGCCAGGATGAGGAACCCGGACAACGGGCTCCAGTTCAGAGGGCAGAGCCCCCAAAGAGGTCATGTGTTTCAGGTCACCTATGACCCCCAGGAAGACCAATGATCGAGGAGGAGGCTGGAGTCCTGAAATCTGGTTCCCATTTTGTCACTAACTTGTGTTACTTAGCCAAGGCACATCCCCTGTGGGCCTCACTTTACTTATCTGTAAAATCAGAATAATCATCTCAGTTACTCTAAAGGTTTTGTGTAAGGGTCATACTTGTGTGAGGCTCATACTTGTGTAAGGGTCATGTTTTTTGTTTTTGTTTTTATAAATATATTTTTATTGATTTCAGAGAGGAAGGGAGAGGGATAGGGAGATAGAAACATCAATGATGAGAGAGAATCACTGATCGGCTGCCTTCTGCACGCCCCCTACTGGGGATCGAGCCCGCAACCTTTGACCGGAATCAAACCTGGGACCCTTCAGTCCGCAGGCTGACGCTCTAACCACTGAACAAACCAGCTAGGGCATGGGCCATGTTTTGTATGAGGGTCTTATGTATGTGGGGCTCACAGTTGTGTGAAGGTCATACTTTGTGAGGGTCATGTTTTGCGTCACTCACAATCCAGCCGCCGCCGTCTGTGTCCATGTCGCAATACACCTGCAGGGGCTGGCTGGCGTCCCCATGCAGGTAGATGGTGTACAGGCCACTGGCGACGTTGCTGTTCTGCTGGACCTGACTGCAGTCCGAAGGGTGTGGGAAACGGGCACCAACTAGGAGCCGAGCAGAGGGCAGCATCATTAGAAGGGCAGCAGGCCAGTCCCTATTTTAAGTTAATTCACTTCGCTTGGGAATGATTCATAACCTCCTACTACTTTGCTCCTTCCAACTCTTCACTCACATTTCACTTTTCACTCACTCTGCTCTCATCAAACCCTCCAGATGTACTAGAAACAAGGTCAAGTTCACAGCTCTTTCTCCCCAACCCAACTGCACCCAAAGTAACACTCTGTTTCGCTCCTCTCTTTCGTCTCTCCGCCAGGGGAGGGGCTTCTCCTGAACCCGTACCCTGCCCATTCCCATCCTAGAGAACCCACAACTCTGTGGCCACCGGTACTGTGGCCCTCCCTCCCTCGGACACCCCTCCCTCAGACACCCCTCCCGCGGACACCTCTCCTGGGACACTCTCCTGGCCTCTCCAGGCTCGGCCTCTCCGACTGTCTTGTTCAGAGTGCAGGAGGCCACGTACCTGTGGAAAGGGCGGTGGACACACTCCTGCTCCGGCGATCACCCTTGAATGCCACCAAGGAGACAGGGTAGGTGACGCCCTGCTCAAGGCCTTGCAACTCAAACCTCTGGTCCCCACGTCCAAGCTGCACCTCCTACCACACAAAGGAGACAGGAAGCGACATTCAGTGTATCGCCCCAGCAGCCTGGCGCCATCACATTCCCTGGGGCTGATGCCAGCAGCTCTCGGGCAGCAGTGCTTGTCTCTGAGGGCTCAGCGGCAGCCCAGGACCCCAGTGCCTCCCTGAATGGCCTCCTGCTGGCGCAGGAGCTGGGAGCCAGCATGAGGCAGCAGCAATGAGGAGAGAGGGGGACCCTCCAGTCCCCCGAGACCTCTGCCCTCTCTCTGATCTACACTGGGGCACTCAACGCCAGGCTGAGAAGTGAGGAGGGGAGGTGAAACCATCCCATATTTGCGAGGTACGGAGATGGTTGGTTTCTCAATAGGCCTCCTTTTGAACCTGTATTTCTGCCTCTAGCAGGGCTGTCCTAAGGAGTCATTGAAGCAATGATTAAATCAATGTGTCTTTTCTTTTTCCCTCCTCCCCTCTCTCTTCCTCATCAAGGAGAGAGGACAACAATTTTCCAAATTTACTGGCCTTCAGATTCCATGTGGGAAGTATCATCTTTGAAATAAGGGTTAATAATTCATTCAATAAATCCTTATTGAGCAGCTACATATGTGGTAGGCGCTCAACAAAACAGACAAAAAGTCCCTGTCCTCATGGAGCTAACACTTATTGGGGAAGATAAACAAATAACATGGGGCCCTTGTGTGGTCAGCAAACATGCAATGGTCAGCTGGGAGCAGGCACAGGTCAATCCTACAAAATGAGGCCCAATGTTCACAGGGACTGTGTCTCGCACTGTCCCTTGCACACGGCAGGTGGTCAATAAGGACCACCTCATTTGTCCGCAGGTTGTCATGGGACCAGCAATCAAGCTGACCCCAGTTAGTTGCTTCTTATGGGGCTGGGCATGGGCACCATGAGAAGAGGCAGGAGTATGCAGTACCTTAGTGGTGCCATCTGGGAACTGGTAGGTCAGAAGGTAGCCATCGATCTGAGCCGAGGGGCGTGCCCAGGTCAGTACCCCCCGAGACTGGGTCACAGCAGACGGACGAAGGTTTCTGGGAGGGTCGATGTCTGTGTATCAAAAGTCAGGCAATTATTATCACTAACGGAATGGAAGTAATTTTTGAAGTATTCCATTTTCTGCCCACATACCCTCCCATGTCTTCTCCCGCCTTCACGCAGGCTCTGTTCTTCCTTGCCACCAGCCCGTTATGACCTTTGTTTCCAAAGGCATAGGAAGGACAGGGATTAAGGAACTGGTGCTGGGGTGAGTTCCCTCCCAGGTGGAGTGACCCTGGGGCCCACTTCCCAGCAGACCCGCAGAGGGTGGTGGGTAGGAGCAATCTAGACCAGCGGCTAGATTCAGAGCTGGCAGAGCCCCACCGTGGCGTGGAAACAATGGGCGAGTGCAGATGCAAAAGGGCCCTGCACACGGAAACCGGGGCATCTCGGCAAACAGCTGCCGGGAAGGATGACGGGAGTTCAGGGTGACCCCAGAGTGGGCTCCCCAGCTGGATATCTGGAAACCACACAAGGCTTTACATCAGCCGTGGAGAAGGAGCGTGACCCTAAATTCACTGAGATCCATGTCCAACAAGCAGCGTAGGGCTTATGATGGACATTAAATTGACAGAAATAGAAAGTTCTATTTCTTACACATCTAAGTGTGCAGCCTAAGATGCCTGCCCTGCACAAAAAGAAGCAGGGATGGAAGGAGTGTTTGTGCAAAGGAGAGAGGTGGGGGGGAGGAAGAAGAGGGGAGGGGAGGGGAGGGGAGGGGAGGGGAGGGGAGGGGAGGGGAGGGGAGGGGAGGGGAGGGAAGGGAAGGGAAGGGAAGGGAAGGGAAGGGAAGGGAAGGGAAGGGAAGGGAAGGGAAGGGAAGGGAAGGGAAGGGGGAAACAAGAGAAAAAGCAGAGCTCTCCCTCTAGTCCCCATGCCCTCTCTCACACACACGCCAGTGGGAACACATGATGTGTGCATGGTGGACCAGAAAAACGAAAGCACAGTAATTAGTCAGAAGACTAATTTTTTTCCAACCAAATGAGATATGAATGGAAATTTCCATTTTGAAAAGTCATTAAAGAAGTTGATTTTAATTTCGAAGTTCCCTAAAAAAGATGTCTCCAGACTATTTTATACCCAGTAGCATTTCGGCTGAGAACGGAATTGCAGTATTTTAATAGAAATCAGGCAGCTGTTGTTTTAGGATGTTTTGACAAATGCAGAATTTCTGCAATGTCAGCTTGGTTTGACTTTCTAAAGCGTAACATCTGGTATGGGTTTTAGTGTCCTCGTCCCATGGAAAAACTGAATTTCCCACTTTGAAGTCAAAGCAAAACCTAAGCAATATATTTATTTTTAATATATATTTTTTATTTCAGAGAGGAAGGGAGAGGGAGAGATAGAAACACCAGTGATGACAGACAGTCATTGATTGGTGGCCTCCTGCAAGCCCCACACTGGGATGGAGCCCACAGCTGAGCCACACTGGCCAGGAAAAACCTAGCGATTTAAATATCTTAGACTGGCTCTGCCACCCCTGTGACTGCCCACCATCCAGGTTATGGACTTGGTGTCTATCTTAGTCATTTGTCCATGAAGCAGAAACGTGGTAATATTGCTGCCTTTAAAAATGGGCAAAGAGGGAAGCAAAGAGAAGGTAAAGGAAGAGAGGAAGGAAGGAACAGGGAGTGAGGGAGAGAGAGGGAGGGAGGGGAGCAGGAAACGGGGAGGGGGGAAGGAAGGAGGGAGGAAAGAGGAAGGTACTGGCTGCCTCTAGGAGCACTTTTTATTTTTATTTTTAATCCTCACCTGAGGATATGTTTTTACTTACTTTAGAGAGGGAGAGAGAGAAACATGGATGTGAGAGAGAAACATCGACTGGTTGTCTCCTATATGTGCCCCGACTCAGGATCGAACTGGGGATCAAACCTGCAACCTGGGTATGTGCTCTAGCCAGGAATCGAACCCATGACCTTTTGGTGTACTAGTGTACAGGACAATGCTCCAACCAGCTGAGCCACACCAGCCAGGGCTGGAGAGCAGCACTCTTCTTTTTTAAATCCACTTGTGTTTTGTTTTGTTTTTAAATAGATTTTTATTGATTTCAGAGAGGAAGGAAGAAGGAGAGAGAGTGATAGAAACATCAATGATGAGAGAGAATCATTGATTGGCTGCCTCCTACAAGCCCCCAACTGGGGGGTCAAGCCCACAACCCGGGCAGGTGCCTTTGACCAGAATTGAACCTGGGACCTTTCAGTTCGCCGGCCGATGCTCTATCCACTGAGCCAAACCAGCTAGGGCGAGAGTTGCACTCTTATTAGGGAGCCTGGGATGTGGACAATAGTTTTTCTACAGAAACTCAGTTCGTTTTATATAAGCATGTGTCACTTTTTTGGTGAAAAACTCCTGTTAATTGTAACTACTAATAAAGACATTCAAGTCCCCTCTAACTCCAGTGGCCACGGGTGTGTATGAGGCCACAGAGGAGACGGCCAGGCCGAGTCCAGTCTAAGGAGCCCGTGGACCTCGGGGTGGGCACAACACTCTTCGCGGGACCCCCAAAGCCTGATCGCCCTGAGGCTCAGTGAGACCAGAGGCCCATCGCACATAAAACACAGGCATCAGGCCCCCTGGTCACCGACTGGAGGGGTCAGTGAGGGAAGATGCTCCACCACGGCCCCATCTGGAAGAGGGAAACAGCAGAGACGCCTGGCCTCCCCGTGCTCTGAGCTGGAGCTGAGGCCCAGCCAGGGCTGTATGGGGGCCCGTGGGAGCATGGGAGCTGGCGGGGCAGGGCGGGCAGGGAGGCGGCCTTTGCACAGCCATCTTGGACAGTCACGCAGTCTTATTTTGACACCCCTTCCTCTATACCATTTCATATTCACCTGAACCATCATGTCAACATATGACCTTAAAAAGGTAAAAAGGGAACCCCTCTGAAGAATGTCCTCAGGTGACACATGGTCTTCCCTGCTCCCCTCCCCACACCTGACACGTGTGAAGGGTTCCCTGCCTGGGCCCCTCGCAGTACCTGTCAGGGCCTTGGTGTCGGCCTTCTGGCTCTCCCGGGCCCCCTTCTGGGCCCACACGTGGACCGTGTACTCCACGCCCGGCCGCAGGCCCGTCAGGACGGTGCTGCTCTGCTCCTTCCCCACCGGGACCTCCCTGGTGTCTCCGTCGGCGGAGGTGTAGCGCACCGTGTACCTGTCGATGACGGCCTGCACCGGCTCCCAGGAGATGGCGGCCGTGGTCTCCGTCACCCGGTCGGTCACCAGGTTTTGGGGGCTGTCAATGTCTTTTTAAAAAGAAAAGGCTGACTTTTAGAGCCGGGGAGAACATCCCAGCACCCCAGCACCAGAAACTCTCCATTCAACTTCTTTCACACAAAACAATTCCATTGACAGAAGTGAGAAGGCTCTGACTTCCATTTTCCAGAGAAACAAACCCCTGGATATTAAAACTGAGAGGAACTAGATCTTAATCGAGTTTACCAATATGGAACTTTTCTTCTGGTTCCCACAGGAATAACAATGGAAGTCACCTGAGCAGCAAGAGGCGTCGCCCCAAATTCTATTGAAACAAGTTCCTTCACTATCCTCATGGTTTGTAGTTAACTTGTTTCTCAGAATTTGAGAGCTGAGACGTCATATCTTCAACTTTCTTGTCTGATAAGAGGGGAGGAGAATGGAGGCCCAGAGAAATGAAAGACTTGTCCAAAGGCCTACTGTTTTCTTGTGTTAAAACCGAGACAAGAGTTTTTTTCTTGTGTAAAAGCCCTGTTCGCTCTGAACTGGGAGCCCGCCACCTTCTCAAGGCCTTTGCTCCTATTCATGTACCCTCTCTCCTGCACCATCAGTCTCTCCTCTGCCATCATTGCTTCCAGACAAGCAAGCTCTAGGACTCCCATCCCTCTGCACCCCTTAACCTACAGACTTCTCAGGAGGACTACATGCCTTCACATCTCACCTCCCATCACTCCTCAATGAAGCCCCGCACTTTTCTACCTCACACCACTAAAACTGTATGTCTAGGTCACCGACAACTTCCATGTGGCCAAGTCCAGTGAACAGCATCCTCACCTGACTACTGAGCAGCATCTGGCAGAGCTGATCCGCACTCCCCTTCATGAAACACTCTCAGCTCTGGGCTTCCATAACTATACCCTCCCCTGGTTTTCCAACTCCCTGACTCATCCTCGGAGTCTCCTCCATCAGCACCCTGAAACTGTTGGGGCACCAAAGTCTCCTCTACACGCCTCCCTGGTGATCTCACCCATGCCCACAACTTTAAATACCAACTGAATGCTTCTGGCTCCCCAATATCAATTCTGAGCCCCCACCTATATCTACAATTGCTTATCTACCACAATGCCTGACTTGTATTAGACACTCAATGAATATGTGTGGAATCAATAAATAAATCACTCAGTTAACAAAAATAGGTCACAAGTATCCAAGCTTACATATGTAAACATCTTAATGTTCCTCCTCAAAGCTATTTATCTCTCAGAAAATTATGCCCCAACAGTCCATGTTGCTCAAGTCAGAAACACAGATCATACTTCATCCCTCATTTTCATCCTACCCCACATTTCACCCATCAACAAACCCTGTCATCACCTCCAAAATATGTGCCCAGAAATCCCCTTTTCTCTACCTTACTGCCATCACCAGTGTGCCAATCATCATCGTCTCTCACCAGACTTTTACCATAGCCTCTTTACTACTCTTCCCACTTCCACCTGTTGTCTCTTCCATTCATTCTCCACACTGTGGCCTGAATAACCTTTTTAAAATGAATATCACATCATGTCACTCTTCCAATAAATAGAGCATGTGGCTTGTATGATCTGCTTCCTGCCTCTTCCCACCTCATCTTGGGTCACTTTCTTTCTCGCCTTCCACACTCCAGCAACACCAACAGCCACTCAGTTCTTCAGCGTGCTGTTCCAGCTTAGGGCCATCACACATACTGTTCCCTTGGCCAGAAATGTCTAGTTTTCCCCACTATCCATTCTCCTCTCCTTCTACAAGCACACCATCCAAAGATCTCTCTGCACTGATGGAAATGTTCTATTATCTACATTGTCCAATTCAGTAGCCATTAGTGACATGTGGCTACTGACCATTTGAAATGTGGCTAGTCCAACTGAGGAAGTATTTTTTTATTTTAGTTTTAATTCATTAAAATGTAATATAACCATATGTAGGTTAGAAAGGACAGTATAAAAGACATTTATGCTTGGCATGTGGCCATCCAGTTAAAGGTTTCATTTCCCAGCTTCCCTTGTCATAAGGTCTGGCACCATGTCTGGAGTTTGGATCTGACCAATGGGATGTGAGAAAAACTAACACCTACGATGCTCCCATGATGTCCGTTCCTTTCTTCATCCCCTTCCCACAAGCTGGAGTGAGGTTAGGTGATGACAATATAGTTGACGGCAACTCCTGAAGGATGACTGAGCAACAATACGGAAGGAGCCTGGGTCCTTTGTCATACCAGCCCTGGCCTACTTGCACTCTGACCATTCCACAAGAGAGGGATGAACTTCTTTCTTATTTAAGCAACTGTTATTTTCTGATTTCTGTCAACATGTATCTTAACTATTACTCATTCCATACCATCTAAGAAATATCCCTACCCTGTCATTCTCTATACCTACACCATGTTCATGTCCTTCACAGAACTTATAATTTACAATTAGAAATTTGTTTGTTTGCTGATGGTCCATCTTTTCCACTGGACTTCAAGATAATCAGAATCATATAAAGGAATCATATTTGTTTTGTTCACCACTATATTCCAGACCTGGCACTTAGAAAATTTAGCTCATGTAGAAATGAACATAGAGCTCCAGCTGTCAAGGACAACACTTGTTCTTTCAAACTACACACGATCTATTAAGTCAAACCTACATAAAATAGCTTGCCACAGAACACTTCTTTAATCCAGTGGTGTAGGAATTGTATATTCGTTTAACTTGTTCTCTATAATTGCCTATAACTGGGTAGCACAGTGGTTAATAACACAGGCTTTGGGAAAGAGTTTAAAGATATTCATGAGATTGCTCTGTTTTTCCTTTACGTGAATGAAGTTTTTTACAGTAAACTCTCCTAAAACACACCAGAGTCTCTCATCACAGTAACCTCATTACAGATCCCAACAGATCAATCCATAGTGATGATCCGGGTTTGCTTTTCTCCTCCCTGCTGTTACCTGTCAGGGCCTTGGTGTCGGCCTTCTGGCTCTCCCGGGCCCCCTTCTGGGCCCACACGTGGACCGTGTACTCCACGCCCGGCCGCAGGCCCGTCAGGACGGTGCTGCTCTGCTCCTTCCCCACCGGGACCTCCCTGGTGTCTCCGTCGGCGGAGGTGTAGCGCACCGTGTACCTGTCGATGACGGCCTGCACCGGCTCCCAGGAGATGGCGGCCGTGGTCTCCGTCACCCGGTCGGTCACCAGGTTTTGGGGGCTGTCAATGTCTAGGAATTAAAAAATGCTGATCAATATGCACTATTAATGGATCAAGGAGTGCAGAAACTGGTGGCTATTTTGCTTAGGGTAAAACATGTTTGTATTTTGTGGTTTTTCCATTTCACATGCTCTAACTCCTTCCTGGACATATATCTTCTCTCCCCAGATAGATTTTGGCTCCTCAAGGAGACAGCACAGTAGACCAAAATCTGAAAATCTATGCTGTTATCTCTACTAAGAGTTTAGCAAAACAAATCTCTTTACTCATTTAGTAAGCGTATGTCACACTCTGACCCTGTACACGCACGGTGCTAGTTAGAGCGTCAGGTCCAATGGAAGACACAAGCTTTGCTCACAAGCAGCTGATAATATCGTTTCTAGCATCCTATCAATGAAGACTTCCCATTTCATACAAGAAGATTCTAATCGCAAGGCACAGACAGAAGCTCCTAGAGGAAGAGGGATGCGTCCTAAACCCTCAGGGCTCTCGCTGCCTAGTAGCGGACAGGGCAAATGAAAGTGCTCAATTTGTATTGCTAAACGAATTGGCAAAAATTAAAACCTAGTTTTAATATTCTTTATAATATCATAGATCACTAGTTTGCTAGTTAAATCTCTATACAGAAATATGGTCATTCATCTCTTTCACAATAGGATAGGAATATAACATAGAAGTTATCCTTATTCTCAAAACCAGAATCATCATATTGTTCATTCATTGTAAAGCAAACCACAGACATCAACTTGCTCTGGTAGATATAAAGTCTACTTTTTTTAAGTTAAATTTTCAACATATTAATATAAACAACATTGGGTTTTCCTTTTCTGTTCCCACTCCCAAACTCAGTAGGGGACCCTCAACACTGTCCACAACAAAAGATTCATGTGGCTCAATGTGCCCATCACGGCAAATCGTTGCTTGTAGACAGCCATGAGGCCCTGACTTGTAAGGAAAGCAGGTAAAAGGGAATGGGGCATGATGGGTACAGTCCATTATAATGGGACACCATTCTTCTCTCCATAAACCATGGATTCTACCAGTGTCAGGGATGAGAACAAAAATTAACCACCCATACACTTAGTGTGACAGGTCTTACATTCCCCAAGAACAACTCTCCGTTACCTGTCAGGGCCTTGGTGTCGGCCTTCTGGCTCTCCCGGGCCCCCTTCTGGGCCCACACGTGGACCGTGTAGTCCACGCCCGGCCGCAGGCCCGTCAGGACGGTGCTGCTCTGCTCCTTCCCCACCGGGACCTCCCTGGTGTCTCCGTCGGCGGAGGTGTAGCGCACCGTGTACCTGTCGATGACGGCCTGCACCGGCTCCCAGGAGATGGCGGCCGTGGTCTCCGTCACCCGGTCGGTCACCAGGTTTTGGGGGCTGTCAATGTCTGAAAGGAAAATGCTGATCAATAAACACTATTAGCAGACTGAGATCTCATGGCCATGTTGCTTGGGGTGAGCAGCTTCCTGTTCTTAAGGTTCCCCATCCCATACGCAGGTTTTCAGTTGTGTCATGGACAGAGACCTCCTGTCCATGGCTGAACTCTTGGATCTTCAAGGAGGAAGCACAGTAGAATAAGGCCCAGACACAGAGTCAGAGGAGCTGGCTTCTAGCTCCAGCCCAGAGACAGAGCAGAGGGGCAGGCAGAGCCCAGCTCTGCCATCGGCCAGCTTGGCCCCAAACTACTCTGCTGCCTCTGGCTGGGCCTCAGTTTCCTCATTTGTAAAATGTGGGCCTTACTAAACAGAGTTTAAGGTACCATCATATTTCATGAATATCCCACAAATCTGACTCCATGAAACATCAGCTCTCTTTGTGCCTTACAGAAGTCATGCACAGGTATTGAGTTTTCTCATCTGTAAAATGGGGATATTGACCCCTGCTCTGCCCATCCCAACAAATCCCACTGAGGACCAAGTAAGTAAGTAAGAGATATAATCCTCGTGCACTGCTGGTGGGAATATAAAAGAGTGCCACCACTCTGGAAAC
Source organism: Eptesicus fuscus (assembly GCF_027574615.1). Taxonomy (NCBI): domain Eukaryota; kingdom Metazoa; phylum Chordata; class Mammalia; order Chiroptera; family Vespertilionidae; genus Eptesicus; species Eptesicus fuscus. Next base: position 20,072,087 of record NC_072494.1, on the reverse strand, counting down.
GACTTGGCAGATCCTCAAAAAGCTAAACACGAGTTACCATATGACCCAGTAATTCCACTCCTAGGCATATACTGAAAAGAACTAAAAATATTCCCACACAAAAATGTGTGCACAGATGCTCTTAGCAGCATTATTCATAATATCCAGAAAGTGGAAACAGCCGAAATGCCCATCAGCTGACAATAAGTAAAACATGTTACATCCATACCATGGAGCAGTATTTGACAATAAAATGAAGTAACAATTCATGCGACAACATGTATGAGCCTTGAAAATGTCATGCTTAGTGAACAAAGCCAGTTAAGAAGGCCACATATTGTATGAATCCATTCGTATGAAATGTCTAGAATAAGGAAATCTATAGAGACAGAAAGTAGTATTTTCCTAGGGTTGGAGAAAGTGGGGATGGGGAGTGACTGGTGATGAGTATGGGGTTTCTTTCGGGGTTGATGAAAATGTTCTGAATTAGATTGAGCTGATGGGTGCACACCTCTGTGAACATACTAAAAACCACTGAATTGTATACTTTTAAAGGGTGAATTTTATAGTATATAAATTATATCTCCATACGTCTGTTCTTCAAAAATGAGGAAACATAGATGAAAATATTTAAAAATTATGAACTCTTCTTGTATATTACTGTAACCGTAGGATCCTCAGAACAGGGCACAGAGTGCTCAGGAGGACTTATTCACCAAGAAAACAATAACCCTTCTTGTTCCAAAGAGATCACAGCAAAAGCCATTGCCCAGAAGTACTTAGCTCACAGATCCTAACATATAAGGCCTCTTTATATTTTTCCCTTTCAAGAAGAAATAATTTAGTGACTGGTCACAAAGGAAACACACAATGGGAGGAACAGTGGGTGGAGGGGACCGATCACCATTTATCTTTACAAGAACAAAGTATGAAGCCGAAGAACAACTCTCCATTACCTGTCAGAGCCTTGGTGTCGGCCTTCTGGCTCTCCCGGGCCCCCTTCTGGGCCCACACGTGGACCGTGTAGTCCACGCCCGGCCTCAGGCCCGTCAGGACGGTGCTGCTCTGCTCCTTCCCCACCGGGACCTCCCTGGTGTCTCCGTCGGCGGAGGTGTAGCGCACCGTGTACCTGTCGATGACGGCCTGCACCGGCTCCCAGGAGATGGCGGCCGTGGTCTCCGTCACCCGGTCGGTCACCAGGTTTTGGGGGCTGTCAATTTCTTAAAAAATATTTAGGAAAGTTTAAGCTTTGAAGTCACGGTAGAGATACCCACCAGCCCATCTCCACGATTTCATCCTCTGGAGCTTGGTTGGCACAAGGAGTGATAGTCCCATCCTGAGTCTCTCCCTGAGAGGGAGTCAAGGGCAAAGGTCACCCCTGGTTCTCAATTCCGGAGGACCACTCATTATAAACCTGACATGCTTTCTTGGCTTTCAGCTCCCGACAATGATGTCTTCTTTGCAACATTACGGCACATCAGAGCAATCCACTGTACATCTGCCATGACATTCAGGGTACCTAATTTACATTTTACCAAGGGCTACTTCACAGGTGATCATTCTCAAAGTATTACCACCAGCACTGCAATGGCCACATCCTCTGAAAGTCTCCGCTGAGTCTGCTAAAAACACTGCTACTGCACTACTTTATGTCTCTCTTCTAGTGGGCAGAGGGTTTTCTGAGCAGCTCAGAGCTGCCGGAGGAGCAGCTCACGGGGACAGGCACTAGACGCGCTGTCCTGTTGGAGCGTTGGGACTTGCTCTGCAAAGTCTCTCAACTCAGGCCATGTCTTTGGTACCATGTGCTCACAATTCAATTCCAACTGACCACCTCTCTCTGTTACCTGTCAGGGCCTTGGTGTCGGCCTTCTGGCTCTCCCGGGCCCCCTTCTGGGCCCACACGTGGACCGTGTACTCCACGCCCGGCCGCAGGCCCGTCAGGACGGTGCTGCTCTGCTCCTTCCCCACCGGGACCTCCCTGGTGTCTCCGTCGGCGGAGGTGTAGCGCACCGTGTACCTGTCGATGACGGCCTGCACCGGCTGCCAGGAGATGGCGGCCGTGGTCTCTGTCACCCGGTCGGTCACCAGGTTTTGGGGGCTGTCAATGTCTTTAAGAGAAAGAAAAGAGAGCAGCATTTAGCAACTCTCTGGCTTGTGAAAGGGCAGGTTGCCCAAATGATGACCTCGATAAATTTCAGAGTCTGTTAAATGCAAATGATTGAGATAACTTGAGGGTTTCATTAAACAAGTGGTCTGAAATTTCAAGGATGGTCTAATTGCATTTCATGAGAAGTAGGGTGTTCAGACAAAGCCACCATAAAGTCTCAACTTCGTAAGCTTTTCCCACAAGTTGCTTTTGGATAAAAAGAATTGGTCTTTTTCTCCTTTCCACTGAATTTATAGAAAGTGCTCTTTCAGTCTCCAACTTCTTGTACCTGAAAGAAATTCTACTTCAATAAATCTCAACATCTGCTCTAATATTGTTTTGGGAAAGAAAATTATCCTGGAAATAGGAGCTGCCAGTTCTTTCCACTTAAAACATTATGCTGCCTGGCCAGAGTGACTCAGTGGTTGAGCATCAACCTATGAACCAAGAGGTCAAGGTTCAATTCCCAGTTAGGGCACATGCCCAGGTTGCAAGCTCGATTCCCAGTGTGGGGCATGCAGGAGGCAGCCGATCAATGATTCTCTCTCTTCATTGATGTTTCTATCTTTCTCTCCCTCTTCTTTCCTCTCTAAAAATCAATTTAAAAAAACACACAACATTAAAAAACAAACAAAAACATTATGTCTGTGGTCAAAAAAACAAGACTCTAACAGATGGCATTTGAGGTCTGGGCGGATAGAAATAGCCCTACTTGTAGAATCTGTTGGGTATATATGTGATTAACCTGAGTTAGACTCTCTCTCCATGATTTCCTGTCACGTGTTGGAAGCCTCGAGTGTTCTCTAGGATCCGGCTCCTGTGAACTCAGGGACAGTTCCGAGGAGGGTGTAAGTGGAAAGAATGTTCTGGGTATGCCAGGCAGTCTCAGGACACCTGCCAGAGCTGAGCGGAGCGCTGGGTGGAGTACGGGGACCTCATGGCTTCTGAGAGCCCCAGGGCGGAGTCGGTAGTTTGGTGAGTGCTGAGTCAGCACACAAACCATTCCCACACCTGATGGAGCTCCAGATCACATGCGAAGTGCCTGTACCTTCACTGCAAACTGTGACGCGCATTCAACTTCCAAATGTTTTGAGTTTTCACAACCAAAAAATGAAAATTAGGAAGTAAGTTACCCTACTCTGAGGGAGCTGCGTGTGGAATTCCAACCCAAATAAGTGTGACTTTCTGTATCTAATAAAAAGGCTGGTCTCTTTTGTTTGAGGTTTAAAAATGAAAAAGTGTATAATTATGCAATTTGAAAATGGTTTCGCAAGCCCCTCCCCAGCCCTTACAAAGAAAAGAGTTGCGGCCGATGGACACCGGCCTCCTGATTCAAAAGTCAGCCTCCTCCCTGCCGCCAGAGTCCTGCTCCGTCCGTACCTGTCAGGGCCGTGGTGTCGGCCTTCTTGCTCTCCTGGCCGCCCCGCTCGGCCCACACGTGGACTCTGTACGCCTCCCCGGGCGTCAGGCCCGTGAGGACCGTGCTGCTCTGCTCCCCGGGCACCGCCGTGTCCCTGGACTGGCCGTCAGCGGAGGTGTAGCGCACCACGTACTTGTCGATGACAGCCTGGACGGGGTCCCAGGACACCACCGCCGTGTCTTCAGTCACTCGATCAGTGACCACATTGGTCGGGCCATCAATTTCTTCATAAAAATACGTGAAAAAGAAAAATTAGAGAAGTCATTGGCTGGTCAAGATCAGGAATGCTCAAGATCTAGTTCCTCCGGGTGACCTCGTTCCACAGTTTACACACAAGAGGTTGTCTCCACCACCCGAGACAGGTGGACACTGGCCTCTGCTTGAACCCTACGCTGAGAGAGGGCTTCAAGAGGGGCGAGGTAAGCCCTTTAACAATAATAATAATAATAATAATAATAATAATAATAGTAAATTTTAAAAGTGTGATCTGAAAGGTTTCTGCAATCTGAATCCAGCAACCCTTTGCCCCCCAAAACAGACTTCAGGACACAAAGACAGACTATCTCTACACCCAAATCCCAGAGTTTTGCCCAGATGGAGTGAGCTGAGAAAAACATCAGAAGGCAAACGTGAGAAAAGCTCCCGGTGCCTCCAGGCAGCTCTTACCTGTCCTGCCATTCAGGAAGATTGGCCGGCCCTCCAGGTCTCCTCGCATGGGGACAATTGTGATCTTATAGTCCATCCCAGGCTGCAGACCTGCAAACAAGCAGCCAGTACTAGGCCTGAGTACTGGCTCTGGAGCCGGGACCCCAGCACTGCTCCCCCGTCCCCTGCCCCCCGCCAGGATAATCCATGTAAGGCAGGGAAAGAGCTGCAGGACCAGTGGGGCCCCAGCACCGAGTACCGACGACGGGGGCGGGGGGGGGGGCTTATCCTTCAGCGGGGGCAGGGCAGAGGGGTGAGAGGGAGCTCCCCATTCACTCCCTTTCTCTCTCCCTTTCTCTCTCTCTCTCTCTCTCTCTCTCTCTCTCTCTCTCTCTCTGTCTCTCTCTCTCTCACTCACACACACACACACACACACAGAGTGCACCACCGAGCACTGACTTCCCAGTGTATTTACAGCCCAAACAATCCTTTTCTGCCCCCAACAATCCTTTTCCTCAAAAGTTTCTTTCCTTCTCACTGTAATAATTAACCTAATCCCCTCCCCCCGTTTTTTTTTTATTTTCTCTGCCTTGTGTTGTTATTTCTCTGTAGCACCAACTTGAATGATTGTTCCTCGTGGCACAAACACTCAGACTCTGGTGGCAAGTGCAGGCAAATAGCAGCGTGAGTGAGACCCTGGTTTTCACTGCACAGTGGGGACCCCAAGACGGCCACTCAACACGGAACTTGGAGCGATGGTAGGAACAGACCCCAGCTGGAGCCACGTGACGAATTGGGTATTCATGATTGCCATACTGCTTTTCTTAAAGACGGCCCTGGAAACTGTACAAGCTGCAGGTGTCACAACACGTAACCCGGCCCTGCATGGCCCGTTTCCCTCGCAGCCTCTGATTTCCTGTTCTCACAGCGTTGGCTCGGGCATCTGGGACAGGACCTCAGCCCAGCCACCCAGCAACACCTTCCATGGATTATGCTGAAAAAACTATCTCCATCAATCAAGTTCTCTTGCTCGCTCGCTCCCTCCCTCCCTCTTTATATCTCTCTCTCACACACAACACACGCACACATTCTTCCAAAAGGGAAGTCTGTGCGCCCTCACATCCCTCTGAGACACAGACAGGGTGAGGACATGGGGAAAGCGTGTCAGATGAGTTATCTGTTAAGTGGGGCTCTGAGATTCTGGAGTCGCTCTGGGACACTGGAGCAGAATCCTCGGGCTTCAGAGTGGGCTCACGTCTGGGAGTTTCCGGGGTCAGGGTTCAAGTGATTCCTAAGGCCCCAGGACCCGCTGTGCACACGCTGTCCCTGCCTCAGCATCCACAGCAAACACCTCCCATCCCAGTGTTGGCTCTTACCCGTGATGTCATATCGGCTCTTGGGGTGGCTGCTCTTGGGCACCGTGACCTCGGCCACCTCCTGCCCCGTCAGGGGGCTGTACAGCAGCTTGTAATAGTCTACCTCGGTTGGGGGGTTCTCCCACTCCACATCCAGGGAGTTCTCCGTCTCGTCTGTCACCCACGCGGTGCCAAGCACAGCAAGATCTAGGGCAGGGGCAGGCCGGCAGGAGAAGGCAGTGAAGAGGAGGGCCGGCAGCTCCGTGCCAGGCCCCTGGCTACCAGCTCAGCTCCCTTTCTCCCTGCTCACACACAGAGCAGGCTGCAGCCCTGCACACGGTCCTCAGCAGGTGTCCTAGGACCACCCAGGCACAGAAACTGTTGGTGTGCACATGGTGGAGGACGGACTCTGTTCAGGGAAAGCCTCCTGTGCCCTGCCCATCCCATCCCATCCCATCCCATCCCATCCCATCCCATCGGGACCACGCAGCCCTCTCGTCCACTCGGCCCAGGGCTCAGACTGCTCTGAACTGAACACTCAGCTTCTAGCTGCAGAGCCCCTGTCCCCACAACTCGCCCCGGATGAGAGGTCCAGACCCCCCCCCTGTAAGTTCGGGATGCATTTCGGATGTTCTGGAGTATAACACTGATACCACAACCCCCTCCTTCCTCAGCCTCCCAAATGCTCCTGGAAGATTAATCCGAGGCAAAACTATAAAGTAGGTGAACTTTAACCTGGTCCTTCTGAGTACCCTTCCTGCACCTTTGACCAAACTTTAGCACAGTGATGGTGAACCTATGACACGCATGTCAGCACTGACACGCGTAGCCATTTCTGATGACACGCGGCCGCTGAGGCGGCCGCATGCCGAGGATAAAACATTTGCGAAATAATGTTTTTTCCTCAAAGTGACTACCTGAGTTATGCTCAGTTTTTTGGCGAAGTTTGACACACCAAGCTCAAAAGGTTGCCCATCACTGCTTTAGCACCTCCACCAGGTCCCTGGTGTGCTTGGCTGCCCACCCTGTCCATCCTGTGACCGGGCGGGGGGTGGGGGGGCATTGTACACATTCATTCATAGGAAAGTGTGAATAGCTAAATCTTTACCCCTCCATTCAGAAAAGAAAAGAATTTAATGATTAACACAAAAGAATGGATCGCCGACATGGCTCTAAGGAAGAACTGTGGGTAGTGGTGAAGAGGGGTTGGGGACTTAGGGGCACGTTGAATTCCAATCGCCAGACCCCAAGCTGATGAGCCTGCCTGGGAGACAAGTCCCCAGACTCTCAGCCTTGCCCCCTTCCTCAGTCCCACCCCCACCTTCCCTGCCTTGGCGGTGCTCCCAGCCCAGCCGGCTGGCCCCTTGTGGAGGACGTGGGAAAGAGAATCTGCGAGCGGGCAGTGAGCTCAGTGGTCTCAAGGCCCCTCGGCTCTGAATACTTGTGGTTCATTCACTGTGTTATAGACAGAGCCTCCCAGAGCCTTCCCTCTGAGGCACCCCCCACCCACCGGCTCCCACCTGCCTGCCTAGCCTGCAGGCTCTCCCTCCCCACGGCAGGCCCTCGACGGAGCAGGGCAGGAGGTGAGCAGTGAAGAAGGTCCTGCAGCGCTCACAAACGGAAAAGCAGGGATTTGATGAACATGTTCACGATTCTTATGGGGGTACGCATCTCTGGTTGAGGCTCCCCTGAGGAGCAAATGAGAATGAGTTTAACTTGAACCGGATTAGACAGAAAGACAAGCTTCCCAGCCACATCTTACAAGTCCCCAGAGCAAGGAGCCGAGAGGGGTGGCTAAGACTTTCAGAAGAGATGTCTGTCTTCGGGGCTTTGGGCACTGTTCTGTCTGAAGGCAGAGGCAGTGACAGAGAGGAGAGGAGGAGAGAGCAGCTGAGAGCTGGGAGCCGGCCTGGCTCACACACATAGGCCTTGTGTTCTCCCTTTGAACTTAACGTCAATATCGGACAAGGCACTCTGCGGCCATGACAGATCAAGACCAAAACAAGACCATTCGTGATCATGTCTGAACACAGGCAAAAGCGTGAACAATGCCCAAACCACAAAAAGGCCAAACAACCTCCCTCCTAACGAAGTGACTGCTGCTTCTGTGGCAATCACAGCGCTAGTCTCCCCTGGGCTACCCCTTTCTAGGCAAGAATCACCAGGATGCCAATCAGAGAAGCACCCCACTTCCTGACAACATGCTTCCCTGAATCCTTCCAAACCACTGAACACAGCCCACATCCTACACCAGTCTCTCTGACACTCTCCAACTAAGACGCCCACGGGTCCCCCATGTGTGCGTCCTCCCCCTGCTGCAACAGTTGATAAATGCAACTTATTCAACTACAGGGATGTTCCAAGGGGGGTCACTGGCTGGAGGGTGCTGACAAAGGCATTCACAAATTGTGCTCCCAGGATGACAAGTCCCTCACGGCCCTTTGCCACACTGAGCCACCGCTGCTCCACCACCAAATAGGACAGGCAGCCAGATGTTTCTGCAGACACGGTGTGCCCAAGGCCCACCCATCTGGGTCTCCCTGGATCTTTCCCCAGGAGTTTGGGGAAGGCTGAAGGCAGCTCATTTTTATCATCATTTAGAACAGTGCCTGGCACACAGTAGGTGCTCAATAAAATATGTGGAGCGAAGGAATGAATCATAACCACTCAAACAACAAGGTTTCTCCAAGCCCTTGAATGTCTAAGCAGCTTTAAGACCTTTCATGAGAATTTCTAAAGAGTAAGTAGTGATGCTGGTCCTTGCAAACATTTTGGTAGCATTCGGTGGTGCCCTGAAGGCTCTGTTTGTCCCTCCAGACCATCCCCCATCCTGCTGTGTATCCCAGATTATGACCTCTATGACCTGTGTTAGCCAGGTTCCCTTGCCCCCTGGCTTCTGGTTGGGTTCCACCAGTGAGAGTCACCAGAAGACCAGAGGGCAGGAGAGGTCTCCTTCACTCCCTTCCAGGGGACACAGGAACTGCCTGCCTCCCTTTACCTAAAGCAACTTATCGGGCAGCCTCTCCCAGCTCTCTCTGGGTCCCAGTACCAACTCCCACCTCCTGCCCCTTCAGCCTGGGGTGGATCCCCACTGATGCTGGGCCAAGGGTGTTAGACCATCCAAACCCTGCCCACACCTCTGTAAATAACCTTTTCATTACACTTTCTTCAATGACCCATTTCTTCCCCTTCTTTCCTGCTGAGAGAAATCTAACAGGAGGCTCAGAAGATCCTCACTTGTCCCAACTTGAACCTGCTGAGTGGCCTCAGAGGCTCAGTGAGGACCTGGGGATGCAGGTGTGTGGCTGCTTGTGTGTAGGTGCAGGGCAATCAGGGGGAGAAGACTCCTTGGGTTCCACAATCCAGCAGGCTCTGTCACCAGCCAGGAGGACCCAATACTTGGTGAGCAGAAAGCAGGGAGCCAGAAAGACTTCCTCCAGAACCTAGAATTGCAGCAGCTGTGTTTCAGCCCCAAATCCAGGGAACAGCGTGGAAGGGGACTGGCGGGGACCAATGCAGGAAAACGTTCGAAACGGCACCTCTCCTGGGCAACCTGGGCCCTGGGCTGCCCCCTCACCTGTGGTGGCCAGCAGGTGCTGGGGGCTGCTGGGAACCCCTTTCTTCACGTTGTGCAGGGTGACTATGTACTTGGTCCCAGGCAGCAAACCAAGGATGTCATAGCTGTTTCGCTCCTTGGGCACCTGTATCTGCTTCCCGGAGGGCTCCCTGCCCAGGGGGTGGTAGCTGAGGAGGTAGTGGTCCACCTCGCTGGAGGGCTCCCAGCTCACCAGCAGCGACTCCTCCGTGCTCTTGAGCAGCTGCAGGCCCTGGGGGGCGACCACTGCGTGGGGAGCAGGAACAGGATGGAGAAGGTGAGGAAGAGGGTAGAACACAGTGAGCACTGGTTGCACATCTATCATCCTGGTTATGATAGTATGACACTTCCCACTGTCATAACAGGTGTGGGTGTGGAACATACATCTGATGGACCTGCGACACATACACACACACACACACACACAGCCATTAGATCACCTAAGACCAATGGTCCTCAAACTAGCATCAGCATCGGCATCACCTGGGATCTTGTTAAACATGCAAATTCTCAGGCCCAGCTGGTGTGGCTCAGTGGTTGAGCATCTACCAATGAACCAGGAGGTCACGGTAACGTAGATTCGAGGTCAAGAGCACATGTTTGGGTTATGGGCTCGATCCCCAGTAGGGGGCGTGCAGAGGCAGCCACAATGATTCTCTCTCATCATTGATGTTTCTCTCTCTCCTTCTCCCTTCATCTCTTAAATCAATAAAAATATTTTTTAAAAATGCAAATTCTCAGACCCAACCATCTGCGCTTGAACAAGCCCTCCAGGCGAATCTGAGGTGGGCTAGAGGCCGAGCCCCTGCAGAGGAGAAAGAGATCAACCGAAGAACTTGTATGCATGCGTATCAGCATAACCAATGGGCACAAGACACTGGGGGTGGGGGGCGGGCATGAGGGAGGGGACTAGGGGAGGCGGGGGGGGGGGGGTCAATGGGGAAAAATGGAGACATATGTACTAGTATTTGTAATACTTTAAACAATAAAATAAAGATTTTTTTAAAAGAAGGTAATTTTTAAAAAGTGTTAAATGCCAGCCCGGCGGGCGGGCGGGCCCTCTCACCCTGCGAGCAGTCCAGGCCGGTGAAGCCCTCCTCGCAGTAGCACTCGCCCGTGTCGCAGAAGCCGTGGCCACTGCAGTCGCCGGGGCAGCGCCGCTCGCTGCAGTCCTCCGACGTGAAGTCCGCGTGGCACTGGCACCGCCCGCGCACGCACACGCCCTGCCCGCTGCAGTTCCCGGGGCAGGCGGGGTGGGCGCAGTCGGCCCCCACGTAGGGCTCGGCGCACACGCAGCGGCCGTCCTCGCAGCGCCCGTGGCCGCTGCAGGCGCCGGGGCAGGCGGGCACCTCGCAGGCGGCACCCTCCCAGCCCTGCTCGCAGCGGCAGCCGCAGGTCTCCTGCGAGAAGGTCCCGTGGCCGCTGCACTGGCGGCCCTGACCTGCCAGGGAGAGGAAAGGCGGGGGTGAGGGCTGGAGGGTGAGGGCCTCCTTCCCTGGAGGCCCCGAAGAGCGGACCTGCAGGGCTCTTGCTCCGAGAACGGTAGGGGGTCCGACCCTTCCAACCTGGGCCAGACTGGGACCTGTGAAAGCTGCAAAGGTTTCCTCCCCCTCTGCCTAACAGGAACCACCCTCCCCTTCCCCGCCCCACCTCCAGTGTTCACGTGAATCCTCGGTTCCCTTCCCCTTAAACGGTGGTCATCCTTTAGTTCCTCTCCTTAAGGGGCCCTGGCTCCGGCCTGCGCGGGAGCTTGGCTTATCTGGCTGCAGGCGGCTGCACCAGTGAGCCCACACCGAAGCCTGGAAAAGTGGACCTGCAGAAGCTACCCGGCAGCCCGGAAGGTACGGGGTGAGGGTGGGAGGAGGGATCAGCCAGGCTCCCCTCTCTGACCCTAGACTGCAAGGGGCAGTCAGAGGGTGGGGCAGTCAGCCCGCCCCTTTCTCAGAACACCTGCTTTCCTTCCTAAAAACACTTCCACCATGGAGACTCTCCAGAGCCAGTTCCTGGCAGCCTCCAGGTGTCCAGTTCTGTGTCCAGCATATAAGGGGTGCTCTTAACTGTAGCAGTTTCTTCAGGCATAGAAATGCATGGGGGGGAAGAGGGGGCATTGCACTCATTATTTGGATCAGCCTGGGAGGTTAAATAAAAAAGTGAAGGGATTGAGAAGTACAGGTTGGTGATTATAAAATAGGCATGGGGCAAAAAGTACAGCATAGGAAATATAGTCAGTAATCTATATATATAAAAGCCTAAGCAACCATGGAGGGCTGACCATCCGGTAGCTATGACATGCAATGACCACCAGGGAGCAGATGCTCAATGCAGAGGCATGGAAACATGGAACAGACTGATGAATCTCTGAAGGAAGGGGGAGTGGGGAAAGGTGGAAAGAGATTAACCAAAGATCTTATATGTATATAAGAGGCCCCTACCCCTGACCTGCGGGGATCAGGCCGAAACTGGCTCTCTGACATCCCCCGAGAGGTCCCGGATTGCGAGAAGGTGCAGGCCAGGCCAAATCCGTGCACTGGGCCTCTAGTATTGTAATAACTATGTATGGTGCCCATTGGGTACTGGAGTGTATGGGAAGTGGGGGAACACCTTGTAAAGTATATGATTGTCTGACCACTATTCTGTACACCTGAAACTAATGCAGAATAATATTGAATGTAAACTGTAATTGAAACAATTTTTTTTCTTTCTTCTTTTGCAGGAAGCCCAGATATATTCAGAGGGACAGCAACCCAGCTGCCCCACCCCCCTTAGCCTCCTGAAGCGGGTTCTCTGCCTTCCTCCACCCCAGCCCACTTCGACCTGTCTTAACCGAGTGCTGGGTTCTAGTTAGACCAGGTCTTGCTTAACTCCAGCCCCTTCCCTCCCCACCTCTCTCACCAGACCACCAGCAAACTTGCTGAGGAAGGGTAAAAGAACGGCCAACCTTCCCTTAAGCAGTCATGCCTGGGAAGGGGAGATTTTAATGACATGCGCAGTGGGCTACTTGCTAGAATTTAAAAAAAAACAATTTGCTGACGCTCTACTATGGGCCAGGAATCTCAAATACATCATCTGTAGTTCTCAGTCTAGTTGATAGAATTATCCTCACTGGACAGTTCAGGAAACGTAGGCATCTGCCCAAAGGTCACAGAGCTAAGAAGTGGCAGACCTGGATCTGCCCAGCCCTGTCCTCTCAACTCCACTGCATTCCCCATAGAAGAGACTGGCCCGTTGGCTAAACAGCACCCAGCAGCCTTCTCACCGGGAAGCCTCAGCCAGGAGTTCAGACTCACTCACGTCCCTCTCTGCTCCGCTTGCAGATGCCCCTGGAGCTGGTGCCAGCGATGAGGTCCCCCCGGGGAAACCCAGAGTGAGGGGTGGGGATGAACCAGACTCACGAGTGCTCATGAGGCTGGTGGAACGCCTGGCACCGAGAAGGTGCTCACTAAGTGTCTGTTGAATGAATACCAGGAGGTGAGCTCACCGGCAGCTCCCTGGCAGCAACGCTGGACGTCACACCGCTCCTTCACCTCCGCCATCTCGCCCTCCAGCTTCTGCACCCGGGCCAGAAGGTCCTGGACAAGGCCTGCCAGCTCGCAGTCCTTCTGCGGTGTCTGCAGGCGGATATTGTGTCTGAAGATGATATTCTGTTCCTCGGCCTCTCCCAGGGCCAGGAGCGAGGCCCCTTCATCACCGAGGGGCTGAGGGTCAGCCTCCACCTGGACCAGTGCAGACTTGGGCACGTCAATCTTGTAGGTGTGGCTGACGGTCAGCTGTTGCTCCTTGTCACTGCAGCTATGAGGCTCGAGAGGGGCCAGGGCCGGGGCCGAGGCCACCAGGAGCACAGAGCCAAACAGGAGCCCTAGGGGGAAGCAGAAGGTCCCCATCCTTGGAGAGATGAGGCGCAGACCCTCCAGCAGGCCTGTATGCAGAGAAAAGGAAGATAGCCATGGAGATATGCTGGTGGAAACTGGCCTTTTAAAATGGATCCTGAGAGCCCACAGGCAGCTGAGAAACCAGCAGAAAGCTTTTGTCCTGCATCTACTGAGGTTCTGATTACATCACCTTTTGTTCCGTCCTCACACACTGCACATGCCTGCCTGCTGTCTTTGCTTCCCTTGCACTGTCCCCACTACTGGGAGGCCCTTCTCTGCACGTCTAATTCTGTACTCACCTGCATTTTAATAATGACAAGGAGAAGAATTGTCTTGTGTTGAGGGCCTACTGTGTGCCAGGGTTTGGTCCCCTAATCCCTAATCTTTACAACAACCCTAATGTTGTCCTCCCCATGGATGATGCCAATCTCATGGTGGCCCAGAGAACACGTGCTGTGTGCCAGGCACCATTTTAAGTGTTCCACACTTATCACTTCATCTTCACAACAACCTTTCGTGGAATTCACTATTATCACCCCCATTTTACAGATAGGGAAACCGAGGCACAGTTAGCTACCTTACATGATTTGCCCACAGGCAAACAGCCAAGAGTGGCAGAGTTTGAAGCCAGGCAGTCTGGCTCGAGTCCGTGCTCGTCAGCGCTCTGTCCTGCGCAGAGGAGGAAGCGTAGGCTGGAGGGATGGAGCACGCTGTCCTGGGTACCATGGCCAGCGAGGGCCACGCCTGTGCTCAGATTCCAGGCCAGTGTCCTGTTCACCACTTCTGCCTACAAACCAGCGAAAGTTCACAATTTCCAATAAAAATACCTTCTCCCTGAAGACTTCCACATCCCTGCTGGAATGAGCCCTCCTTCTGCTAAGCATTCAGAGAAATGCTGCGGACGGTCCCTCTGTGGGTCCCTTGATGGGTTACCTTGTGCATAGTTCCTCTTGCTGCATCCCGTCTGCCCATGACACTGGGAGACTCTTAAGGACGAGACCCAAGGTTGATTCCTCTAGGGGCCCCTCCCAAGGCATGGGCACAGAGGGGTTCAATCCCCCTCAAATCCATCAGTGCCATAGAGGCAGAGCAATCATTGGCTATGATTGTGAGAGACCTACACCCCAAAGTTTGGGGGGACAAGGATAGGTAAGTCCTGCCACAGAAAGAAGGCAACGGGAGCCAGAGCTGAGTGCAGTCCACAGCTCAGCCAGAGTGTGCTGCCCCGGTGGGCAAACCGCAGGAGGAGGTGCCAGCGGGCAGGGCAGACCTAGACTGTGCAGAAACCACAGGAGATTCCCACAGGAGTGGTGGGTGGAGCCAGCATGGGCGCCGCTGTCATAACAAGGGCATCTGATGACCACAGGGAACCACACCAGCCCAGCCGCATACAAACCCCTTCTCCCTTCTCTCCGGCCCCCACCTCCCTGCCTCCCTCAGCCTCCTGGGGGAGCCAGCAGCAGCCACAGGTGTGGGAGGGGGAGGAAGAAAAACCTCTGTCCCTGGTCCCCTCCCGCTCACCTCCAATTCCAGCATCAGGCCGGAGGTGGGTGAAAAGAAAGTCATGGCCTGGATGGACGCTGAGGCTCTTATATTGGGATGGACCTGCCTTTCCAAAGGCTTCTCTTCCGATACCTAAAGGCGCCAGAAAAGCCCTGGAATCCCTGGAGATTTTTGTCGGAGGTTGGGGGAGGGGAGGAGAGCCAGCAGAGTGGGCTGCTGGGCCGGTGCAGGATGAACATGATGCTATTTCACAACTGCTGTCTTTACCAGCTCAGCTGGGTGGCATGGAGCAGCCCTGCACACCTTCTCCACCGACTCCCTAGACAGGACGGAGCTCAGAGGCATGAAGCAGTGCACCCGATTATGCGAGGTCCGTGCCAGGCCGCAGCGATGACCCAGGCGCACAGGGTCCCCTCACCGAGCCCTTAACCCCTGCCGTCCCCAAAACCACAGATTGATCTCTGAGAGCCTTCTTGGTCCGGGGCAGCAACAGAGTGAAACGCAATCTCAGCTTCTCTGCCCTCTCCTGCCATCCAGGCCCCAGGCCCAGCCGGGCTCGCCGTTCTCTGGGCCACAAACGGCCTGCAGATGGCTTTCTGAAGCCGCTCCCGGCGCATGCACACAGCCACGGACTCCTGCCATAACCGCAACGCTGGGCAAAGCCCAGGCTCAGGGTTTGTTTTTGGAGCCGGGAATATGAGAAGCCCCAGAGCCCTGTAGGAGCCCTGGGTGTCCCTGTCCTGAGTTGTAACAAGATGTCCTCGATAATTACAACCTTGTCAATTCCACGCTTGAGCTCAGATTTTCCTGGGCAGAGTCATTGCTCGAAAGAAGATGGGGCGGGCGGGGAATCCTCGGCCCAGCAGTCCTGCCCGGGGTCAGGAGCACGAGGAGCCTCCTGGCTCTCCCTCCCGCGTGGCAGGAGACCCGGCCTGTGTCACAGCTTAAGGAAGGGATGAGCTCACCAACTCTTCCAGGCACAACCGACCACAGACAGAGCTCCCGGGGGTGGGACGGGGCGGGCAGAGCTGCACATCTCATCAAAAAACATGCCGGAAAAATTGGGGAAAAAAAAAAAAAAAACATGCCGGGTAGTAAGGTTCCGAATGGAATGATGCCTCTATTGAGGAAGTTTCTCGCGGAAAGTGGGGTGAATGCTGCGGGAATGTCTGAGGCAAAGGGGGTTCACACGCAGGGGATGTGCATGCAGGAGACCGCAGGATGTCAGGTGTCCCCAGGAATCATTCCCACCTCAGATCACATCCTTTATTCTGCCTGCAGGCGGGGTGGTGGGTGGTGGGGACAGGCGGGGGCAGAGGCAGGCTGAGACTCGGGATGAATGCTGCCCGAAGTGGCTTTTACGAGAAAGGCTCCCGGAGGTGTGTGCTGCCGGTGGTGAGCTGGACGGACGGTCCCCTGGACGGACGGTCCCCTGGACGGACGGTCCCCTGGACGGACGGTCCCCTGGACGGATGGTCCCCTTTACGGACGGTCCCCTGGACGGACGGTCCCCTGGTTGTCTGAGAGGCACACTGACGTCACAGGTCTCTACGCCTGGGCTCTATTTATTCTTCCTTGGTGGCCACATCTGCCCCATGGCTTTAATTTCTAGCCAAACACTGACGGCTCCCAAATCTGCATGTGCATTCCTGGACCAGACGTCCCTGTAAGCTCAGGGATGGCAGTGCCAGGACTGTGGGTCCCCGCTGAAGCCCCAGCCCACAGCACAGTCCTGGCCCACGTAATCTGTGTGTGAAACTATAACGGCCTCGGGGCTTTCTGATGTTTGTCAGATGATGGGTACTGTGCCCAATACTTTATGAACACTATTCTCATTTAATCTGCAGAATCCCAGGCATCCATTCTTTGTTACAGATGCTCTGAGAGGTTAAGTGACCTGCTCAAGGTCACACAGCTAATAAGCAGCAGAGCTGGGGTAAAACACAATTGTCCATTTTCACATCTGTGTCTCCCTCCCTCTGCTGTGCGTCCTGACCAAATGAGGAAGTGCAGTGAGAAGATAGCCACTTGTGAAAAAAAGACCCAAGTCCTCTTTCCCGTGGCATTTAAGAGAGGGGCTCTCCTGAAATAAAGGAAACCGAGGCAGGACAGGTGCTCATTACATGCTAATTGTCCAATGACTAAATCCCATGCTGACTCCCTCTGGGGGTGCAAGCAGGACCCTGGGAAGATAAACCGGGGTTTCTCCGGGAGGTGGAATCCTGTTGCACCTCTGAGAGGCTGAGCATCCCCTTCCAGGGAAACAGTGTGGACCAGGCCCCTGTGCAGGGGCAAACGTCCCCCAGCCTTGGCCAGAGAGGGATGGACCCTGAGTCCCACCCGGCCCTCTCAGTCACAGGGTCATGACCTCGTGTCACCTCATTTTCCCCAAAGCAGGGCATACACCCTGGTCAGGACCAAGTACACTACTTGCACCAAAGAGAGCGGCAGCCCGTGCCTTAGCCGCCGTTACAGACCTTTCCGCTTAAACCCAGGCTTTCTCTGACTCTCATTACCTCATCCTGTCTAGTTAACCACAAGCATGTGAGAGCACTGCCTGGGGTTTTAGGAAAACTGATTATCGTGGGTTTCCAGTGAAGTCATTAAAAAGGTGCTCAAATGACAGGGTGGCCGTCCTGATATGGAGGCGTGCCAGCGCCCTGCCAGGCTGAGCTGCTCCTGCCGGGCGCACTCGGGCCGACCCAGGACGGATAGGAGCGTTTCTCTTTCTAGTCTCGGTGGCTCGGACTCTGCACGGGCTTGCCGTACAGGACATGGGCAGCCAGGTGTGCCGTACAGGACACTGACAGCCAGGTGTGCCGTACAGGACACGGACAGCCAGGTGTGCCGTACAGGACACGGACAGCCAGGTGTGTGTGAGAGCACAAATGTGGTCTCGTGTGATAACGCTTAGGATGGTCACGCTCCAAGCACCATGCTGCCCCCTCACTCTTCTGGTTGGTTCTGTGGAATACACCCAGTGAGCACCCCAAATATCCTTGCAGATGACTCACATCCCACCGTGCCGAACCCCTTTTCCTGACCCAGCCTCAGCACTCAGTCCCTTTCCCAGGGGTGGCCACAGGCTGGTGTGACTGTTTTGTGTTGTCAACCGAACCTTAATCCACATCGCAAAGGCTCAACCGGGTGATGGGAACGAACGGTGACCCCGTTTTCTCAGCACCTATTGTGCGCAGGCCTCTGCGCCGGGTGCCAAAGGTCTTCCTGAGCACCAGGCGAAGGTGCCCGTACCCCACAGGAAGGAACCCCTTTCTCACAAAGACCGTCCTTTCACTTTCTTGGGAATGCACGGGTTCCAGCACAAAGGCAAGATCACACGGACACAAGGGCATGAATTCAGGGGCCTGGAGCCAGCCGAAGCACAGGCCCGGTCTCCTATGCATTAGGACGACTGTGTCTGACCTGAGACCCGGCCAGCCTCTTCCCCGCGGCGGGCACCTGATGCCAAACTGCTCCCACTGAAGGACAAGAACAGGACCAGGCAGAGAAGCTGCGATTCCTTCTCTTAGCTCAATGCTGCTTTTCCACACACACAAGTAACGTTCAAGTCCCAGCCTCTTCCAAGGAGACAGGCTTTTCCTGCTCAAGGGCCTGCCCTGCCCCAGCCACACTCTCCGGGTCTGTCTTCAAGACCAACAGCCATGCTGAGAGGTGGCTGGGGCTCTGGCAGTGAGTCTCCTATGGCGGGTCCATCGGGCATCAGCCCGAGACCTCAGCATCACCAGCTCGCAGACTGGTGGCTCCAGACGCTGCTGCAAAACCGAGACCACGATCGCATGTCTGGATCCAGACCCACAGGAGCCAAGGCTCCGAATGAGCCTTGGACGGACAAGAGTTTCCACTGGGCCTGGGCACAGTTTCCTCAGGCGTCTTCTCAGGAACAGACCTCTGTCTACCCTACATTTCAAACCACAGAACCAGCTGGGACAGAGCCCAGAAGCCAGAGATGATCTGAAGTCGCCCGTCCTGTTTCCCTCCTGCAGGAGGCCACAAACTTGGGGACACGGCAGGAATTAAAATTGTATGAAACAGCAATTTTCAACCGGCATGCCCGATTTTTAAGACATGCACTACCTGACTGTTTAGTCAGGGGCACTGACCTCTTTTCCCTTAGATTGTCAAACCAAAAAGTGACAACAGCCGTCCAGTGTGAATGAATCAAAACTACAGCTACTTTTTGTCAGATCAGCAAAAAGATGTAACATTTTTTTTGGTGTGGTTTTAGTAATTAGTTTATGTGCCATGAGATGAAAAAGGCTGGCCATCGCCGGAATCAAACAATGTCAAGTGGATTTTCTCGGCCTCTCTGGGCTGATGTTGCAACAAATGCTCAAATGGCAAAAATCACGAGTCTTTCCACACACATCTGTGCTCTGCCAGCCACCCATGGGTGTGTCACCTGATGCCTGCCGATGCTCCGGCTTCTGCATGAGCCAGTGGACCCCGGGCACTGTGGCTAACCTCTGTCCAGATGTAGGCAGTTTGCTATTTTTATGTTAGGACTTGTTCTTTATTTAATGCTTATAGAAGCATCTTGAGTTTTTGCTTTGAAGTGAATGCTCTCACTCATTCTTCCCTCTCCTCCCCCCACCTCTCTCTCAACCACAAAAATAAACAGGTAAGTAAAAAGACCTCCAAAAACGAGTCCACATCATGTCTTGAAAGGTTTCAAAATGTCTTCTTTGAGGCATTGTGAGGGAATAGCATGAGAATTTGGGGAAAAGAGGTTGTCATCATACAAACAGAATCAAAACCTACAAAGTTAAATGTTTGAATAAACTTCAAAGCTCATCAAGCTCCCTTGCAAACCTCATCGTAATTGGTATTTACAGCAGCCAGAGACAGGGATGCCATCACAGTTTCCTGATCACAACCAGAACAAAGGTTCTATTTGGGGATTTTGTGTGTGTGTGTGTGTGAGACATGGATGGAGGGATTGAGAGGAAAAAAAAAGAAAGAAAGAAAGAAAAAGAGGAAGAACTCACCGACCCGGACAACAGTGTGGCGATTGTGGGGGAGGGGGCGGGTGCAGGGGGAGGAGGGTACAGGGGAGGTCAATGGTGATAGAAATAAAGCTGTCACACGTTCTATAAAAAAATAAAATAAGTGTGAGCACCTTTAACAAACCAAAAAAAGTTAAAAAAACAAAAAGCGAGCCATAAATACTAGACTTACTGGGGGATCACTTTGTAAGGTATATAAATGTCTAATCACTATGTTGTACACCTGAAACTAATATAAAATTGTATGCAACTATAATTAAAATTTTTAAAAATATATATACATTTAAAAACAGTGACACAGATGAATTAAAAAAAAAAAAAAAAGGAGCCTTTGACATTGGGAAGAAGCCAGCAAAGAAATAAAGATGCTAGACTTACATGCAGGAAACATTTTCTACAACACTCTGTTGTTCTTGGTGCTGTGGTGCCTGAGGCTCAGGCTTCTTCCCACCTGGCCACCTGCCCAGTCACACAGGAAACCTTCGGAGACCAATGCTCTTACCTGGGAAGCTGCCGGGCACCATGTCCAACTCTCCCGCCACCCAGACCTCAGTGCTGGTCGTCCCTGGTCCCTCGCTCTCTCCTCGGCTTCCCTCCTTGGGTTTAAACACTGGTCGGGCCAGGGGAGGAGCTGGCAATGGTCCTCCTGGGTGTTTCCTCTCACTGGCAGGAGCTCAGTGAAGTGCAGCTCGTTCTAACAAAGGGGTGGAAATGCTTACCCAGACACTAAAAATACTGTTTCCAGTTAAGCAAAAAAGTGTGTGTGTGTGTGTGTGTGTGTGTGTGTGTGTAACACATAGACAGAGACAACAGTGTGGTGACAGCCAGAGGGAAAGAGGGGGGAAGTGGAGGTGGGCAAAGGGGAGGGATGGGGACGAAAGGAGACTCTGCTTGGGGTGATGTGCACGATGCAGTGTGCAGATGTTTTGTTGAGTTTACACTAGAAACCTGTATGGTTTTTGCCAGCCAATGTCACCCCAACAAATTCAATAAAAAATAACATGTAGCTCCAGAATACGGTTATTAAATGAAGAGTTTACATGCCTCCTGGCTGGGAGTGGGCCTCAGGGTTTGGAAGAGCGTCTCTAAAGTTTCTTTCCCTTTCCCAGGTTTCGGGCACTCAGGGTTTATTGCCCACCACTTAGGGAAAGGCCTTCAGCACAGAAAGACATGAGCAGAGACCCTCAGGGACAGAACCTCCTGTGGACCCCCCCCCCCCCCCCCCGACACACACACACACCTCCTCCACCCATCAGCTCACAGCGATGAGTGGCAGGGCTCTGAGGACAAGAGAGCAAGTGCAGACCCAGCACCTTCAATTCCTCAGCCCAGCCAGACCCCCAGGAAAGCAGGGCACCCCTTACACCACCCTTCCCCTTTTGCCATCAGATGGACAGACCTTGATCTTCCTATGAAGCAGAGCTGCTCTCTACCCCCAACCCCACCCTGAGGGCAGATCTACAACATAATGGAAGGAGCCTGTGAGGCCTCACTTCACTTATGTGGACACTGAGTGTTGATGGAGGGAAAGGAAGAGGACAGGGGAAGTGGGGGGTGATCAAAAAGTTGTCCCAGCATCTGTGTGAGGGTGCGTCCAGAGCCAGACTGCCTGTACCTGAAGCCTGTGTCTGCTACTTGCAAATGACCTTTGACTTAACCTCTTTGTGCCTCAGTTTACTCATCTTTAAAGACCAATAATACAGTTATGGTGAGGATAAATGAGTTGATGCATGTAAAGAATTATGACTAGTCCCAGGGACACAATGAGGGGTCAATGAATGGTAGCTGCTGCAATTGTTGTCATTATCATTATTACCATTTGTCACTCTTGCATACCCCACAGTCGTCTTTGATGATCTGCACCCCAGTCTGGATGTGTTCACATTACGTCCTCAAATAGTCCTGCCATCTGCCCCAGAATCAGGCCAGCTACACACAGAGGGGACACTGTGGTGTGAACCAGGGCTCACCAGAATGTCTCCCAGGCCCCAGACATTTCTCTTCTCCTTTGGACCTTTCTTCTCTGCTTCTTGAATAGAAAAGTTTCCTCTGGAGGCTCCTAGAACGCCACTGTCCCCTCAAGTTTCTCCACTCTTCTTCATTTCCTCTATTTCTCCCCGAGTTGGTGGACTTGCCAAACTCTCCCCATTATCCACCTTCCGTGCCCTAACTAGGTATATAACTAGACCAACACAATGGGCTCGACAGAGGCCATCTTCCTCCAGCCTGAATTAGGCAGGGGCAGCCCATGCCACTCTCACAAAGACCCCTCCCCATGCAGTAGTTCAACAGGATAGAGGTGATTGCTCTCACATTACAGCAGAAGAAGGCTGTCCAGGCTGCGAGGGCAGTGCCCCCATCCACGGTCCCCCGTCCACAGGGCCATCTCTCAGCCAGTGAGAGGCACGAAGGATGCCCATTCCTTAAAAACACAGAAACAAAACCTTTTTTTATTTTGAAGTCATTTCAGAGTTGCAGAGAAACCACACAAATATTACAAAGAATCCCCATGTAACCTTGGCCCACCTTCTCCAAATGCTACCAAAGGGGCAGTATCATTCACTTCCCCCTCTCTTTTTTCCTAAAACATGAGAGAGTGACTTAGAGACAGGTTAACCTCTAAATCACTTCAGTGTGTAATATTTCCCCCAAATAAGGACACACTCGTACGTAACTTCGATTCAGCGATCAAAATGAGGACATTCTACAAAATAACTGATATTCACCCTTAAAAAATGTCTAAAGAAATTGACAGCCCCCAAAACCTGGCGACCGACCAGGTGACAGAGACCACGGCCGCCATCTCCTGGCAGCCGGTGCAGGCCGTCATCGACAGGTACACGGTGCGCTACACCTCCGCCGACGGAGACACCAGGGAGGTCCCGGTGGGGAAGGAGCAGAGCAGCACCGTCCTGACGGGCCTGCGGCCGGGCGTGGAGTACACGGTCCACGTGTGGGCCCAGAAGGGGGCCCGGGAGAGCCAGAAGGCCGACACCAAGGCCCCGACAGGTAATGGAGTGCTGTTCTTCAGCCTCATACTTTGTTCTTGTAAAGGTAAATGGTGATCGGTCCCCTCCACCCACTGAGCTGGGGCCACCAGTGGCCTTGCAGCATCTGCTCTCACCCTCTTGGAATACAAGTAAGTGCCTTCCGGAGTATGGAACAGCACAAGGAGAAAGAGGCCTGGCCGCGCTCGCTGAAGCCCCAGACACATGAATGAGCCGAGCCAATGCGATGTGAGCATCCCAGCCCAAACTGCCACCCCACAGAATTAGGAGCAAATAAATAATTGTTGATAGTCACTGTATTTTGGAGAGGTTTACTATGCAATAATGGAAAAGTGATACAGAGTCTGTATCCAAACTGGGGAATAACTTAACTTGAAACTAATTTCAATCCATTATTTCGTCAAAATAGTCTAACCCATTCCAGAACAACCTGGAAATAAAAACACAAAGTTCCTGGTTCAAATAATGGTTCAAGCAACATGTTATTACAGCGTCTTCTTTTATTTGAGAAAAATGTAGAAAAAAAGTATTCCAACTGCAGTCATCTCCAATTTTATTGTCCTATGAAATCACCCAAAACCCAACAGACCAATGTGCTGGCTCTGAGGGAGCCCGAATCCACTGTGTCTGGCTTGGAGACCTGGACCTGGTCTGAGCTGGCTTGGGTCTGTTTGAGCTGGTTGGAGGACATGTCTTAGTATCTTTACTTAGGATTCTACTGAGTTTAAAGGAACTGGAACCAAACTTAAACAGACCTCCACTCTCAAGATCTTGTCCCAGCTCACTCACTCACTCTGCCATAAATTATATATATTCTGTACCCACAGGGTCACCGTCCCCTTGTGGTAGATTCTGAAGTCAAACCTCTAACCGTTTTCAGGATGTGCCATCTTCGCCTTTAAATGTGCGTGTGCCTGCAAACATAGACCACAGAGCATGGCCTGCAGCAAAGAGGAGTGTTTATGACTCCCTTCGAGGCAATGATTCTTCTTCCGTCAATATTTTCTTCTCTTGGGTCAATACTTTCTGATATCCATCTCAGTATTAGTCAATATCTTCTTATTAATATTTTCTGACAATAACAGTTGCTGTGAGCCTGAAGTGTGTGGGAGCAGAGGGCTAGATTTACAACCAGGGGCCTGGAACCTTGGAGGGGATGGCAGTTTGGTTTTTAGGAGATTCTTCATGCATCACTGGCCCAAAGATGGCTGTTTTGTAGATATCATTCATTATTATTTTTATTATGAAAGTAACATTATTATAAACTAACTAAAATCGACAGCAAAATATAAAGAAGAAAATTAACTTTTCCTGTAATTCCTGCAACCAGAGATAAACAATAATTTTTCTTCTACAAATGTATACATATATGGAAAGATGTATATATCTGTGCACATGTATTTAAAAAGTTAAACAATTAAGATTCTATTACATAGAGATTTTTTTTTCTGTGCTTTGTTCTAAACTTACATAGTATTTTCCCCCCTCATCTATATAATAAAAGCCTAAGCGACCATTATGGCAGAATGACCAGAATGACTGGTCGCTATGATGTGCACTGACCACCAGGGGGCAGACATTCAAGGCAGGAGTTGTCCCCTGGTGGTCAGTGCGCTCCTACAGGGGGAGTGCTGCTTGACCAGAAGCCGGGATCACGGCTGGCAAGTCTCTCCCATCTCCGTGGCAGCACTAAGGAGCAGCGAGCCAAGTGGTAAGGAGCAGTGAGCAGGCAGGTGATAAGGAGCAAGGAGTCTTGGACTGAGAGAAGGATGTCCCCTGTGGGGAGCGGGCCTAAGCTGGCAGTCGGGCATCCCCTGAGGGGTCCCGGACAGTAAGAGGGTGCAGGCCATGCTAAGGGACCCCCTCCCTGACCCCCAATGCACGATTTTTGTGCACCGAGCCTCTAGTTTTCTTATATATGTTTTCAAAGGCATGTGTTTTAATATTGCATAGTGTCCTAATATGTGCATCTAATTCATGGGGTGAAGGATGGATTGCAAAGGAATTTGGAGGCATTTGGGGGAGTAATGGAAATAAAAGTTCTAGTCTGGCTTGACTATGGTGGCTGCCATAGGACTATACACATTTCTCAAAATTCATTGAGCTGAATACATTAAAAGGGTAAATTTTATTGTATATAAATGATATCTCATAAACCTGACTTAAAAGATGTCGCTGAGGGACCAACTCATATATGACCCAGTGCTGCCCAGATCGTGTCTACCCTAACTCATCAGTCTTGACAGCACGTGAGAATCACCTGGGAGTGCTTAATAAAATAAGAGGCCAAGGTTTGGGAAAACGGGAGCCAGAGACTGATTTAATTGGCCATGGGTCAGGCCAAGGCATCATATTTTCTGAAAGCTCCCATGGTGGTTCTAAAACGTGCAGCAGGGCTGAGAAGCACTCATCTGCACAGTAAGTCATTGGACCACGGAAGCAGGAGATCAAACGGGACTTGTAAATTTCAGAATCATAAGAGTTTTATGAATTTTGCCAACTAAGCCTTTATTAGTCCACTGATTTTTTTGTATTATTTCCCTCCAAAGTCCTAAGATAGTCATAAAAATATTTTTATTGCAACATAACTCATATGCCATAGAACTCATCCTTTTAAAGTGTATAATTTAGACCCTGGCCAGGTGGCTCAGTTAGTTGGAGCATTGTCCTGTACATCAAAAGGTTGTGGGTTCAATTGTAGGTCAAGGCACATATCTAGGTTGTGGGTTCGAACCCTGGTCAGGGCATATATGGATCAATGTTTCTCTCTCTCTCTCTCTCTCTCTCTCTCTCTCTCTCTCAAAGTAATAAACATATCCTCTGGTGAAAATTAAAAATAAAGAGTATAATATAATTCAGTGGATCTTAGTATATTCACAAGGTTGTTCAGCCATTACCATTATTTACTCTGAGAACATTTTCTTCAACTCAAGAACAAACCCCACGCTCATTAATAGTCACTTACCATTTCCCCCTCCTGTGACAACCACTAATCTTTGTGCTGTCTCCGTGGATTTCCCTGTTCTGGATATTTCACGTGAATGGAATCATATAATATACGACCTTTTGTGACTGGCTTAGTCACAAAATTAATTTAGCATTTAATATAGCATTTTAAAGGTTCATGCATGCTGTAGCATATTATCAGTACTTGGTTCCTTTTCATGCCCAAATAATATTCCATCGTATGGATATAGCATCGTTTGTTAATCATTCATCCACTGGTGGAAAATTGGGTTGTTTCCATTTGTTGCCTATTATATTGTTGCTAAGAACATTTGTGTACACGTTTTTACATAGATACCTGTTTTCATTTCTCTTGGTATTTAGCTAGGAGTGGAATTGATTGCTGGGCCATATAGTTTATGTTTAACTTTCTGAGGAACTACCAAATGGTTTTCCAAAGTGGCTACATCATGTTGCATCCTCACCACAATGTATAAGGATTCCAATTTATTCATGTCCTCTCCAACACTTGTTTTTGTCTGTCTTTTTTTTATTATATCAACCTAGTGAGTGTGAAGTAACAGCTTGAATTTTTTATTTGTCTTTCATTAAAAGTTAATGATGTTGCCAGGCCAGCATGGCTCAATGGTTGAGCATTGACCTATGAACCAGGAGGTCATGGTTCGATTCCCGGTTAGGGCACATGCCTGGGTTGCAGGCTCAATCCCCAGTGTGGGGTGTACAGGAAGCAGACGATCAATGATTCTCTCATCATTGATGTTTCTATCTCTCTCTCCCTCTCCCTGATTCTCTGAAATCAATAAAAATATATTTTTTTAAAAAGTTAATGAACATCATCTCATGTGCTTATGGGCCATTTGTATATCTTCTTTGGAGAAATGTTTATTGAAATCCTTTGGCCATTTTAGTTGGATTATCTATATTTTTATTGCTGAGTTGTAAGAGTTCTTTATATATCCGAGATACTAGACTCTTAATAAATATGTATATGACTTGCAAATATTTTCTCCCATTCTTTGGACTGTCTTTTCACTTTCTTAATATCATCCTTTAAAACATAAACATTTTAATTCTGATGAAGTCCAATTTCTTTTTCTCTTGTTGCTTGTGCGTTAGGTGTCAGATATAAGAAAACATTGACTAATCCAAAGTCATGAAGATTTACAAATTTTCCTCTTAAGTTTTTTTATAATTTTAGCTCTTACATTTAGGTCACTGATCCATTTTGAGTTAATCTTGGTATATGGTGTGAGAAAGGGTCCAACTCCATTCTTTTGCATGTGAATATCCAGTTGTCCAAGCACCTTTTGTTGGCAAGACTATTCTTTCCCCATTGAATTATCTTGGCACCCTTGTTGAAAATCATAGTCATGTATTTTTTTAAGTATCTACGTCTGCTCACCTGGAATAAATTTTTACTTATTCTGTTTGTTGGAAGCCGCCCATTGTCTTCACTAGCAGAGAGGTGTTGACAAGGAACCCGGAAGCCTGGAGACCTTGAGCTCTGAAAGGTCAGAGCTCTGCCCCCACTGTTTAGTTGAGACAATGGTAGCTGAAGCAACTTCCACCTTTTAGTTTTATGTAAATCCTTGCTGATTGGCTATTATTGGAATTGCCTGCCTAAGGGCTATGGGTGTATCCCAAAACCTGAATAAAAGGGATAGCAAGGCCAGAGCAAAGCGGAGTCCTTCCTCTTGAGCTGGGCTCCTGCCTGGCCCCCAATATTCCCAGATTTATACCTTCTTGTCTAGTCTCTTTCATTTGTATGCAGCCCCCGCCAGAACCCGAACCCTGAACCACTCGGGATGTGGTGGGGCGGGGGGGGGGGGGGGGGGGGGACGGGACACGACAACACTCACACTGTTAGCTGATTAGGAACTCTAAGTCCAATTGTCTGTCCACATATCAGTGGATCCAGCATCTAATAGTTCTGACTTTCAATGCCAAGTTCTCAGTAGGTCCTTAATAAATACTTGTTGATAAATTGATCTTGAGGCTAATCAATTTCGTAAACAGCATAATTTGTTTCTGATCATGGTGGTCTGATTCAAGTAGATCTCTCTGATCAGCCAAAGGGACCAAACTTATCTGTACAAGTCAACAGTCTTAGGATCAGAAGAGTGGAAGGATCCTTGGGACCACGGATGCCCACAAGCAGGACCACAATTTTGTCTGGGTGTCTACCTCTCCCACTTGTGACTCATGGATAAACCCTGACTTATTCTAAAGGAATCATAGTAATTGCAGGCTCTCGGACATGATTTGATTTAGGAAAGGATACCTAACCCATTTCTGTCGAATGGGGCTTCTGCAAACATAACATCTCCCAAATGTCATGACTGTAAATCAAAGAGAAGAACCCCACTGTCCCTCCCTGAAGATGACTAAACTCTGGAAACGTGATAGGAAAATCCCATCATTTTCTTTACAAACTGAGTCATAGCCTCCCATCTCAAATGTTCTTCCTAAGGCCAGGCTGTCCAGGCTTTTGTGGGGGGTTTTTTGTTGTTGCTGTTGTTGTTTTAAACTACTTTCATTCTTCTTAATAGCCTAACTATCAACATTTCTGGTTTGGGTTGTTATTTTTTAGTTGCTGTTTTCTAAGAGTGTAGGATTACAGCAAGGCGGCTGTGTGGTAACTGTTCCATGGCCTGTGAAGGCAGAGCCACGGGTAATGATGAGGTTTGATTGTGGAACTGCTGAGGTCGCCCATTTGTGGCCAACTGTGGTCTCTGGGAGATGAGTCCCTGGGTGGCTCCCTGAGTGACTGAGGGACAGGGCCCACAGGGTCCCCTGCAGGCTGCTGTCCCTCAGGACTCTCTCCTCCCATCTCTACTATCCCATACCCATGCCAGCTGGGCGTTATAGGCTCTTCTTCCTCTATTCCCTCTTGCCAATGACAGGTTTGAGAAATGTCAAAGAGGGCAAAATTCATTATCAACACAACGTCATCCCCACTGGAGCCCAAAGCTGAAGACAAACCTTTGTGTGAGTGATGGAATATTTCAGATATTCAAAAAGGTTTAGAGAAAAGTATTTTAAACACTCTTGTATCTCTACCCAGCTTAGGAAATAAAATACTATAAATACTGTTTAAATCCCTGCATATGCTTCTGATCATATTCCCCTCCCTCCGAGAGAAAAACACTCTCCTGGACCTGGGACTAACGTTGCAGTGGGTGTCTTTATACTTTTATTACATACGTGAACACGTAAGCTTAAACACTGCCCTTCAGTTATTTAATGGATTTTTACATTTCTTTTCTTTTTCCTTAAAATCTCATAATACAGTATGTAAATGTTACTCTATCCCCCGTAAGTTCTGCCCTGCAGCCTGGCACAAGAATACCATCTAGTTTATTTGTAAAAGTTCGCCCAACCACGTTACTACTCTCCTCGCCTTTTTTCTAGTACTTAGGGGTGGATGCCACAGCTCCCAGGCCAGCCTTTCACAGTGAATGACATGCTGAGCGCGAAGCAAGCAACCCTGAAAGGATCGAGCGGAACCCGACCACAGAGATGCTGGGATGCTACCCCATCTCTTAGTCTCGTGTTTTGCTGGGGGCTCAGTAGGCCTGGTGAGCCTGATGACAATCATGCCAGAGTCACAGGGAGTGGGGTGGGACCAGGGAATGACTGGCCTCATTCCTTTCCAGGAGTACCCGTCAAGCATGAGATTGTTACTAGCAGATTACAGCTGGGAGGACAGAGCTGCCACTTCTGTTCAACGTATAATTCCAACACCTAGGGCCATGCCTGGTACGTACTAGGCACTTAGCAGATAGACACGAGTTTATTTTAATTGTCCCCGCATCCAACCCCAGTAAGGCCTAACGCAAGCTCAGGACACACAATGGATGGTTAATAAACACTGGTGCATGCTCTGAGCGGTGACTGTTAGTGCTACAGAATCGGTATTAGCCTCTGTGAGCTGAGTCGCTGCCAGGTATTCGCCTATCTTGAAATTCTCTTGTTATGTCTGTGTAAGTGCCTTCAGGATTAGTGGTGCTGACCAATGTGTATGTGTGGCTGTACCTGGCTGAGCCTCCCACCCCTGCAGGGGACTGAGAAACACTGTGGGTCAGGGGTCCAAAATCACACAGTCAAGATCTGGAGATAAGAAGTAGAGAGTGGCCTGTTAAGAATATATTTCTCATCAACAAATATGTCCTCTAACCCAAGTCACCACTGACTTGAAGGAGCTGGATTTCAAACCCAGAATTTCAAAGGCCATCATTATTTTTGCTTGGTTCTTATAGCCATCCCCTCAGCAATGATAAAGGATGAAAAAACTTCCCCCAGGAATCCTGTTGGGCTAGCCAACTCCAAAACCAACCGCAGCTCATCCCACAGCCTCTATGATGAGCCTCGGCGCCCTAAGAACCACGTGCTGGTTTATGTTCCAGAAGGAGCCACCAGACAAGTGCAGAAACATGTCTGTCCCTCCCCACCACAATGTTCCAGGAGAAGAACATGGCCTGAGGCAAGGGGACACCAGGCATCATGACTCTTAAACCCTGCTGACTTCACCTTCTACCATACCATTATGGTTTGGGGAGAGGTTTAAAGCTGAGCCTCAGAAATAATTACGAATGAAGATCTGGCTAAACATAACCACAGAAGAAGATGAAGAGGAGTTGGGGTACACAGTGAGTATGTGAACCTGAATGTACAGGGAGGCACCTTGGTGATGCCTTGGTGGGTGGCGTGTACTGGGGAGTGTGCGTGTCATAGCAGGAGGTGTCTGTCTGTGGGGCTGGAAAGATAACTGACAATTCGGACTGATGGAAAGCATTCCAAAGGTGGCCGGTAACTGGCGGTGTGTTTACGAGGGTCTGCCTGAGACTGCGCTCGGCATAAACACTTTGCAGGCACACACTGTGTGGTTGCTTTCAGAAAGCCCTAAGGGTCCAGCCACCGACAGAAGCAAGAAGCTGCGGAGGCTCAGCTGGGAGATGAGCTGGACAGGTCTGCTGCCCTTGGGGGATGGGCTGGCCCTGATGTATTCACCAAATAATATCAGCGACAAAGATGAGTTGGTGCCCACCCTCTCCAATTCTTCCCTCGTGTTGAAATCAACATGAGTCAAACCCAACCCCTCACTGCAGAGTGGTGGAGCATTACTAAATGAAGCAAAAGGGAGACAGAGAATCCCTTAAAGGCCTCAGTGGAGGCTGTGGACACCCCATGCAGTCCAATGTCTTCTGTAATAAAGCACCCACATGTGTGGGCCTGTTCTCGTCTCCATTGCATCTGCAATCCTTCCCTTCATTACTGCACCATCCCTCCTCTTCCAGAGGCAGACCCTGTGGTTGCTAAAGGCATGAGGCTGAGGTTTCTGGAATACCAGACCAAATCAGAGTGGGAGACACGGCCTGACATCACACCTCAAGGACAGACTTCCCATGTACGAGAGGACACTCTAATCTCCACTTTGCCGATGAGCATCATCTGTCAGGTATCTCCCAACATAACTGAACTCCATTCACTCAAGTGTTCACTGAAATGCATATTATGTGCTAGGGACTGTTCCATGAGATGAGGGTGTAGACTTGAACAAAATAGGCTATCACTGCCATCCTCATCGTCATCGCTGCCCTCGCAGGGTTTACATTCCTAGAGATAAAGACAGACCAGCATTCCCTGCAGTAGAAGGGAATCACTACTAACAAGGCACGGCCCTGTTCACTCACTAGGAAAGAAGTGAGTGAACAGTTTACATTCCTCATGTATCTTTTAGGGAATAGACATTAAAGTCCTCAGCTGTACAAGATACTAATGACCCTACAGCTTATATCCTATGGACATGAAGCGACTAAATAGTTACCGTTGTCCTTTTTCCTCTCTTCTCTTCCCTGAGAGAGAAGGTGAGGGTTCTTGTTCATTATGAATTACATCCTAGGAAGAAAAAACACCCACACGGAACCCTGAAAGCAGATGTCCAGCAAGTCTAACTCAATCCAGCAACTTACTAGTAATTACTTGATGAGAGGGTGTTTCCTGAGAACTGAATGTCTGCTATGAGCTGTGCATTTGAGAAATCCAAGAAACGGTTGTGACATGAATCCTACCCTCAGAAAGACAAGACAGGAAACAATTAGTGAATAACAGAGAGGAGAACATTCGCTATTTATGCAGCAAAGAGCAGAGGATGAAAAAAAACTCAGAAACACAATTTTAACTTTCTTTTCTAAAATTAATCAGGAAAAAAATCCAAGTCCACCTGGTTTGATGGACAACTGATAAGTTCAGCAGGAGAGGAGGTGTATCCAAGAACATTTTTCTTGTTCTAACGTAAGTTAGCACAGAGGTAGGAAAGGGGATAGAACTTCCGGGTCTTTGGGTTTCTGGGAGAAAGCCCTGGAGACGGGTTTTGGAGAGACATGGAATAGAAAGTGAGTGTGGCTTCCTTTTGCGCTTTCCCAGGACCAGACCTAAGGTCACCCACTGTACACACTCTGTTGCCCTGGGGCTGCTGGGCGACCTGGAGGGTCACCTGATCATGCAGCGCCTCTGGCCTGTGTTGGCATCCACAGGACTCACCCTGTGGCTCTGCAGAGGTTTTGTACCCTTGACTCCCACTAACTCACGGGGCTGGTATTTCTGTCCCCACAGCTACCAAAAGCAATGCACTTCAGCTAAGTTGCTAACATTTTGCCTTTTCATCAGAGTTCAGAATTTAGAAAAACTAGGAAGTGGATAAAGAAAGAAAAAGGAGGAAATGGTGTGAAAGAAAGAAGCTGCTTTCCTATCAACTCTTTATTCCCTCAAATGAAAATCCATTGAGGCCCCTGTAAAAGAAAATGGGTGAGCTCATCCCTGGAACCACACGAACACTGTGTTTCAGGCAGGGCCCAGCAGCTGGCGGAGAGTGCCCTGGGGGGCACTGAGTCATCCAACCTCAGAGTAAGTACAGGCTTCCCTCTGGTTAGAGGAGAGAAAGGCACCCACACAGCCGCAGAGGCGGAGAGAACTGAACCAACTTGACAATCAGGAGGGCCTGGCCTTGGGCACGGAGGCCGCTGGGAAGGAGAAACTCTGCTGAGGCAGGACGTCTGGAATCCAGGAAGCCCAGGTAGCCCTGGGCCCCCAGTCTCTCCAGGGAGCTGGCCACTCTCTCTTGGGCATTCAGGGGCCAACAGTGTGACCACATGCGCTTGAGTTTCAGCCAGATACACCAGCATTGTCATCATCGCCTAGGACTTGTTGGTCTGACTCCATTCATGCAGGGCAGCAGGCTTGATCCTAAAAGTACAGAGGCCAAGCCTCCTCTCTGTCCTCATGGGCATCACTTTCTTACCAAGGAGACAAGACACATACCTATGACTGGGCTTTAGAGAGGCCCAGGAAAGTCCCTCACTCCCCCATCATCTTCTTGAGGCAACTCAGGTACCTCGCCTTGGGAAGGGACAAAACCTTTAGTTACCCCGTCAGCAAGAGCATGGTCTTGGCCACGCCTGGGGGCAGACAGAAAGGCACTTTTTTATAAAATGCTAAGCCAGCAGGTTGTGCCAACAGAGGCTGGGCTTGAAGGAACAGTGCATGAGCAATGGAGAGAGATTCCATGCCAGGCCAGTTCTTTCCCATTCAGATTCATAGTGTCCAGTAAAGACACGGTCAAAGTTGAGAGTGTGAACCATTTCAACCCGATAAATATTTACGAACACCTACTAGATACCAGACACTCTGCTAGGAACATGGGTAGTAAGTTGAAAACAACACTTTGCCTTAGAAACTTCAAATAAGTTGGGGAAATCAATATAAGTAATATATATATATACTAGAGGCCCAGGGCATGAAAATTCGTGCACTCAGGGGGCGGGGGGGGGGGGGGGGGGAGAAGGGGGTGATTCCTCAGCCCGGCCTGCGCCCTCTCACAGTCAGCCTAAGCCAGCAGGCGGACATCTCCCAAGGGGTCCTTAGCGCTGCTGCAGAGGCGGGAGAGGCTCCCACCACCGCCACTGAGCCTGCTTGACAAGCCTGGCTTCTGGCTGAGCGGCGCTCCCCCTGTGGGAGCGCACTGACCACTAGGGGGCAGCTCTTGCATTGAGCATCTGCTCACTGATGGTCAGTGCACATCATAGTGACTGGTCGTTCCGCCATTCAATCGATTTGCATATTAACCTTTTATTATATAGGACTAGAGGCCCGATGCATGAAATTCATGCAAGAGTAGGCCTTCGCAGCCCCGGCTGCCTCAGCCCTTGCAGCCCCAGCTTCGTCTGGAAGGTTGTCCAGACAGTCGTTCCACTGTTCAGCCGTTTGGTCGATTTGCATATTATGCTTTTATTATTATAGAAATGTATGTATGTGTGTGTGTGTGTGTGTGTGTGTGTGTGTGTGTGTGTATGATGGCTTAGGGCAGTGGTCAGCAAACTCATTAGTTAATAGAGCCAAATATCAACAGTACAACGATTGAAATTTCTTTTGAGAGCCAAATTTTTTAAACTTAAACTTCTTCTAACGCCACTTCTTCAAAATAGACTCGCCCAGGCCGTGGTATTTTGTGGAAGAGCCACACTCAAGGGGCCAAAGAGCCGCATGTGGCTCGTGAGCCGCAGTTTGCCGACCACAGGCTTAGAGAACATGTCAACCAAGGACAATATTAAAAGAGTTGTATTTGGACACATTAGTCTGATCCTTCCTGACTTTGACTTCCTTCTATGAGAAATTCTAATAAATATGTGCTTACCTTTGTATATTTCTTTAGAAAGTCAGGAGGGCGGAGCCCTGAGCACATACACTGAGTCACTCCTACTAGAGTCAGAGAAGAAAACAGGAGCTGGAGGTGAGAATAGGAAAGGAGGCGGAGCAGACGGCTGAAGAGCAGAGGGGCTGGCATTGCAGTCTTGATAAAGTTCAAGTAGATGAGTAGTGCATTACTAGTAGATAAGTGTCCCCCCAAAATTCACAATCACCCACAACCTCAGAACATGACTTTATTTGAAAATAGGGTCTTAGCAGAGGTAATTAATGTAAGGGTTGAGATGAGATCATACTGGATTCGAATGGCCTAAATGCAAAGAGAGGGTTATTATAAGAGGCAGAAAAGAACATGAAGATACACACAGGGCAGAAGGCCAGTGAAGACGGGAGCAGAGATTAGACTGATGATGCCACAAGCCAAGGAATGCCAGGAGCCACCACTAGCTGGGATGGGCAAGGAAGAGCCTCCCCTAGAAACTCTGGAGGGAGTGTGGCCCTGCAGACACCTTGATTTTGGACTTCTGGCTTCCAGAGCTGTGGGAAAATACATTCCTGTGTTTTAAGTCACCCAGTTTGTGGCAATTTGTTATGGCAGCCACAGGAAATGAATACAATGAGGAAAAGTACAAAGTAAATCAGGTCCTTAGAAGTGGGAATGAGCCTGAGAGGAAGGCGGGTACTAAGCCTGAAAGAATAGTTGATAGCAAGTGCTTCGGCACACAGATACCAAGGCCAGGACTGAGACCTCAGCCCTGGGAGCTGGAGGAGGGTTGAGAATTACCTGCTGAGCTGTGCCTGACTGGTTAAATAACATCATTCTAAACCTTTCTATCTTAAGCACCCACTTATGTGACACCTCTCAGTCACAGCAGAAAGAAAGAAGGGCAATGCAGCTGTGAGCCCAGGAGCCAGGCCTGGCTGAACATCAGGCCCATCGCCCCCTTGGCTGGTGCCAACTTGCACACCGTCTCCAGGGCCCCGCAGGCAGAACGAGGGAGGTGGAAATCAGCCTTTCCAAGTCCCCGGGGCAGGAAGAGACTGAATATGTGGATGGAAAATGAGGCTCAGAAAAGAAAAACCTCTTTGCGTGCATATTATCTGCAACAAAGCAAAACAAATATGCAAGCATCTCCCTGAAACTACTGGGAAGAAAAGGGAACAATTTATTTTTTTATTTTTTTTTTGTAAGTAACATACCCGCTACTACTAATTTAAAATGTGCAAAATGCCAATTGTGTTGCCTTTTTATAGACATCAGTTTTAGGATTAATGTAATAATAAAAAGGCTTTTCATATATTTTCCCCACTCAGAATCTTATTATTCCACAAGATCTCACACTCTGCAAAAGCAATTTTCCTGTATCCCCACAAAAACCTCGTCATGGTTCGGCCTGGTGAAAAGCATTTCCAGGCCCCTCAACTGGGGTGGATGAGCTAAAAAGCCTTGATTTATATGGGATTCTGCTGACATGCGACATTTTCTGCACCACTAGCCCCCGTCATGTAGTATTCCCCACCCACCCTTCTGCTCCTCAGCCCTTGGATGGCAGAAACTGCTATGTTCCTGGTGTTCAGCTATGCATTTGATGAACCAAACCAAACTGAACGGGAAGGTTGCCTGAAATAAAGGCTTCACGAGGCAGGAGGCCCGAGGGGAACCTTGGAGGATGGGCAATCCAATAGGGCTGGAGAGTTCGGGGATGGGCAATGGTCCTGCAGAGGTCTCTATGTTGCAGGCAGTGGGGAGCTACCCCAAGTGAGTAGTTGTCGTGGCTTGGAAGGTTCACTCTGGAAGCAGAAAAAGGTGGGCGTGTTTGGGGGGAAGGTGAAGAGTTAAGTTAAAAAAAAAAAAAAAAAAGGAGGCCAGCAAAGCAATAAGGAATCCAGTTAGCACTAATTCAGGCCAGAGATGAAGCGGGTCTGAGCAAGAGGAGCAGAGTAGGATGGAGAAAGTGAAAGGGACAATCAGAAGCAGAGGCAGAACCGTTTGGATGATGTTGGATGGGGTGTGTTTGTCTGAGCCTGAGTGCCTCCACAACCGCCCCACCACCTGCAAAGGCAGATTCCAAGACAGAAGTTTGTGTGTGAGTAGGAGATTTGGGCAAGGGCCCCGGGGAGTGGGGGAGAGGAGTCAGAGCAGTGGAGCAAGAAAGAACAAAGCAATAGCAGGATGAGGAACTTGATTAGTGACTCCATATCGCTAAGACCTGAGCAGCCATTCCATCCCACACTGGCTCGGGGTGTTCCCATGGGTGTCCACTGCCCAGCTGACCCTGGTTCCTCAGGTGTCCCATGTCACCTCAGAGAAATGAGAGGTGCTGAGCTCAGCTCTGTCTTACTCTTTTTAACAGCAACTTTCTCCTGATTTTTTAATAAGGGGCCCTTCATTTTCATTTTGCACAAATTGTGTAGTCTGTCCTGACTCCTACAAGGGAGGCAAACTCAAACACAGGTTCTACCTGATGATAGTCAAAGTGTCAACGTGTCATGATCTTATTTGGAGTACGGGTAGTGTGTGTGTGTGTGTGTGTGTGTGTGTGTGTGTGTGTCCAGTTTGCATTAGACCCTGTTTGTGGGAACAGGCCAAGAAGGGCCCAGGGTTTGGAGCTCAGGTGTGCTATTACTGCCATCTTGTGTTCAACTCGTGCACAGCACAGAGCTCCCGGAGGAGACTCCCAGGCAGGAGCACTGGGGCTGCTAACAGAAGTAGGTGCAAAGACCACCCACACTCCATGGCCAATACATCAAGAATGTTTCTATTCAGCTGGTGGTGTTCCATGAAGACAGACTATCCATACACACCATTTCAGAGTTGTGTGTGTGAGTATGTGTGTATATCTGTGCCTTTCTACCAACATGTTCCTCCCCTTCACCCTCACCCTTCACACTCACCTTCCTCTTGTTTGTAGTTCCTCTCATAGCTGACCCACACACAGACCACGGAGAGCCCCTCAAGTCTGTTTCTTTTGTTATTTCTCTAGCTCTCGCTATGTGGGGGTCTGGCCCTGAAGGCCCCTCCGGGACAGCTGTATTGGGAAGGAGGGGCCTAGCCAGGAGGGAAGTCAGGTCCCGAGTCAGCCTGGGCAGGACAAGGACTCTAAGGACAGGCACACACCAAGTAAGTATTTTACTGTGTGACTCTGAAATTTAAAAACATATTCATCTATATTTTCCTCTTTGTCAGGTTTTGTTAGCATGTAACTCTTTTATCTATCTAAAATACTAGTATATTTTGATAAATGGTAAGAGATAAAAATATAATTGAAACATTTTCCCCCAAAATCTTTAAATTCTTGTTCCAGTACCACTTGTTGAATGATTTTTATGCTTCCTTTAATATATAACCAAAGGTTTTTTCTGGCCTATCTATTCTAGTTAATTTATCTGTCTGTGGATTTTGGCACCAGTACCAAAGTAGTGCGGTCATGCTTTATAACATATGGCTTTTTAATATCTGGCAGGGCAAAACTATTAAGTTATTTTTCTTTTTAAAAAATCTCATAACTTTCTACCTCCCTCCCATGCCATATATATATATATGGCATGGGAGGGAGGTATGAAATATATATATTTCAAAATTATTTTGTTAAGAAAAATTTCATTGGAGTAGTGATTGAATTGGCACACAATCTATACACTAACCGATACATTTTATAAGGAAGGATTCCATGACAGTTGGGCCTGTGTCCCTGAGGTGCCATTTCTCCAGAGGACAGTGTGGAGTAGGGATTAACAGTGTGGGCTGTGGCCTAGGCCTAACTCTGTGAACTTGGCAAGTCTAATCTCACTTTCACAATCTATACGATTGTTTTTATCATCGTATTAGGCCTAGAATCAACATGGTGACTAGGAACAATCCCTCACAATCAAATCTCTAACATTTAACTCATAAATTTTACTCTGTTCACCCCAAAACTAACTTTTAAGCCTCCAAAGAAAAGACAATATGGAAACAGCAAAGGCACTATAACTGGCAGTGGTGGATATCTCTACCCACATCTAAGCCTATAATCTCAAATTGACTCCCATTGAATATAAGCATCAGAAGGGCAGGAATTTTTTTCTGTCACCCCACTTCACACACAGTGGTATATAATAGGCACTTAAAATGAATTTGTTGATTGAATAAATGAATGAATGATGGTGGTTCTCCTGATCGTAGAATTCCAGGACAGTAAGCCCAACAGCCTTACCCACATTCTGTCAAATAGCCAGGGAGACTTTTAGACTCCTTGGGAGAACTCAAGATAAAGTGAACCTTCCTTTGGCCTTGCCCAAATTCCCACACATTAATGGAGGAAGGTGCATTGGGGGAAAAAAATCTTAGGCTGTTTTACAAAACCAACACAATTAACTAAAGAAGACCCTGGAGCCTGGCCAGAGTGGCTCAGTTGATTGTCCTCCCCTCCCTTCCCCTCCCCTCCTCCTCCCTCCCCTCCCTTCCCCTCCTCCACCTTCTCCTCCTCCTCCTCTTCCTTCCTCTCTCTCTCTCTCTCTCTCTCTCTCTCTCTCTCTCTCTCTCTCTCTCTCTCTCTCTCCTCTCCCCCCTCTCTCTCCCATCCCCTCTCCCTCTCCCTCTCCAGGTCCTCTGGTGAGGATTATAAAGAAAAGAGACCCCAGAGTCTTATGTCTTATCTCACTATCTCTGAGCTTCCTATCTTACCAGCCATTAGATTGTTTTAACCTCTTCTCTTACAATGAAAAACAGTTTAATAAGATAATAATACTGTTTAAGCCTAAACTGGTTTGGCTCAGTGGATAGAGCGTCGGCCTGCGGACTCAAGGGTCCCAGGTTCGATTCCGGTCAAGGGCATGTACCTTGGTTGCGGGCACATCCCCAGAGGGGGGTGTGCAAGAGGCAGCTGATCGATGTTTCTCTCTCATCGATGTTTCTAACTCTCTATCCCTCTCTCTTCCTCTCTGTAAAAAAATCAATAAAATATATATTTTTTAAAAAGATAATACCGTTTAAGATATTGTGCACATGTTCATAGTAGCATTATTCACAATAGCCAAAAGGAAGAAGCAAAGCAAGTGTCCATCTACAGATGAATGGATAAACAAAATGTGGTATATCCATACAATGGAGTATTTATTATTCAATCATAAGAAAGAGTGAAGTATTAACACATGCTATAACATGAATGAATCTCAAAGACATGTTAAGTGAAAGAAGCCAGTTACCAAAGGACAAGTGTATGATTCCACTTCTTTAAGCTACATAGAGGAGTCCAATTCATAGAGACAGAAAGCAGAATGATGGTAGCCCGAGGTTAGTAGTGCAGGGGAATGGGAAGATACTGTTTAATGGGTACATAGCTTTGCAATATAAAAAGTTGGGGAGATAGATGGTGGTTATGATTGCACAACCATGTGAATGTACTTAATGCCACTGAATTGTACACTTAAAAATGAATGGGATGACCAGAAAGTTCCCTGTACTACAGACTGAAATCAGCAGTTTTTAAATGGCAAAGTTCCCCTTCCAATACAGAATATGTATGTGTGTATATATATAGACATAAATGGGAACTATATCATCGCTATCATCATGATATAGCATGATCATGATCACCATTATAATGGAAAGAGATTTACTACATCTACAGGAGGGATGAAAGAGGAGTTGACAATAATTGTAGGTTTCTGGCGAGTAGGCCCCTAAACTGAATGGAGGATATAAGAGCAGGAGCAGGTGAGACGGAGGACTTATGGGAAGAGACTTTGGTGATAATGAATGGTAGGTGGGGGGCAGGGACTGAAGGAAAGGACTTGGGTAGGAACGAAGGCAGCTTAAAAGAATAGGTAAAGCAGGAGGAAAGGGAGCATCAGACTGCCCAATCGATATCAAAGCTGCGTTCTCGGGTTTGCAATTTGCCCAAGTACCGTTCATTACCACGGGAACGCACATTCAGTAACTAACCCCTCCATCCCATAGGGCGCAGACCCGCCCGCCGCCACGCCACACGCCCTGCGGCCCAGGCCACGCCCCCTACGGCCCAGGCCCCACCCTGCGGGTGTCAATAAAGTTGCAGTGGTTTGACTTTGCAGCGAACAACATGGCGACCTCCATGCTGGGCTCACTGCTGCGGACCGTCCGGCAGGTTAGGCCCGGCCTAATCCCCACCCTTCCCCCTTCCTCCGGAACCCCCAAAGCCGCGGGCACCCCACTACTCTGCCCCCTGTAGAGCTCGGCGCGGACCCGTCCCAGGGGTTCCCCTCCTCCGGCTTGATTCAGAGGAGGCCCGAGCTGCCGATGTAAATTCGGTATCCGTCGCCGGGAAACTGACTAGCATTAAAGCTGCAGTTGTCTGGACTTATAAGTGAGTGCAGGTGGACCAGAGCAGGGGTCCGAGGGGTGAGGCCCCAGGGACCCCGTGGTTAAGAGATGAGAGCCGAGCAAAGGAGACTTGAAAGGAGCTCAGCGAGGAAGGGAGAGCCGGGAGTGGGTGACCTGGAAGCGGGAGGTGACCATTTCAAGGAGCCGGGAGTAGTCTACTCTGCTCAAAGCTGACAGGCCAATTAAAGGAAGGGCTGAGATCCGGCCGGCGTCGCTCAGTGGCTGAGCGTCGACCTATGAACCCGGAGGTCACGGTTCAGTTCCCGGTCTGGGCGGGTCACGGCACACGCCCGGGTTGCGTGTTTGGTCCCCAGTGTGGTGTGTGCAGGGTCAATGATTCTTTCTCATCATTAATGTTTCTCTCTCTCTCCCTTCCTTTCTGAAATCAAAAATACATTTAAAATTACGAAGAAGGGCTGAGAACTGGCTACCGGGGTTAGCATGGTGGAGGTTATTGGGGGGAAGCCTTCAAGGGAGAATGGGGAAGAAAGCGGACACGAAGTAGAGACAAGTCTCTGAAGACGTTTTACTGCAAAGTGGGGCAGAAAAATGGGTCAGGAGCTAGAGTGATGAGTTAAGAGTGGGTGTTTTGTGTGTGAGTGTTTTTAACATGACAGAAGTAAAAGTATTTTTGTGGTAAAGGAAGAAATCCTGTAGAGTGAGGAAAAAAAGATGGAGAGGGGGAAATTGCTGGAGCTGTATGTACCCTTATGTAGGCAAGAGATGATGGGTCTCATGAGGTACCATTGGTCTTAGGAACATGGACAGTTCATCCTTAGTATCTTTGCTTAATAGAAATATAATGCCAACCACATACGTAATTTAAAATTTTCTAGTAGCACATTAAAAGACTTTTTAAAAGATTAAGTTAATTTTTCTCCCCCAGTCGTGGGGGGGAAAAGAGCTACAGGGGAAGCTATCAGAAGGAGTCAAGCTTCAGCTAGAGCAAAAATCTGAAGGGGTTGTTAAGAGAAGAAACTGAGGAGTTAGATTTTGATGGCTGTAAGTGGAAGAGGGCCCAGTGGAAGAGTTTTAGGAGATGAAGAGGAATTTTAGGAGGTGAAGAGACAGAGGAGCAGGGTAGGATGTGTACAAAACAGAAAGAAGGCCATCTTAATATATAAAGCACTGGTATAAAATAAGAAAGAACAATATAATAGAAATATGGGCAAAGAACATAAAACATTCACAGAAGAAATAGTATAGACCAATACATTTTTAAAGTGTATCGTTTTAAAAGTGTGTTACTTTTGTAATCAGAAAAAAAGTTATATAAAGAATGAAAGTTTTTAAAAAAATAGAGGGTGTCCCAAAAAAATATATACACACTTTGAATAATTACAAAGGCAGTGTTTATTAAAATACATTTCAATCAAAATTGAGCTGTTAAAGTGTGTTTTTTGTGACACCCTGTAGAAACCTGTTAGGAAATGGTAGAAAGTTGATTGTAAAGAATTTAAGGGGAAAATGTTTTACCTTCCAACACACATTTTTGGCATTGTATTAATTGCCACCATTTTGGTTTAATGTACATCCATAAAAGGTATTTATTCTGAATTAAGAAGTCTATTTAAAATTACTAAAAATA
The DNA here is from genome assembly GCF_027574615.1 of Eptesicus fuscus. NCBI lineage: Eukaryota > Metazoa > Chordata > Mammalia > Chiroptera > Vespertilionidae > Eptesicus > Eptesicus fuscus. The sequence goes on along the minus strand of NC_072494.1, from coordinate 20,029,942 downwards.
GTTGATCATAAGTAGTGACTAAAAGACTGCAGGATGGGGACAAGGCAGAGCCTGGGTCTGACTATCCCTCACTTATTCTTTATCTTTTTTAGATGGTTCCTTCATCAGCTTCAGGCCAAGTTCGAGGCTACTACGTAGACTGGAGAATGTTGCGTGATGTGAAGAGAAGGAAAATGGCCTATGAATATGCAGATGAGAGACTACGGATTAATTCGATTAGGAAGAATACTATTTTGCCAAAATACCTTCAGGTTAGCTAATTAAAATGAGTCCCTGACCACCCAAGATCATTAACTCAAATCAGACCACTTTTGATACTGTTTGTTGTGACTCACTGTCAAAATAATTTCTGGAGAATATGATCAAATGTTCTCAGTCAATACAAATGAATACCCTCGAAACTGATTTTGGTGAGTTTCAGATTAAAGAGAATTATTCATTCCAAGCCTTTAACCATTTCATTAGGTGATGCTTAGAAAGTACTAGGGCATGCTAACCACACCAGAAATTGGGCAGTTATTTGACCTCGGGACTCCCCCTCCCCTGCCCCCGCCTCATTCCAGTGTCCTGAGCTTTGCTGATGCATGGGGCTGTGTTCTTCACCCAGGGCCATGCCTAGCCTACCTGTCTGAACTCCTTTACCCACCTCTGTGTGCCAAGGTGGCCTTCCACTTAGGTTTACTTTCTTATCAGACTCCTTAACTTGAATAAGAGGATGACAACCCTGTTTGGCATCCTGAAGCAGAAGGTCCTGCACCTACCTGGTGACAGATAGAATACCTGCATTCAAGAGTAGCATCCGGGGGTATAACTCAAACACAAGGTCACTCAACTTATCAAAAGCTCAGAGTAAAAATAAAATACATTTGTAGAAGTTGGCAGAATATATAGGCCATTAATTACTACGGATTCTTTTAAATCTTGTCTAGATTAAGCCAGATGAACAGAAAACTGAGTGTGCAGGTCCACTCATTACGGCTTTTACTGTAATGGCATTTAGGTACTTGCCTATATTTAGGGAGTAACAAGAAGTGGCCCTCTCAGCTCAGGATGTTGTGGAGGGCATTATTAATGAAGACTCCCTGGAGAAATGTGTCTGGTATAAGCAGCAATAATAGTTGTGCCGAGATTCTCTGAATTATGAGACCTGATCGTGGCCCTGTGCCTAGTAGCTTCCAAGTCAGTATTTACGTCCCAGTTCTAACCAAATTACAGGCTTTCAGAGCACATAGCTTTGTCTCATTTTCCCTTTGCCCAATTTCCTCATTGTAAACTGCCTTAAATGTGTTTGGGAACAAGGAGAGGTAGGGGAGCGTGTGTGTGTGTGTGTGTGTGTGTGTGTACATATTATGTACATACGTAAATAAATAATTTGCAGCTGTTCTTCAATTTCTGCCCTGTGAAACTTCATTCTTCCAATCTGGTCATTTCTCTCTTCTCCAGTTCTTCCTATAGCACTTACTGTCTGTCATTTATTGACCTAATTGTGTTGTTTTATATAATTCTAGCAACATATGTATATGCTTTTGGAGATCAGGAACTATTAATGCTTAATAATTTAATTTAGTGGCTTTCATGTGCATTTTCTCATTTATGTTCTTTTAATACATTGGAATAATTATTTTGCTTCCACCACAGTCTAGCACAGGTTCAGTCATACTTGCTACTGTAGTAATCTCTGTTTTCTCCTCTCAACCACTTTTGCCCTAACCAGACTCACTCTCTTGCCTTGCAAATGATCTTTTAAATATGTAAATCTCATCTGATCACTCACATTTGCTTTTCGATCAGTCAGAATCTTTATCACAGATGTCAAGGCTCTGTGGGATCCTACCCTTACTCCCTTTCCAGCCTCATCTCAACCACATTTGTTCCTATTTCAACTTTAGTCCAGAAGTTTCATACTTTCATGACTCAAAAATCGGGAAATAACCTAACTTTATACCCCAAGGAACTAGAAAAAGAAGAGCAAATTAAGCCCAAAATTAGCAGAAGAAAGAAAATAACAATGTTAAAGCAGAAATAATGAAATGAAGACCAAACACTAAAGATCAGAGCAACTACGAGCTGGTGATTTTTCTGGTCTGTTTCTACTTTGAGGTTAAGGCTCCCTACTATGTTCAGGGTTCTTTGGCCAAACTCTGGCCACATTAGTGAATCTAGCCTATTGTTTTCTTCCTCTAAGCATTGACTTCAACATGTCTTTGTAACAACATTGTGACTTCCCTTAGGAAGTGGCTGATGAAGAAATTGCTGCCCTTCCCCGGGATAGCTGTCCTGTTAGAATCAGAAATCGGTGTGTTATGACGTCCCGTCCACGTGGTGTGAAGCGGCGTTGGAGGCTTAGTCGGATCGTCTTCCGTCACTTAGCTGACCATGGGCAGATGTCTGGGGTCCAGCGAGCAATGTGGTAAACTGCCTTAGCTCCAGAACCTACTGAGCTTGCAGGGAACCAGTTCTGACAAGACAACACTCTTCTAACAGACAAAAACCTAGTTTTAATAGGCGTCCAGTATAGGAGTCTAGTCTACCTAATGTCTATTTAAATTACTTTTAAATTTTCAGTGAAGAAACCTAGATGTTTCATTTTGTCAGTGAATTATCTTTCCTGTTGGACTAAATGAAACATAAGTGTTCCCAAGATGATGCAGAGTAATAAAAGTATTTTCTGTGAAAATATGCTCTGTATGCTTGCCTTTTCCTTCAAATTTAATCTTCTAGCAACAACCACAAAAAAGGGTTCTTGTATTTAAGGGCATTATCTCAGAAAGCAGGATTTATCTTCTAGTTCATCCAAATCATTGACATGGAGCTAGCTCACCTATGGCAGGTGATCTGTAATGCTGGTCTGGCTTCCCTAAACTGCACAATTCACTGTTCTGTTAGTTCATTGTTAGAAAAACAGTATGTGGGAAGGTAGAGCTGATGTCTGGATTAGCTAATGCTCAATTTTTGTATGATGGCTGAATGAACAGCAGAACCACCAAGTGTTTTCTTGTTCCATCTTCAAGGGCCCTTAGAACAAAGCCCCTGAAAATCTATGCAAAGAGGAAAAGTTTTGTTGAAAGTATATAGTCTCTCTATTCATGTTTATTTCACCTGTAGCAAAAATGAGTAGAAGTAGCAGTAACAGTGTGATCAGTCCAGTGATTACAACGTGCAGAGCAGTACGGCAGCACCGACTTAATGTCGGGACAGTATTCCTGGAGCCGACACCTGCACTTACATCAGGAGGCCAGGGATGCGATTCTTTGCAGAAAGAACAGTGGAAGCAAAGGCAGAAAGACATCAAACAGTGAAACTAGTCACTTCAGTGTATCAAACATGTAGTGCAAAACAAGGGCCATACCACGGAAAATGTAATACATGGCAAAGAGTTAAGACTGAATTTAAATACCAGTTATTCGAGTTTTAAGCAAAGGAATGACATCATCAGCTTGCTCTACTGCTGTGTGGTAGAGATAGCCATGAGAGGAAAAGGGTCCATACAAGATAACGGGTCAGGACAATGTCTTAATTGTTCAGGTAGACAAGTGCCTGAACTGAAGTAGTGATATTAACAAAGGAGATGATAGGACAGATCTAAGTATTATTTAGGAAAGAAAATTGGGCAAGACTTAAGAGACTGCTTATAATTAAGAAGTAAAAGGGCTCTCTGGGTTCCTGGTAAGGGTGACTAGATGGTAGAAGGCAACTCCCAGATAGAAGATCTGGGGGGAAAGAATGGGTTTAGGGGAAATAGATCTCTAAGTTCAGCCATGCACTGTTTGAGAGGCCTGTATCATCCTGAAGAAGTCTACTGTGCAGGTGGATAGCAGAGTCAGGAACTTGGTGGAGATGGAGTTATGAGAGGGAATTATCAGTATACCTTGGATTCATATACTTACAGTTTACAAACTGGAATGCTCTAGCAAATTCCAACTAGAAACTAGTGTTAATCAAATTCTAACTAGAACATCACATTTGCTGATCTGTCATTTACTGGTAAGACATGCCCCGACTTTTTTTGTTTGGCTCAGGATCCAAGTGCAATCCACATTTGGTTGCTTTGTCTCCTTTTTCTCCATGTCTTTCATTTGTTGGAGGAGCCAGGTTATTTGTACTGTATGTAGAGTGTCTAACATTGGGCTGTTTGCTTCTTCATGTGTCCTTCACTAAGGATGGCAATTGTGATATTTTAAATGCCATCCTTTTTTCTGCATTAGCTGCAATTTGTAGGAACTTTCCCTTATCAACAGTTTATTATTCTAAAATACTTTTCTTACACTAAAGACCAGATAAATGCATGATTTTCTATCAATTTTCAGAGCAAATGAATTGATGCTCTAGCAACTGCCAAAGGTAACAAATAATCTTTCACTATCCCAAACTTATAGATTTTGTTTCAATCCACTCCTGACATTATTTTGAGACTCAAGTTAATCCTTCCACGGCCCCTTATACTCCGATTGGGTCCTTTATCCTGTTGACTTGATACAGGATAGATGATCTTCCCTCACTTTCTAGCATAAGATAACCCAGGCTTACCTTTATATTTCCTGCCTCAGACATTTAAAAAAAAAATGTTATTAATCTCAGAGAGAGGAAGGTAGAAGGGGAGATAGAAACATCAATGTGGGAGAATAAGCACGCCCCACACTGGGGATCGAGCCCACAACACAGGCATATGCCCTGACCGGGAATCAAACCATGACCTCTTGGTTCATGGGTTGAAGCTCAATCACTGAGCAACACCAGCCAGGCACAGTTTTTTTGCGTCCTGGGTCCTGTTAGTAGGAAATGGTGTGTAGAGACCACATCTGAGTACTTGGGGTGCTGCTCATTACCACTGAATTCTGAATTGTCATTGCTGTAAGCTTTTAAGCTCTTTTGGTGGGACTTGCAAAGAAATGGATTTTTCAAGATAAAAATAGTTTTTATTGATTTAATACTTAATAAAAATCTTAGCTCCTCATGGTATCAGTCTAGTTTCACTATCTCACTAGTGATGGACAGTCAAAATACCATGTTCTAAAGTCATTTGAAAGTAACATGCATTTATAACTTGACATGCATTAGGTGTTTTTTCCTAAATTTTAGGGTTATTTTTTATGTAGCTTTTAAATTCAATTTAGATGGTTCTAAAGCCAAAACTAAAGAAAATGGTACAGTCACAGAAATACTGCTCCCATCTTGTCTCTCCTTTCTCATTGCTTACTGTTTTTATTACTTTGGGCTTACTCTCCCGTTTCTTTTTGAAATGCAAGCAAATACATGTATGTGTGTGCATTCACATTTCCACCCATTTGAACACCAAGGCAGGTAAGTACTAGTACACCACAAATGGCATTCTGCACTTTGCCTTTCCATTTACTGTATTATTCAATACACCAGTGTACAGAAATAATCATTTCTTTTTGTGACTCTAAGTACTCCCCGTGTGAATGTACCATTGTTTATTCAGCTAGACATCTATTAGTTGACATATGGGTGTTTCCAATCTTTTGCACATTATCATTCCAAATTCTGGCCAGTTGCCTTGGGGAAAGAGCCTAGAATTCTGAGCCAGGTGATAAATGCACTGTCCTTCTACATGTTTTAACCTTCTCATCGTTTTCATTCCATTCCCACATATGAATTTCCCCATACCCTCAACAATCAGTAGGCTCAACTTTGGGTTTTCCCAATAAAAGGTAAAAAAGTATTTTTAAATTTCTCTTCTGCACAAGGTGGGCATCTTTTTATGTTAAAGTTCACTTACATTTCTTTTTTTGTGAACAATTTCTTAATTTTGGAATCTTCTTGACACATCATGTATTTTTTATTGTGTGATTTTTTTTGGCTATGTAAACATTTATTATGTAGTTAAAATTAACCAATATTTAGCCTTATTACTTCTAGATTTTAAGTCACATAGTGTAGGTTTCCCTCACTCTTGGGTAATAATGGAGTTCTATCCACGTCCTCTAGTGCTCACATGGCTTCACATATATATTACTTTCATCTGTTTGTAATGTATACATATCGTTATTTTTGGTTATCTCAATAAAAACCCATCTCTGCCCCTTGCTGAAATGCTACTAGAGGCATACCTTAGAGATATTGCAGGTGCAGTTCCAGACCACTGAAATAAATTGAGTATCGCAATAAAGCGAGTTGTAATCTTTTTGCTGGTGGAGGGTCTTGCCTTCAATTTGTAAATAATGCAACACCTGTGAAGTGCAATAAAGTGAAGCTCAATACAACTTCTGCCTTGGGTCTTTTTCTATTCTGTTCCATTGGTCTGTTTATTCATGTGTCAACATCACAGCTTTAATTATAGTTTTACTAATATGTTAAGTAGTAGTAACTAGCCTATATATAGGCTGTTTATTAATTTTAAATGCTACCTAACAAACTTTATTCTACCACTGGTACCAAATTTTCTCATAGCAGTCTTGGCTAATCTCCTCTTGGATTTCTCCTCTGTGTGTTTGTTTTCTCTTATTCCTCAGTTGCATTGGGAAATACCTCCAATATAACATAGTTATGGAGATCATAGGCTTTTTGCTCTTCCTCTTGTTTTTAGGAGCAGCAATTCCCTCTAAAATAAACAATTTCTCCCCCAAAGCCCAACTTTTCCTGGAAAAACAGGTATTAAAGATATTCCACTGAATAAAAAAACCTAACTTCACTGAAAATAGAAGAGGGATTTTTACATCTGTTTTTAGCTTATGGTTATTGTTTTTTGTAAGCTATCTGATCAGTGGCAAAACTTACTAATTGGTACTATACAAAGATATTTATCCTTGTCAAAATCAGATTTAGTTTCAATCCTACCTAATAATAGACAAATATGCAAATTGACTGTACCTTCGCTATGCCCATGATTGGCCAGGAGGCGCGGGGGGGCGGGACTCGGGGTGGCTGGGGTAGCTGATTGGGCGGGCGGGATGCTGAGCTGTGTCGCCAGCAGTGGCACGAGCTCAGCGTCTGTGCCATGGCTGTGCTGCGGCACAGAAGGGGCCTCTGGGGCAGCGAGCTGACGTCCCGCCGCGCGGACCATCAAAAGCGGGGGAGCTGGGTGCCTGTCCGCTCAGGCAGCAGGCCTTTCAGAAGCCTCCGCCATGCCGGAGGCTTCTGAACAGCCTGGTGCACCAGCGATCGAAAGGGAAAGCGTGGGAGCTGGATGCCTTTCCACTCAGGCACCAGGCCTTTCAGAAGCCTCCGGCGCCTGGTGCACCAGCGGACAGGCACCCAACTCCCCATGATCGAAAGCGAAAGCGTGTAGGGGACCCTATACGTGCATGATTCAATCATGCACTGGGCCTCTAGTTTATTCATAAACTGTATCTAAACCTAGAGAAGAACATTTGTGTTTGGATCATTAGGACATTGTAATGCATGGTATATGTATTAAGCTGCTAACAGAAAAGAAATGTCCCTATAGCAACCTTGAAGCATGGATACGAATTTGCATTTTCTGAAAAAATTCAAGTTTTATTTATGTATTCTTACATTGGTGAGAACTGATGTCAAGAACTTAACAAGCAGTAACATTTTTTTCCCTACCTCTTAGCTGAACAAAAATACACACAATATGGCATTTTCATTAGGCAAGACTTGCAAATATTAAAATGCAAATATTAAAATGACCAGTTTACTAAGGAAACCATCTTTAGAGGAACTGTTTAATAAGCATATTTTATTTAAATAAATCCTCCAGTAGGAGAATTCATTGCCTTTACTTAGAAGAAGGCTTTGTAAAATTATCTGTTAAATGTATCTGCAGCTCACCAATATGTCCTTATTGGAAACATCACTTTCCACATCACAATTCCCGAAAGAACTTTAAAGTCTCAAAATTCTGTCTCTCCTTTGGCTTGCTTCTCTCTTGATTGTACCCAGGCTTTATTAATGGTTCGCTTCATATCATCATCTCCATCTTCATAAATTTTCTTTAGAACATTCATCAGTCCCTCACTAGGATCTGTTTCAGTGTCATAGGAGGGCTTTCTGTTAAAAAGAAAACGTAATAATTAAGAAATATGTATATATACATCTAAAAATTATGTGTGTGTATACACAAATGATCCCATTTACTGACAAATTTTATATGCATGATTGATTACTAAGTATGGGAAGATACAAATCAGGTTAACATTTATAGCAAGTGGAGGAGTGGAGGTAAGGAGAAGATATTGAGTATCTAAAGATATTCACAATTAATACAGCATATAACAAATTCATCTTAATTAAAACAATATACACCCATACATTATGTTTCTGGTTGTAGCAAAGAGGGGTCATCAAAATGGCTAGGGGTTTTCTTGGGACAGTGGGATTTTAGTTAATTTTTCGCAGAAGAAGTACGTAAATAAGCATTTACTTTTCTGAACTGTTAATTTTTTTTTAAAGCATGTTTCCTCATATTATTTGAAAAAATATTTCGAGAGAAAAACACAAACATACATTACATATGGACAGACACTGAATTTCATATTTTTTAATTAGAAAAGCCCTCCTCTAAAACCTGAGATATATGGGTATGGGCCTGTGCCTGGCAGTAAAAACAACAGTTCTTAATGTAGGCAATATCCTTCGTGCAATCAATGTTCGACCTAGGCCAATTAACTTCATATTTAATTCTTTACTCACAGCATTTATTAAGTGCCAGGCTATATACTGGACACTGGAGGTAAACAGTAAGACAGGGTTCTGTATTCAGGTAATTCACTCTAGATTTAAAAATCAGTTCCATAGAGTGTGCCCAACTCTAGTCAACCATATACCAAATGCATGCTGACTATCAGAGTGAGACAAAGGTAGAAGGCTAACTGACTCCATGTAGTACATTACCAATACAGAGGAATGTGTGACCTAAAATGGAAGTGTCCTTGAATAAATATTTTTTAGAATAGCATTAAAGTGGGATAAAAATATTCTATCTTTTCCACCCTACATCAGTGACAATAAAACTCCATAACTACATTACCAGAAACTTCTATGGAACTCAAAAACCACAGGCTGTCTGGGTCTCTCTGGAACTACTAAAATGAAATCTCTGGGAATGGGCACCATATCTAGAGAAGCACTATTGGTCCAGGGTTAAGAACCAGCACAAAAGAGCCAACCAAATGCAACATGCTGGACACTTCCAGTAGGTTCTGATAGTTGGAGCATATGTTAAGATAATTGGGTTAGTTAGTAGACACTGAGAAGTAAGTGGTCAAATCACAGACTATACAACTCTATTATCTATAAAGGCAAACTATTAAAAATCTATAATCCCAGCAAAGAATACATTAAAATTCTTAAGAAAATGAAAATGAACTCACTCTTTCTCTTTGCACTCTTTTTCAACCTGAGTCAGGTAGTCCCACCGTGTGTTTTCCGCTTTCTTTCTACATAAGACTATAACTGTATCTGTCTTGACCTAGAATACACGGAGATACGCATGAATGTTTAGAAGACAATTATTTATTCACCAATCATTACTTTAATGTGTAGGACCTGTTTTAGGAACTAGTACTACCTTTATGAATAGAGGTCAGAGTCTGAACAATCATGGAAGAGAAAGACCACAACAGGGAAAATTAGAGTACTGTCAAATACTAAGTGCTCTCAAGACAAAGAGGGTGTTAATGGGAGCTGGGGAAGGACCTTCATCAGGAAGCGCTCTCCAAGATCCAGGAGAAAGAGTCTTCGAGGCAATTGGCACAGCAAGGATAAGGGCTCCAAGATGGGATGATTTTGGTGTGTTTGAATAAAAAGAAAAAAGGAGTGGCTGGATTTTGGTGAAGCGTGGAGTAACATAGTAAGAGGGGTCAGAGACAGGCAGAAAATCCAATCATATAAGGCAGTATCACTGAGTCTGGAAGGTAATAAAAAAACAGGACGAGTTAGAGTATACAACTCTTTCAACAATGATCCATGTAACTCCTAGGACAGGAGTCCTTTGAGTATCCTTCAACTATGGAATTAGCTGATGAAAAGTGAACAGTGAGACACAAGCTAATCAATAAATTATATTCCAGTATTACCTTTAAGCTGCTACATAATTCTATGTATATATGGCAGAATGACACATCTATATACCAGATGCATTAAACCTCATTTATTTAAATCAGGTAGAAAGGAGGGATTATCTGAATTAGTGAATAACAGGTTTTGAAAAGATAGTTTATTTTTTAAAATACATATTTAGTTGAGAGGAAGGGAGAGGGAGAGAGAGATGGAAACATCAACGATAAGAAAGGAATCATTGATCAACTGCCTCCTGCATGCCCCACATTGGGGATCAAGCCCACAACCACGGCATGTGCCCTGACCAGGAATCGAACCGTGATCTCCTGGTACATATGTTGACGCTCAACCACTGAGTAAGACTGGCTAGACAAGACAGTTTATTTTTATAGCTTCTAACTCCAACTAGGCTAAGTATTTAAGTCCTTTTATGTATCAAAACCCATAAAGCTTCTAATAATAGCTACTATTAATTTAAACACTTTATATATATTTCATTTCATATATAATTTCAGCTTTGTGAGATAAATTATTCCTATAGTACAATTGCGGAAACTGAGACAGGAAGTTATTAAATGACCTGCCACAAAAGGTCACAACCAATAAGTGGCAAGACTGGCATTAAAACTCAAGTCCCACTGTTAACCATTTTAAAAGCATAGTCCTCTCCAGAATTTAATGCAACATTCCTATAATAATCTTTTTTTTTTTTTTTTTTTTTTTTTTTCTGGAGCAGGGCTTGGCAAACTTTTTCTGTAAAGGGCCAGAGAGTAAATGTTTTAGGCTTTGTGGGCCACATGATCTGCTGTAGCTACTTAATTCTGCCGTCATAACATAAAAGCAGTCACACATACAATACACAAACAAGTGTGGCTGCGTTCAAACAAAACTGTACTTACAAAATAAGCAACATGCTGTAGTTTGCTGACTTCTGTTATACAGGATTAATTAATTCTACTTCATCTCAATTCTAAATTGGCCAAGTACAATTTAATGAGATTTCACAATATGACAAAAAAAGCAGACTTACTTTTTTTGAACTACCTTCCACAGAGATGGGTTTCAAAAGATTGTTCACAATCATGGAGTAATTCTTCCCATTTAGATTCTTTACCAAAAGATCAAATGACCTACAACATAATAACAAACACATTATCTTTCTGGTTCTATGAAAGGTGCTGTCTAGTTCCTGTGGAAATAAGCCACAGTTGAGCATCTGGCCATCCCAGAGAAGATTCACCCCTTCAAACAGGTGTGTAGGACAATTAATTCTAAATTTAAGCAGAATTTTAGATACTGTAAAAGAAAAAGAAAAAAAAAAAGAGGCCATAACTAAGTAATCGCTGACTTACAGCTCACTCACTGTCTTCCCCATAATGGGAACTCACCTCTCTGTGAAGTGCACCTGCACATTCTCCATGGGGACTTGCTGGACTCCAGTTAAGGTAATATATATTTTCACAAACTTATCTGACTGATCCCATCCTAGAAACAAAAATAACAAAAAAAGACATGAGTGAAGTCTGACACTATCTTTAAAACAGTAAGTGCATATGGCTTATAATAAAATGAAGTAAAATGGAAATCTAGTAATAGAAACATGAAAAAATTGAAATATAAATATTTTTCTAGATGGAGAAGAGCTTCAAAGCAGTTAAATAATCTACCCAAAATTAGGCATTTAGCCAGTGGTAGAACTTGGATTCAAATCCATGTTTACTGAACACAAAGCCCATGTTCTTTCTATTCCTCAAAATAAAGTATCCTCACCAGAGGATACTTTTCCATTGATTTTTAGAGAGTGGAAGAGAGAGGGAAATACAGAAAGAAATATTGATGTGAGAGAAACACATCGATTGGCTGCCTCTTGCACGAGCCCTGACCAGGGCCAGGCTAGGGAGGAGCTTGCAACCAAGGTACATGCCCTTGACCAGAATTGAACCTGGGACCTTTCAGTCCGAAGGCGGACAGCTCTATCCACTGAGCCAAACAGGCTAGGGACTTAAGTATATTATTTAATAGTAGTTCATTTCCCCTATTTATGGAAATAATTTTGTCCTATCCCTAAATATTAGTATTCTCCACTAAGCTGGATTACTAAACATCAGTATTAATTCCATAATCATTTCTACTTATCTAAGCAGTTCAACAAATACAACCAATCATAGCTTCCTCAATTCCTTTCTCTGACAAAGTAGAGTCTGATTCACCCAAATCTGCTAATTTGACTAACCTAACATTTACTAAATGCCATTTCAGTATACACTGTCAAACTACTGGCATTATAATCTAGATGATTTGTCAACACAAAAAATATACAAACATCACATAAAAGCCTATTAAGTATTTTTATTGTATATAATATATATATCCCTCACACTTCCTCAGTTTGTCCTATAGAATGAAATATAGTGTCAATTTTTTAAAAAGTCCTACAGAGTCCTATAGAACTTCACATATCATTATAGATATATATAGAACTTCTCTTATCATTCATTTAATCCATCCTTCACATTAAGTTTCTCCCTAAACACAAATGTAGGTTCTTCCTTAATGTGCCATAATCCTACCACCTTCAGACCATTTTCCTGTATGAATCAACTAAATACATAGCATAACTCCTATAGTACATCTCTTAAGCACGACACACATTGCTTAAGCACGACACACATTGCTTTTCAATACTCAAAATACATGGTTTGAGCCCGGCCAATGTGGTTCAGTGGTTGTCGGCCTATGAACCAGGAAGTCATGGTTTGATTCTTGGTCAGGGCACATGCCAGTGTGGGGCATGCAGAAGGAACCTGATCAATGATTCTCTCATCGATATTTCTATCTCCCCACCCGCTTCCTCTCCGAAATCAATAAAAAATATATCTTAAAAAAAATACATGATCTGATGCCTTTAATGTTTCTATCCATGTCATTTGTTCATGAAATTCCCTTTCTTTTTTTCACACTTGCTGAATGCACCCTTCAAACTCAAATGTCTCTTCTACAAGTAGAATCATTTCATTAGCTGCATTCCCATAATTTATAAATTTATTAAGTACTTACTATGTGCTTATCTTATGAGCAAAAAGAAATATAAGGCTGTCCCTGCCTTCATAATAATTAATCACTCAGATTTAAGTTGTACTGCTTACAAAACAAAAAAAGTTACGATCTACTGAGGACAAATGGTATTGTTAGATTTTTGTGGTATTCGTTTTATCTATGTCCCAAGCACCATAAGCAGGGTCTAGGTCTTTGTCATTGTTATCCGTCTGATACCACTGTAATTAGCTAGTTATTAATAACTAGTAGCCCGGCCTGCACCCTCTCCAATCTGGGACCCCTTGGGGGATGTCTGACTGCCGGTTTAGGCCCGATCCCTGTGGGATCAGTAGGGATCGGGCCTAAACCGGCACTCGGACATCCCTCTCGCAATCTGGGACTACTGGCTCCTAATCGCTCACCTGCCTGCCTGATTGTCCCTAACCACTCTGCCTGCCGGCCTGCTTGCCCCCAACTGCCTCCCCCTTGCTGGCCTGATCACCCCCAACTTCCCCCCTCCCCTGCTGGCCTGATTGCCCCAACTGCCCCCCACTGCCAGCCTGCTCACCCTCAACTGTTCCCCCTGACGGCCTGCTCACCCCCAAATGCCCCCCATGCTGGCATGCTCACCCCCAACTGTCCTCCCCCTCCACTGACCTGATCACCCCCAACTGCCCTCCCCTCCTGGCCTGATTGCCTCTAACTGCCTCGGCCTCAGCCCCGCCACCATGGCTTTGTCCAGAAGGACATCCAGAAGGTCTCCCGGTCTAGTTAGCATATTACCCTTTTATTAGTATAGATAAGAAAGGAATAAAGTGAAGGCCAGACATTATTAGCATGGTCATTTGGGGGCAGCTTCACCAGGAAGCTGCACTTTCACATTCCCCAGCGAACTACTGGCCCATTCCCTGCAAAACACTGGAGAAAGGGGTCTAACAAAGGGAAGAGGTACAGAAAAGTTGGGGGTGAATTTGGGAAGGTACCTGCCTACTGATCTAACCTGGGGAACCGTGGATTGGCTAGAGGGGGCAGGGCCTATGCAAGCTCATGAAAATTTGGGAATACATAATCCCCCAAAGGAGCTTGCCCCCCAAACAAAGGAGCTTGCTCTCTTGGTGCTCTTGGCTCATTGGGCTCTCTTGCATTCGCCCATGTTCCCTCCATAGCCACATGGCCCTGCAGACCCCACACACAATAGACTGATGGACTGCAACTGGAAACACAAGCCAACCTAGCTCAATGCTGGACTGGACACTGCTCCAACATGAAACGAAAACTCTAGGCAACAGCTTTGATCCAAGCTCTGCTGAAGCCATAGCTACACTGCTATGGCAGGACAAAGAGAAATGGGACCTGGAAACTCAGGGGTATATAATTCCACAGAAATAAAGCTTTCTACAGTCTCTTACCCTCCAGTGCGAGTATCAGAAAATTCTTTTTCTCAGGACATCACAAGCCTACTCCCACCAACAACCAGTAGGGACAAGGAGTGCTCCCACCAATAACATGTCCACAAGTCCAAGCACAACAGTGGCACATAGGTGCTCAAAAATGTTTCTTGAATTTAACTAGATTTCTTTCCTCAATTAATATTGGTGGCTGTCAAAATGAAATGCAAAACAGGATGAAAATCAAAATAAAAAGCTTTGTTCCATATATACCGAGTAGGTTCTTTCTTGTTGCTATTCATCATTGTACTAAATCAGCTTGCTCTAGTAATAGCTTCTAGAATGTATCCTTATCCTATCCTTTTTCATCTCTTAAAAAGCATCTTATTAAATAAGTGATGTATTCAAACCACCAAAACAAACACTCAAAACTATTTTTAAAATTAAGTTTGTTATGTTAGTGGGTCACTACTGAGGATCAGTTGCTCACAGGCAAAAAGAGCTGGATGTAGGGGAGCGCGTCATACCATAATTGCTGATTTTCACTGTATATCCCGTTGTAATGGGAGCAACCACTGCAGCTGGTTTTTCATTGTCAAGAAGTTCTGCTTTCCTTGGTGACTTCTGCTGCGTCTTGTTCTTGACTTCGGTCTCAATCTTGGATTTTTCAGCTATAAGAGCATCACGTACTCTCTTTCTAGTGGCCTTTTCTAGCAGCACCTTCACCTCTTCAAGATCTTTCTGTAGCTGTGTTAAAGTAAAAGATAAGTTAGCTATGATAAGATAAAAGCTTGATATTATGCCTATTGGTCATTTCAGTTTACTGAAATAAGAACTAAGAATTAAGGAGGTTCATTTAAATTTTCTCAGGTTGGGTAGTAACTTGAATTCTTTCCTCCAGCCTATTTTAAATAAAAAATGAAAACTTAACAATCTTGTAATAACAATAGGTAATCAAGCCTAAATTTTCCAGTGTGGTAGACTGTTATCTGCCTTTGTTGAACATTTTCTTAAAATATATTTTTATTGATTTCAGAGAGGAAGAGAGAGACAGAAACATCAATGATGAGAAAGATTCATTAATCGGCTGCCTCCTGCACACCCCCCACTGGAGATCGAGCCCACAACCCAGGCATGTGCCCTTGACCGAAACCGAACCAGGACCCTTCAGTCCGCAGGCCTATGCTCCATTCCCTGACCAAACAGGCTAGGGCTGTTGTAGAACATTATATTTACAAGATCCTTCTGTGATTTAAATTGAGATGAAGAAATCTTTTTTTTTTTTTTAAGAAAAGGAGTTCATAGATTCCCTTATAACATGCAGTTCTAGTCATCAGGAATTTAAAAATTTGGAATTTTAAAAATATTAAAGTAAAAGGATGACGGAATACATGATGAGTGGTGAAATGCTCCAGTAACTTCACTGAGGTCATCTAACTCTATCAGGGATTGTTCTTCACTGATATTCCTTCACCAAATACCTAAATATTACACATTAAAAAGTTTGAATTTTTAAGACAAAAGATAAAGAAAATGTATCTCTGCTTTTAAGAAAAAGTCTTGTTCTGAAGCTCCAGGCTTATACTTATGATTGAAAGTCTGGGACTTGGCTGCACAATAGAGAGAAAAAGCCTGAGCAAACAACCCAACATACTCCTGATCATTATAAAAGCCACCTGCTGTTCTTTCCTCATGCCAGTACCTCGCCTACTGAAGTCTACTTTCTAGAGGTAGAGCCAACAGTTTTTTAAGTTTGAGAGTTAAGACACTGTTAATTGACACTGTTAAGAAAATTAATGGGCTTAAAAAATATTTTCCCAGCCGAAACCGGTTTGGCTCAGTGGATAGAGCGTCGGTCTGCGGACTGAAAGGTCCCAGGTTCGATTCCGGTCAAGGGCATGTACATTGGTTGCAGGCACATCCCCGGTAGGGGGTGTGCAGGAGGCAGCTGGTCGATGTTTCTCTCTCATCAATGTTTCTAGCTCTCTACCCCTCTCCCTTCCTCTCTGTAAAAAATCAATAAAATATATTTAAAAAAATATATATATATTTTCCCAGTTATCCTCTGACACATTACAAATAAGGAATTTGTTTTTCTTAAAATAATTTTACATTCTGGCTGATACTAGCAATTTGATAGGAGGATACTTACATTATATCCTGAACACATATAAAGAGCTCAATATAAACATCTTTAAATAACTCAGTATAATATCTGAAGTAGAGTTTAGGAGTCCTAATGTTTCTCAAGTCTTATAAAAATGCAGTGACAGAAAAATGAATGCTTTCTTTTATCCAACTCTTTTATTATCTCATTTAACTCAGATGCCCTTGCTTCACCATCTATAACTGATAATGGTATAAAAAGTCCAACTGTGCCGTCTCCTGTCCATGCTCACGACCCCAAAATTCATATTACTAAGACAAAAAAATTGCAAGCTCATCTTGGGAGCATAACACCAAGATGTTTTAGTTCAAAGCAAAGCAATCTTTTTTTATTATTATTATAATGGCTTAAATTTTTCATATGATTCTAATACCAATATGATAAAAATGTTGAAATAAAAATTAGTTTATGTCCCTAGAGTAAGAACTTAGTTTAAAAAATGTATCAAACACGGGGTTTTACTTCTTGATTAGAATAGGAATCCTTTTTTGAGCAGACACTGAAAAGAACTCTGAGAATTAACGGATTCCCAGGCCCTTTATAGCCAGTTTTGGCTCTCAAGTGCTACAAACTACAAACATGAGGTATATCCACTGTAAGTCTGAAACAACTTCAAGCAGGCCTTTATGGTATTCCTCAATTGTTCTGTTCCCTGCAGTCCTGAAACCAGTAAAAGCCTTTCCTGCACACATACTTTAAGGTGCCTTAGATGGAGCAGCTTCTCATCTAATTTACCTTGGCATTCACTTGCTTTTCTTATGCAAAAATCACATATCCCTTTTATACCCACCCATAAACACATTCAAATTTACCTTCTAATCTAGTTCCAAATTCTACACTATAAGGCATTAAAATCAAAGTGCCTCCAAATGGGGAAAGGAATGAAAAGACATTTCTCAAAAAATATACAAATGGCATAACCACTAAGCACATGAGAAGATGCTCAGCTTCATTCATTAGTCATTAAGGAAATGCACATCAGAACCACAATGAAATACCACTTCATACCCACCAAGATGGCTAATGTCAACAACAAAAACGACCCAGGAAATAACAAGGGAATCTTCAGACATTGCTTGTGGGAATGTAAAATGGTACAGCCACTTTGGGAAGGAGTTTGGCAATTTCTCAGTTACCGGTAGTTACCATATGATGCTGCAATTCCATTCTTAGGTATACACTTAAGAAAACTGAAAACCTATGTCCGCATAAAAAGTAGTTCACACGTATTCATAGCAGCGTTGTTCCTAACAATCAAAAAGTAGGAATAATTCAGATGTCCATCAATTGACTAACTGATAAACAAAATGTGGTGTATCCATATAATAGACTATTATTAAGTCATAAAAAGGAATACAAGCTCCACCATGGATGAACTTGCAAACATTATGCTAAGTGAAAAGGAACCAAAAGGCAAAAGGCCACATACTGTAAGCTTCTATTTATATGCAATGCCCAGAACAGGCAAATCCATAAAGACAGAACTGGATTGGTGGTTGCTGGCGGAGGAAGAATGGGGAGTGACTTTTTAATGGACCCCTACTAGGTTTCTTTTGGGGTGTGATGAAAATGTTCTGGAATTGGCAGTGATGGTTTCACAACACTGTGAATATACTAAAATGAACTGATTTGTATGCTTTAAATTGGTTAAAAACAGTGCATTTTATCTCAGACAAAACACCCTCCCCCAAACATTCCTGAATGTTTAAGTACCTCAACTGAGAAAGCCCTTTGGTCCTGGCAGGGTAGCTCAGTTGGTTAGAGCATCAGGCAGATGTGCCAAGGTTTCAAGTTCCATCCGGGGTCAGGGCACACGCAAGAATCAACCAATGAATGCATAAATAAGTGGAACAACAAATTGATGTTTCTCTCTCCCTCCCTAAAAATCAATTATTTATTTATTTATTTATTTATTTATTTATTTATTTAGCCCTGGCCAGGCAGCTCAGTTGTTTAGAGAGCATCATCCTGATAGCCAAGGTTTCCATTTAGATCCCAGGGCAGGGCACATACAGGTATCAACCAATGAATGCGTAAGTCAGTGGAACAACAAATTGCTATTTCTCTCCCTCTCTCCCTGTCTCTCCCTTTTTCACCCCCCTCCCCAAACAAACAAACAAACAAAAAAAGCAAGTCCCTTACTTCGAAGAGGATGAATGCTGAGCTATCCTTATGTTATGACGGCAAAGTCACTTCAGAGATTATTTCCTCAGTGCACACAGTACCCCAAGGCCTATCTTTTACCCATAACGTAAATTTGTGGCAAGTTATCCAGAATAATACTTAAATACTTAAAACTTTTTCTTTATTTAAACCAGAGTATGAGACTTAAAAAGTCAAATCTGAGATTCCCCAGACCTGTTCCTATTGAGGAAAAGATTTCCAGGAAACAAATCTAGACACCCAACACTTCACTGTGATACTGACATTCTAATTAGACCAGGAAAAGAGCAACCCAAATATTATCGGTCCCAGTTGGCAATTGCCAAACTAAGTCTCCAAAAGAGGCCGCTTCGGTGCAGAGTTTACAGAACGGAGGAGAGAACAGGGCTGGCTATTCCCCGCTAGTGGTGACAACTACCTTCCCAAACAGCAGACGGCTAGCCGCCCAGCACCGTTTAAACAGAACTATTCCTTGGTCTCCATAACCCCCTGACAGGAGAACTAACTGCTACGGCTCAAGAGCAGCACAACCGTGCCGCCAAAACGGGGCTACTCGCGCGTGCGGAGAAAACAGGGCTGAGAATTCGAGGGCTGGGACCAAAGACTTCTCACCTGCCCACCACCTTCCACGCTGGAGGGACACTCGGTGTTCGCGACCGGCCCTCATTTAAGGAAGCGTCACGTCCCCGGGCTACAATAACGGGCGCCGAAAGGGCCTGGGGCAAACAGGAAGGTGACCAGCCTCCCGTTCCACCACCCGCACTACCTGAGGCCGAGAAGCCCGACACACCCCGCTCACCCGCACCGCGCGCGGGAGAGAGCCGGCCCGGCCGTCGGCAACTTTCCCGCAGGGGCAGCTCGGCACCAGGGGCCGCTGCAGGGATGAGGCCGGGGAAGCGCGGGGACCCGACGGCGCAGGAAGCTGCCAGGGAGGGGGGGGCGGCCGCAGGGCAGTCAGCACGGGAAACAGGGTGGTGGGGGGCCAGCGACCGCGACCGGGCGACTGAGGAAGATGAGGCGGGACCCTTACCTCCTCCACAGCTGAAGCCATGGTCGGGCTGGGTAGGCAAGGCACTAGCTGCAGCCCCGCGGGGGAAAGAACAGGAAACGCCGCACCCACGCGACTCGCAGCGCCCGCAGCCCTGCGACGACCCTGACTGACCCTGCACCACACCGCGGACCGCCTACCGCACGCGGCGCCTCTGGAACCTTCGCGAGTCCGGCGTCACAGCCCCCAGCACCGCCCTCCTCTCTCAGCCCCGCCCCGCCGGACCTGGCTCCGCCCCTCCTGCCCGCCGAGCCTCCTAGCGACGCTGAACTCTCGCGAGAAGTGTAACGCCACTTCCTCTCCGCCAGGACGACTCTACGTTAGTACGTAAGCCTTGTTTGCCCCGGCTGCGCAGTCGCAACTCGGAACCTTACCCCAACCCGGAAGGAACGTATCGGTCTTCGAGATCCAAGTCGAAAGTTGACTAGAGAGGCGGCTGCTTCCGTCTCTTCTAGGACAGCGGAGCAACTAGGCAGCCATCTTGTCTGAGGCTAACCTGTGAGCCTCTGCGAGAAGTGGACACAAAAGGGAAAAGGGGCAGCCTATTTATGTTGTTAAAACGGGTGAGAACGAGGGGTTAACTATGGAGAACCCTGAAGAGAACAGTTACTTTCAGTGGGTTATGGCATCAGCGACATGGTTGCGTCATCAGGGACCAAGTGGGGTTGTGTTGGGCACGTGACGGCGCCGCCAGGGTTAAGGCTACTAATACAAGGCGCCACACTCTATGACCTTAAATACGCTCTCTACTTTCCCTGTGGTTTGTGGAAGCACTTCCAGGGTGCCCGCGCCCCCTCGACCCCGCCACTGACCATTCTGCCAGTCGCCAGTTCTCACCCGGGTGTGGATTCTGGGACTGTATTCCGCTCTGCTGGCTCCAGCCTCTCAGTAAAAGCCCTTAAGAAACCAACCCACTTGTCAGGTGTTTCAGCCTCTGACAGCCTCAAAACATCTGCAGCACGTTTGAGAGCGTAACCACTAGCCACTGAGAAGTCCGATAGACCGCAGTCACTCAGCTTTACGTGTCGCCCAAGGTAGTGATTAGAATCAGCAAGTCAGAGAAGAAAAAAGCTTTTAGTAAGATGCAGGTTGATCCTTATCCTAGCAAACAAACGGGAGTACAATTCAAAAGCAAATGCATGAATTTCACAAACGTGAAATGAAGTCTAAAAACAATAAAACTAGCCTAAGGTGTTATAAAAATCAGGATAGTCTTACATGCATAGCCCATGGGCACGGACAATAAATAGTGTGGTGAAGGGTTGGGGTGGGGCAGGGGCAGGGTGGAGGGGGGCAAAGGGAGGGGGCTGAGGAACATCTGTAATACTGTCAACAATAAGTCTCTTGTCCCAATGCCTCTTCAGGCCCCGTTTGGCCTTTGGTATCTATAATACAATAAAATAAGTCCCTATTTCCTTTTGTCTTATTGTTAAGCTAGCTTGAGAGTTTCTGTTACTTGCAACCAAGGAATCTCTAGAGAGAGGAAAATAGGGCCCTTGGCAGTTCTGCTGTACAGGACATCCTGCAGGTAGAGCCTGGAACAAGTTCCTGTGTACTTTTTCTTTCTAAGCTGACTGGAGTCCATTTTCTAATAAGAAGTGCTACATAAACACTGGGTTCCGATGATTCAGAATAAAATCAACTAGAAGAAAACAGAAAAGACAGATATGGACTCGGGAACAAATGTTTATTACTGCTTAATGGGGCCAAAGGGGCAACACAAAGCATTGAAAACATCACTGGCTCACAAAAACAGTCACCTGTGTTACCTTCTGGGTTGCATTTGTTTATTTCACAAGGCTCCATTCACACATGGAAACAAGCTACTAATCCAATTCAAGTTCATAACGATTATAAAAGTAAACATTTTGGGGACAATGTACAATAAATTGCACTTTTCTTAACAAGCATTACATTTACATTTATGGAGTGTACTATGCATAATACATGGAATTATGGAAACATCTAATTGGTCAGTGTTTATAGAGGAGAGAGGCTGCTCACTATTATTTCTTTTGTAGTCAATTAGCACTGTCGGGGCCAATCGACTCCTTTATCCCAGAACCCGTTTTCATTAGAGAAACCACAGACAAAAATCATACTATTCCTGAAAATAGATGTTACATAATTTCTACTACCTCCTCAGCAAGGGAAAAGTAGGAGTTGAAAGAAAGGAAGTGGGGCTGACTGAGAAACTCTTTTCTTTCATTTGAATTAAGGATCCATATATTATGCAAAATACCAAAAATAGAGAAACTGATGTAAAAGGCTATTGAGACATCTTGGATTCTGGGACCATCTCCAGCTTTATTCTTGTGCTTTCATGACACCAGAGTCTTGATGCATTTATAGTCTTATAATTCAGTTTCCTATATTTTATTCCATATATAATATATACTTATGTTACAATGGAAAAGATTTTACATGTTAACTTACTGCCAATGAAAACAAAAGGAACTTAAAATGTTCATTTTCTACTCAGTGATTCTTTTTTCTTAAGTTTTTCAGAATACAACTGATGGTAAACCTGGGATGGAGGTGGGGAAAATGGGACATGTTGATGAAGATGTTTGTACAGCAGGTAACAAATTCATTTGGAGATAAGCTGGACATGTAGTCTTTTAGATGGAAATTGAGAAGGGGACTCCTGACCACTGACTGGAGTCACTCCATACTTGTAAACATCCACTTTCTCATTACAACTCAAGATCATCTCCTATTGAGGTGCAGCCCCCAATGAAGTATTCATTTTGGTAGCTTTTGAAAGACAAGGAATTCCTAAGGTAAAGGGCTTTGCCTTTATTGTACAGAAGCCACTATGAGAGAGGAAGGATGTTTTGGAGCAGTTCTAGTTCAGTGTGACCATGAGCCTGGCAACTCCAACTCGAGGGCAAGAGCTTTATACCCGGTAGTTAACAGGCCATTGAGCCGTTACCAGCCAGCCCTTCTGTATTCAATTGCCATGTATGTATGCAGGTGCATGGTACCTGGGTATACAAGAGTCAGAAACACTCTATAAAATTTTACACACACAAGTCTAACTGTTCAAATCAAACAATAGTTTGTCCATTCTCTCATTTATTTATAACGGAAGCAAGAGAATCAGAGCTTTTGTAAGTATTGTTTTTAAAAGTTATACTACAGAATCATCTTATTAAGTGTTCTTTTCAAGAGAGATAAAACAAACAAGGTATTTAATTTTTTAAAAGCTCCTTTGTCCCTTCAAGGGGTCCTGAAATCAGACACCCACCTTAGCAGAATAGTTAGTAGAGTGATTTCAGCTAAAAAAAAAAGAAAACAGCCCCTTACCTCAGTTACATGTGATTCTCATCTGCAGTACCTAATCAACCCTTTTAAGGATTCCTCACCTCTTGTGTATTCTCTTGTTTTACTCACTTTGGCTGGGAAATGAAGCCACTAGTTATTAACTGGAAAGTAGTTTAAGAAAATAGAGTAGGTGATTGAGAAAAATAAATAATATATAGTATGAAAGAATGAAAACGTTGAATAAATGAACCAAGACAAATACGATTAAATATCCCGACATTAGTACAAAGACTGCTTTTCTATTTTACTATGGAAGTTTAAGAAAGTCAATGTAGAAGAAACTGCCAACTTAATAGCCAGGAGAGGGGAATACAGATATTGGCTGTATGTTAATATAGACCATAGGCCTGTATGGTATTCCTATCAGTGTTTCTGAAAGGCTCTCATATACAGAACATTAGGTAACAGAGTTTGTTTGTTTTTGTGGGTTTTTTTGCATTTAATTATATGTAACTAAATATAACCAAATTGTGCCATGGCTCAGAATGTGGGTAGTTAGCAAATTATGCACTGCAAAATTCAGCTTGGTTTCTTTCAGCTTTAAAATACATGTTAAATAAGATTTTCAAGATATAAAAGCTACTGAATTAAATAATCAAGTTGAAGTTCATTCCCTTCATTTATTTTGCAGAATTTAATGAAAAGAGAAGTAATCACTTTTCAGAATGTTGCATATGTTAGATTCTGGAGGAATGTTTTAGATAATGTGTTCTAGGAAAAGATGAAGAACACACTATAATATCTGAAAATTTTTTTGATATTTGGGCTAGTTAATCTCTTTCTAAAGGAATCAAGAGAAGAGTAGCAATTCTCAAATATACTTCAAAATAAGTGAAATTAAAACTAGCAGTTAATCCTAGGATGCATGAGTTTTAAACAACAGACGGTGAAGGACATGTGGTTTGGGATAATGCTGTTATAACATTGTTTGAATAATCATATCATATGCCATATTTTGAATTTTCTTTCTTTCTATCTTTACTATTGCTACTGACCCAAAGGCATTGCAGTGAAAAGGTTTAAACTTATGGTACCAAAACATACTCAAATATGATATGGAACTGGAAAAGAAAAAAAATCTGTAGATTACCATTATAATCTTTAAAAAGAAAATGCAAAAGATTGATTTATTAAACATTTGGAATGTATATACCTGGTGATTTTGTTTAAAGAAAAAAATGAAATTTGACCAAGTTTACAGATAAAGACTGGACCTAGAACCATTCTATTTCTCCCTCAACTACTATTTAAGGAAAATTATGCAATTTAGTCATTCTGTGGAATGTGCCAATTTTTGGAAGTTAAAAAAGCTCTGTATAGTAGATCCACAAGATTCACAAAACAGAAAAGAACATCTTTAATTTAGCTGGCCATTTGATAAGGCAACTTGTACAAGGCTTCTTGGTATCAAAGCATAAAGTATCAATAAAGCTAACAAATTATACTAAATGATTTACAGAAACAAGTACCAATATGCAATTCTCTAGCCATTATATTTTACAAAAATAAAAAATAAAAATATTAAGTTTTCTAAACCACTATGTAGGGAATGTTAAAGTCAACATAGACACTGGAATGCTGGCTTATTTTCATTTTTGGTAAAAGGAAATGAATATAATGATGAAAGATGTCAGGACCAAAACAAGAAATGCTGTAAGAAAGTATTATTTCATGAATGTAACAAGCCTATAAACACTGAGGAAGGGACTTCACTTTTTAGAGTTTAATGACCATTTTAGAGGGAAGCAAATTGTAGTGTGTGCTCCTGGTCAAGATGACTGTTACTTGATCTTTATCTCCAGGAGTGTGTTAATTTTAATTGCACCATATGGCACAGATGAGAATCACTCTGGCAATATAGAGGTTAAGATCATTTGCAAAGAATATGTTCAACGAGGAAGCCAAGGATGAGTGTCAGTAAATGTTACTGACAGTAGTTGGGTTGGTGGAAAAGACCAAAAGCTGCCAAAAAAGCTTAGGAAATGGTAAAATTTGTTTTGCCCTTACCAAAGGATTTCCTGTGAGGACTATTGATATATACATGTTAAATATAATAGAAAAAATATTTCCATCAACTTTTAAACAATAGTTTTCTTTACCTTTCCATGAGATAAGTATTTCTATAAAGGTTTCATATTCAATCAAAAATGTTACAAATGCATTTGCAGCCTCATCTAGGAGTACCAAGGGCACATTTTTGGGGAGCTATAGAAATAAAAACTGCCTAAGATTAAACTAAGATGATGTGAAGCTGACCTCCATTTCCCCATTTCATAACTTTGACAAAGTTACAGTATGTTAGTGTTTCCTTAGCAAGCATATGTCAACATTAAATGACATTCTCTGTCCCTGTTTCAGAACACAGTGGCTAAACCTAGATCTTTCTAGGCTTCTCTGGTGAAGGTTTCCTAAGGCTACAACTCGCAATGTCCACTTCGACTTGACGTTTGCCAGCACGCACAACTGTGTTCATATTTAGGACCTTGCAATTCCTGTGGGGAGTTCTTAAAAGGATCTGTTAGAACACCAGGGTCAAAGTTATTTATTTCTTCCTGTGTTTATCGAAATCTCAGTTCCTTTTCTCTAGTGTGACTTCTCAACGGCCTAACTTATCCTATGGTTCTTGGCACTTCCTTTCCAGATGCACCCAACATAAAATGAAATAAAACTAACTTGCTTTAGGGACTGTTCAATCCCAGGTCTGTCCTTCCCTCCGACAGGGCACTGCTCTCCAGGACATCACTTTCAGGAGGAAGCCTGACAGTGGTCCTGACTAGCCCCACAGTGTGCTTTACCTGAATAAATCCTGAAAAGCTAAGAGTTTTAGATTTCAATTTCTTTTTGTGTGGCAAATATCGTCTTATCACTTCAACCTTGGAATAAAAGACATCTCCATTTTTATGTAAGATAAACAATATGAACAGTTAGTTCTCAATAAAAAAAGCATGTAGTTCTGAATTACTGATTTCCAACTAAATAGCAGGCATGTAAAGTAATGGGTAATACTAGGATGGATCTGAACATGGCCTTCCAAGAAGCTCGAAAACAGGTATTCAACATAAAGCAGGTCAGTTTCAATAATATCCCTTTGAAAGTGGCAAACAAGGAAGAGTGAGAGCCACTGAAAGAGCGGGCTTGCTTCCTGGCCTCCTTTACTTTCTTTCTTCAAAGGGGCACCTGGGAGAGTCCTCGGGGTCTCCATCGCTTTGATCGTTGTGCTCTTGTGCTGGGCTGAGGCAGGAACTATGTGCTCTCTTTGGGTGGCTGGGTGCCCTGTGGCGGCTGCAGCGGCTGGGTGCCCGTGGCTGTTTTGATAGAGTTCAGGGTTTTGCTAAACCAAGAGTTTTTCGCAGCTTGGATTTCATTCATGAGGGCCCCTCTCTGATGTTCAAGTTCCTAATTAAAATAGAAACAAAATAATCTGAGTTTTATAAATGTTTTCTCTCTGCCTAAAAATCCAGTAGAGCTTCTTGGCATCCCCAGGACTACAGAGTCATAGTTTTTCTCCCAGAAAACCCAGGAGAAATTTAACTGGCTTCTTGATGCAATAAATAAATAAATAAATAAATAAATAAATAAATAAAAGTTTACAGCTAGAAGAGGTACCACTAAAAACCAGAATCTGTGCCTTCTCTGAACAGTTAAATGAAACCTCATGTTATCTTTTTATTCACCCTGCAATTTAGGTTACAACCTGATATAACCTGTTTTAAACCACAAATAAACATAAACATATGGATGGGTTGAATTTTTACTGATAGAGTACAGCATGAATGAGTTCTAGTTCCAAACACATGGCCTTTGCCCTGAGAACATTCAAGGTCAGGCAGAGACAGCTAAGCACACCTGTGTGTGTGGGTTGGAGCGACGTCAGGACATGGTGGGTACGATTCACTGTTAAAGAGGAAATGGGGAATGGGGGACAGTTCATGAGAAGCCAGGACTACTTTCTAATTATGTTAGCCTTCGATATGGAAAGAGATTATGGAGAAAGGAATTTGGCCAAATCAGGTAAAGATGAAAAGAAGCTTTAAAAAAAAAGGGGGGGGGGTGTCAAAAAATGTTCAACCATCAGAGGAGGTTTGGCCTTTCATTTTCCAAAGTGACCAAGTTCAATGAGAAAGGACCTTGGCAAAAAAATTGCAGGGGAAACTAAAAAAGTGTATGCTTAAGTTCTCACAAGATATAATTTTAATTATTAATATTCATTTAAATCTGTGTGTTTAAAAATAATGACAAACACCTGACTATGCAGGACACATTCTTGGGCAGAAAAAATGTATTTATCATAACCTCTATGATTCTGAGCTAAATATGTATATTCTAAAGTCCTAAAATATCCCAAACCTTTTATCGAGTCACCAACCTGAATTTTACACTTGGCCTCCACCAGCTGCAGTTTGGTTTGTGCCAATTCCAGCTCCATCTCCCTCAGCTGCTTCTTAAGTGAGTCCTTCTCATCATCTGATTCAATCCCCTGGTCCTCTCTGCTTATGGCTGCTGGCTTCAAAGCGCCCTCCTTGCTGAAAATGTCACTGCAGTGCTTACAGGCCATCATTTTACCCTGAAATATACAAAGGAGATAACCAACGTTAAGCTGTATTCCATAGCATAAATTGCTTCCTGAAACAATATGCGGCTTAATTTTTATTTAGATGCTATTTGTTGCCATCAAATGCAGGCCTATTTCTGAAGGTCATTATTTCCCTTATGCTACAACCAACAAGGTTACAGTCAGCACAAAACCCAACTATCCAAGACAGATGCCCCTTTTCCTCAAAGTATCTCTAGAGCAGGCGTCCTCAAACTACGGCCCGCGGGCCACATGCAGGTGTTTTTGCTGTTTTGTTTTTTTACTTCAAAATAAGATATGTGCAGTGTGCATAGGAATTTGTTCATAGTTTTTTTTTTTAAACTATAGTCCGGCCTTCCAACGGTCTGAGGGACAGTGAACTGGCCCCCTGTTTAAAAAGTTTGAGGACCCCTGCTCTAGAGAGACTGGGACTAGACAGTATTACAGCCCCTCTTTGACATCTGTTGTAGAAATGTTGTACTACCATTACTCTTACTAGATGCCAAGCCCCATCCATCATGCTCTGCATGCAGTATCTCATTTAATCCTAGGGCTACTGTGTGATTAGGTACCATTTTCACCCCCTTTTTATAAATGAAGAAACTCAGCATGTAAGTAACTTGCTTAGAGTAGACTGAAGTCATTATGACTAACCTGAATCTATCCTTGCAACAAATAAAGTGTAAGTTCTTTTGTTCAGCATTAAGCAAAGATGATCACTACTGTTCAAGGTAATAAAAGTAACTCAGACCTGGACTGCCAATGACAGCATAACCACCACCAGACAACAGCAACTCTCTTTGAGAAAAGAGTGCTGCTATTTGCTTAAAATATCTCCAAAAATAGTTCAGAGAGAAAAGATATCACATAATCTTTCTATTTCAACGTCCTACTGTTACAGCAAGCTCAATATCCATAACCCTAACTACCCTCTCTTCACACACACGCAGCAGCCCTCCCACTTTGTGTCATTGTGCGCATTGCCACCATTGAGGCCTGAAGACTTGGGTGTCTTTTCATTAGCTTCTCCTTCATTCCATTTCCAGCTGCTCATTAAATTCTTCCTCTGACATGACCAAGCTCTCCCTATCCCAGGCCTGAATCCCTAAAATCACCTTCTCGGCCTCACTGGTTTCTTTCTTAGCCCATCCATACTGTGCTCTTCCGATTCCTGCCTGATTCATGTTCACTGGAGACTTAAAAGATGTCTGATAGCTCTCCTAAGAACCCTGTGCTGACTCAGACAGGCACACAGCAAGTGTTTGGTATATGTTTATTGTTGACTAAATATTTGTTGATTAAATAAAATGTTAAAGTGGTGGCTTTGATCTGGGTTTTAAGTGATTAAAAGTTTACCAAGCTGGGTAAGCAGTGTCATTAGGCTGAACCTTATAAAGGAAGCAATTAATCTCACAAGAGGGAGGAGGACATTTCAGCAGAGACGAGACTGTGTGCAGCCTCAGAGAACTCCAGGGAGCGAGACGTTCAAGCAGAGGGGAAGTGATGTGCTAGTAAGAGGTACTCAGTGAGACGAGTTCTCCACAGCCACGTTGTAAAAGTCCTGAAACAGAATGCTCATGAATCCTGATTTTATCATGAAGAAAATTCATTCATTCACTTCACCAAAGCCTGTGCTCCATGTTGGAGTAGAGCAATTAGCCTCATGGAGCAGACATGCTGATGTGTGGGAGAGACCACAGATTCCCACCTCCTCCCTTAGTAACAGAAATCTCATGTTATTTGGGCTGGAAAAATGCCCAGATAAAAGGTGCCATTTTCTAGACTCCCTTGAAATTAGGTGTAGTCATAAGATTAAGTTCTGATATGTATGGCTACTTAGAGAAACTCACCCAACTGGAGGTAGGCCCTTGTATCCTTGCATCTTCTTTGGCCTAAAATTCCACCATAGAATGTGGGTGTGATGGTGGAAACTCCAGTTGACAGATTTGACTTTTAGGTGACCTTTGAGAATGGAAGCCCATGCTGAGGATATGGGTCACTAAAGTTTGGACACTGGTGAAACCAAGGATCTTTTTAGTCCTAGACTTCTTTTTTTTTTAAATTTCTTTATTGATTAAGGTGTCACATATTTGTCCTCATCCCCCCATTTCCATCCCACACCCCTCCCCACAGATGCCCCCACCCCCCTGTTGTCCTTAACCATTGGTTAGGCTCATATGCATGCACACAAGTCCTTTGGTTGATCTCTCCCCCCTAGACTTCTTTTACATGAGATAATCAGCATCTTTTGTGTTTAAATCAATGTTATGTTGGGTTTTTTATGTGTGGCCTACCTAATTCTAAATGAATACATAGGGTGATATAGTCAAGTTTATATTTGGGAATGATCACTCTGATTACAGTGTAGAGAATTAACTGGAAACAGGATGGTGATAGAGGAATGGTGTTAGGGATGGTGTTACAGGAGGATGAAAAAATCAGAAGCTATCATCACATCATGCTAAATAAGAGCTGAAGAAGTAGGACTGGAGAAAGAGGAGATAGTGTGGTGTAATGGCTAAGTGTATGGATTGTAGAGTCTGACTCCCTGAGTTCAAATCCTGGCACAACCGCTTATCAGCTTTGTGACCTTGAGGAAATGATTTACCTGTTTTAGAAACCATCATCAATAAAAAAAGATAATAAATTGGTAAGAAGATTATAGTGTATATCTTCTAAGGTAGTTAGGAGGGTTATATGGGATAATACATATGCAGCTTCATAAGTGTTGGTTGTTATTCTTGATTCTAGCTAAAACAAGTTCAAATGCCTCTTTCTGAATGTCATGGCCTTCCATTAGGTAACACCACCTGTTAGCCAATAATCTCCTCTATTCTTAATGCATACTCTAATCACATCAGTTTCCTTAATGAAATACTGAAATGCTCATTCCTATTTCTGGGTCTTCAACTCACACTGTTTCTTTCAGATGTCCTGTTTTAAATCTTTCTAACTGAATTCTACTCACCCTGCTTTAGTCCAACCAGACCTGAAGTCACCTTTGGTCTACAGTTCTTATGACTTTGCTTTTTCTATAACTGATTGTCAGTGTTATCTAACTCAGCACCTACTTACTAGTATATGCTTTTGAATTATTTCCTCAATGTTTCACATACATCTGTATAATTTGTTCCTTTAGGAAAATTCTGAGCCCTTTGTCACATAAAATTTATGTTAAAAAAATCTATTAGCTGTGCACATAGAAGATGCTCAATAAAACCTTTATGGAGTGATTAATATAAATCCTTGTTTATTTTTATTTCCACAAAGATTTTTAGTTCAGGATAGTTAATCCTTTTAGGCCAAGAACTTTGTCAACTGAGTCTTGGTCATTGTTTCTACAAGGTACAAAGAGTGATAAAAGTTAAGTGGGGGGTGGGGGTGGGGTAAAGGAAGAGCAGAAAGGGAAGATTATGAACCCCAAATTTAGCAGGTTTGGGGAGGGAGACCACTAACTCTATGTTCACTAATATTCTCAGACTGGTGTTTCATAACATGAAATAAGAAAAATGCACTTTTAGAATACAAACTCAGAATAAAGTTCATATTTTCATTTCTCATGTCTCAGATTTTTAGGTTATAACTTACTAAAATGTGCATTTATTGTGTGCCAAGTACTAAGCTAAGCACTTTATATACATTATCTTATTTAATCTTCAAAATGACCTTATGAGGCAGGTACTGTTCTCTCTTTTACAAAATAATAAAGTTTAGAGAGGTTAAATAACTTGCCCAAGTTGTTAAACTATATGCTGAAGTCCATAGAATGCATAGAAATTACTAGTAGTAAACCTGAATATATTCAAATAGAATTACATCAGGTTTCTAGAGCACTGGTCCCAACATTACTTCTTAAGAATACCAATCCATTTGTTTGGTTTACTGTTGTTTCTACAGAATAAGCAACTCCTTTTTTCAAATAATCAATACCACTAGGGGGCAGCATATAAATAAATGCTACAAGTTTTCTTTAAAAACAAACCTCTAAAAAATTGGTGTTTGAACCCAACATGTGTTTTCCAGTCAAGTTCTAGATTAACCATGCTGTTTACTGTCTAAGAGAGTGATGGGATGAAACTGGGGTCATACACTGAAGCACTGCATCAGTTCAGGCACAGCTGGGATGCAGCTGCTGAGGGTTCCCAGGTTTCCACCATCCGAGAAAGCTCGGGGCCTCCTGTCACGATGCTGACACCCACTACCTGCCTCTGACAGCCCATAAGACTTATGGGGACATAACTCTCAGCTGCAGGGAAGAGAGATACTATTCTCCATGATTCCTAAGTCCTCTACAACAAGGGGCAGCGGAGTGGGGCGGGGGGCGGGGGTTGGGGGGTGATGTGCAGAAGCCATCCTGCCTGTGGGGCAGCATCACATACTGGGATGGATCCTCTACCAGGCACTCCCTTAGGACTGTGAATGTGGAAGAAATTCTATCACTGAACTACTCCACTCTCCTCACCTTTACCACCTCCAGCTCCTCCTTGCTGGCTGCTTGCTGCTTCTCCAGTCTGGTGCTCAACTGGGAACAGATCTAAAGAAAAGGAAAAAAGAGTCTCCATACTGGACAATAGAATAATTCTTACAGAGCGTGCACATAACTTTACCAACTCCTGTGTTATCGCATCTCTGCTGCTGGAAGACATTGTGCAGATGTGGTCATTTCTGCAGTGAGCAGCCGAAGGCCTGGGAGTGTCCCTGTGTGGAGCACTATCTTAATTAGTAGAAGGAAACACATGGGGAAGATGTGAGTTCTTTCCGTCTCTAGCCTCATGACTGTTGCAGTGAATTCCTGTCCTGCTTCTGGAATCACTCTATAGAAACTTTGCTGAGCATCTACTTTGTGCAAGATACTATTTATGCTGGGAATTGGATGAAAAACAGTTTGAACCAGAAATGTCTCCTATCTACAGCCATGAAAAGAGTCTCTGTTTTCAATGACAAAAATTTCCTTAAGAAGTGGCAGAGTGAATAAAATTTTTTAAAAAGGTTAAATGACCAGAAAATAATAAAGACTAAAACTCTCATCAAGTAGTTTGGCAACACAGCATAAAACGTAAAGCCTGGGCGTCCAGTTCTACTACCTTCTAGTATTATGTCCTTGGGAAATTCATAAGCTCTCAAAGCTTCAGTTTCCTCCTGGCCAGAAAGTGTTGTGTTGTAAAAATCAGCGGAAAATATGTACTCAAAGAGTTTAGTATAGCACCTGGCTGATAAGTGCTCATTAAATAAAATCTCATTATTATTGATGCTGAAATAAGGTACTAACAAGTACTACAACAGGTAGAAATAAGTGCTTTAAAGCCAAAAGGAAAAATTGCTTTAAAAAATACTGAAAGTTCAACTCTTATTGAACTTGAGTGAAATTTGAATTTTTAATTTTTTGAGTAATGAAATAAAAAGAGTTAGGGGATGTCAAATTTTCAAGTGCAATTTGGACTGGCAACATAAAAGGTCTACCTTTATTATCAAAATAGGCACTAAAAAGAAACCCCATTTTACTCAACAACAGTCCTAGAGGCCAGGGCCTGCTTGTGAAGTTCAGTCTTGAATTCTCCAGGTCCACGCCTGGAGATAACAACATTAAAGAGAAACGATCACCCTAGTAATTTTAAGCCACATACCCTTTTAAATAAACCAAAACATTCTGAAATATAGCCAATGATAACCAATTCCAACTATAGAATGCATTTGATCATGTTTTATGTCCTAATTATCTTCAAACAGATGGGCCTGTTGCCTTTAACATGACTTGAAGTGCTTGCCAAATAATATTCAAGAACAGTCCCAAGGACTGCTATTTGCAGAGTGCGGCATATGGCCTAACGTGGTGACAAAAACTGCCTCTGCAGCGATGGCGGGTTCCACAGCACATGCCTGTAATGTTCCTTGTACTGGTTAATGTCTAACCATGCCCTCTCCCACTTACCCAAATGCAAAATCTTATGATCACTTTCAATGTTTTCCCTCGTTCTAGCAAAACATGGCTATCTTTTTGTGGCTCCCTCTCCTCCACTATCGTCACTACTGATTTTAGTCAGGGTCCCATTTTTTCTCACCTGGACTCCATGCTTTGCCTCTTACTGGTCTGTGTCTCTCCTGTGGATCCCCTCTTGGTTCCACATTTCTCACTGGGACACAGTTGTGCCAAGAATAAGTCCCGGATCATGCCACTTTCCTGCTTAGGTGTTCCTACTACAAACAATTAAGTCCAAACACCTCAGCTATCCCTGAAGATCTTCCTTAAACTGGGCCCCCACTCACCTATGCTTTCCTTCTGTATTTGATACTCTTGCCAAACTAAACTATTTCTGTCCACTAATCTACTTCCGTGCCTTTGCACATGCAGTTTCCCCATGGCCATCCTCTCCTCTCCCTCTCCACACACCCACATCTCACCTGGCTGCTGAAGCACAGCTCACATCAGCCTTTCTCCAGGGAGTGTCCCCACTTCCCATATGCAATAAATTCCCCTTCCTCTTATTTATACACAGATATTGTCTCCCTTTACAAGGCCACATAGCCAAGTGGGAAAATGAGTTCCCACATTCTATACTGTGACAGCAAAGGACACACTGATCCCCTAGCTACTGCCATTTGATACAATCACTAAACTTTAGTCCTTGGCAAAGAGGCAAATGTCACTAGTGTGTTCTATAGGAAATTAGCTTCTGAGTAGGGCAGAGACAGGATGCCCGTGGTAATAATAAGGTTTCTTGTTCCTCTAAATCTATCAAATATTGTGAACAAACAACAGATTGTTTTGCTCAAATAAACCTCCATGTTATCAGCAAGCGTGTCCAACCACTGCCAGTTTCAGAGGAGAAAATAAGCCAACAAATTTAATGAATGCAGTGCAGTCATTGTTCTGGAAACTCTGAAAACAAAATATATTTCCCTGAAGAACAACAACAATTACTTTCATAGCGACAAAAACCACAGCGGTACATTACCTGTTTGTACTCGGCAATGATAGCTGTAGTCTTCTTTATTTCATATTCTGCCTTCTCTAGCTGTTTCCTGAAGACTTCTTTTAGCTAGAAAGAGTGAGAATAAAAAACATCAAGACTCAGTCACAATCTTTAAATAATTCCCACAAACATCTAGATTCAGGTCTGCCTGAATCAGAGCCAATGGCAAGATAAACACTATAACTATATAAATTTTCCTCGTTGAAGCTGTATCTTGATCATTTGAAAATCCTCATCATCTCATGAGATACAGAAATCTTACTTTCTTTCCTGTAATATATAAGACACAGGAGCAACCCGATTATAAAACTGCTTATGCTTACTACTTACTTTATAAATCTATCGTTAATTGTCGATTCAGAAGCTACATTTATCCTTATGAGAGTCTAAAACAAAACCTCAAGGCCACATTGCCTGGACCCTGGATGCTATATGATCAATTACTAAAGAAAACATTTTAAGCCTTCCTCTTCATATCCCCAACCGTCACTGCTGTCAGCTCCCTGAAGGCACGAACAAGGGGCTCTGGGAGTAGAATCAGAAAAAGATGGAGAAAGATGAGAGCCCCAGAGGCCAGGAGATTCAGGGACTAAAGAAACAGTGACTTCAGAAGGAGCTAAGGTGATGCATAAAGGAGGTGCTTGTTACTGTCAAAGAAATACTGAATTATGAATGCTAAACTTAAAACCAGCTATTTTTGTAATCCGGCAGCTCTAGAATTCTAGGTATAGGGGAAGTTGAAGATGATGAAAAGGCTCATGTGCCACCAGATAGAGGGGGAAGAAATCAGGACTTCCAAGTTGTTGACCAAACAAGCAAACAAAAGCTTGGAGATGCTGTGATGCAGAATTCATCTGTTTATTCTGATCATGTATTTAATGATAAATCTGTATGTGAAATTTATTAGTGCAATTTATAATTGGGCTCATATCTTTAGGAGATTTCTGAATTTCTTCATATTTGCTACATTGTAAAATTCTAAAAGCAGTTTGTAGGTTATTCTGATTCAAAGTTGATTATTAAATTAGTTTCTATTCTCTATCTTACATAAGGTAAGGACATATGCCATTGCCTTTCCCCCTCCTATCACAGGGCCCATGGACCTCAGGACAGACTTAGATGGCTGTGAGGTTTTGACACTTAATTCTCTGAGCCATAGTTTCCACTAACAAATTTCATGAGGGTACTATAACGATTAAAACAGGGAAGAAGCATGGATTAAGGTCACTTGCCAATAGCTTCACCTTTACCTGAGGTACTAAAGTGAGCCCCCAAAAGGTAGAAAGTAAAAGAGAAAAACAAAACTCATCAAAAGGCCTACATCAAACTGGGTAATCAGGCCCTGAAAATTTTCAAGTACATTAAATAAAAAAAAAAAAAAAAATGTTGGTTCAAAATAGGCCAATTGAAATAATAATAAATAATTGCAATAAAAATCATAGAACACTTTTTATAAACCCTAAAAGGTGCTAAATGATACAATCCTTCATTAGTAACTTCACTGGAACTTCCTCTGCTTGGACGTAGGTATTTGAAAGGCTTTGTGTCCTACTTGATAGTTAGTATTTTTGGTGTCTCAGAAGAAAGATTAGAATGAATGAGTTAATCAGCCTGGCTGGACGGAGAGAGGGAAACAGCCTGCTCTTCCAGGGAAGCTGCAAGTGTCCACTCCTGGGGCGGAGAGGCCCTGCCTGCCCCCAATCCAGGACCTTTCAATGGAGGCGTCTTCCAGCTGAACAGCTTCCTAACTCACGGAGACTGTCAGGTGCTAACTTCACGGCTGGTTCCCCACGGGTTTCTTTTATTCCCTGGGAGTAAGGTTTGAGAGCTCTGCCAGGAACACTGTTACATCTCCTTCCAAGCCAGGAATCAGGAAAATGAAGTGTGACCAATGGAGACAACTCCCAGCAGAGATTCTGTGGGCTTTGAGCTTCACAATCCACATAAATTACTCCAGAGAAGTCAATTACCTTGAGATCCCACACGAAATTTGCAGATTTGTCAAAGTTCTTGGATCATAATCCCAAGTTACTAAACTCAGAGAAAAGTGAACACGCTGGCTAGACAGCTCAGTAAAGGCAAATTCCTAAAGGTTGCTCGAGGGGAGAAACGCTGCCTCCTCTTCTAACACCTGCAAAGGGAATGTGGAGGCTCGATGCCACTCACATGGACTGCTTCGACGTCACCATTGATTTAGAATAAGATGATTTCTTGTCTAAAGTATGAGTCAGCTCCACATACCTGGGTAACATACCTGTGTAAAGGAAAGCCCGCCTGCGCCTGTTACCTGAGCAGTCTCTTCCTCCTGCTTCCTCTTCTCTTCCTCCGTCTCCACTAGCCTCTGTTTGGTCAACAGGAGCTCCTTATTCAACACGTCTGCCTTGTCTTCGGCCTGCAAATCAGAGCGTGTCACAGTCATAAAGACAAAGATGGTGAAGGGAGTGTATTTACTTCTCCAACTCTAGCACTTCCTGTTCCAACATCACCACAAGCCATTCTTTTTGTTCCTCGGTAACCCTGGGATGGCTGCTTTCACTGAATGCCAATGACATACCAGGCCCTTGGCACGCATTATCTCTAACCCTCACAACAATGATTATTTTACAGGTAATGGCAGTGAGGTTTGCAGAGATCAAATAACCCGACTGGGGCACACATCTGCGATCAGAGCCATGATCCGAATTCAGACTGAACTGGCATCAGAGCCCATGCGCTTTCTAAATGCTCCTTACACATTTCAGATGGCACAACAGCACTCACTCTGACCCTGTGGAAATGGTTGGATGAAGTGGGTGGAGCCTTTAGGGAGGCTTCTAACCAGTAGATTCTGTGGGTGGGTTCAGAGAGGGTGAGCAAGAGAGGGGCTGATCCATGGACCAAAGATAGGTGAGAAAATTCAAAGATTGGCTGAGCCCCACCAGAGTATTCACATAGGACAGAGAGTATAGCAGGGAGAAATTAAGACCTAAAACCTATGATAGAACACTGACCGGGTATCTCAGTTAGTTAGAGCATCATCCTGATATGCCAAGGTTGCAAGTTTGATCTCCAGTCAGAGTACATACAAGAATCAACCAGTGAATACATAAATAAGTGGAACAACAAACCTCTCTCTCAAAATAAAGTCAACTAATCAATAAATAATAGAGAGATCCATGAGGAAAAGTGAAGTAATCTAAACAGAAAAGACCATATTTCTAGAATGGCCAAGAAAAGCTCAGAAAAATACTCTGGTCTTAACTCAGAGACAGAGCCCAAATTAACCAAGAAAGCACTGTGTGTTAGTTTCACTCAGTTAAAAATGTGCCTATTTTACACTCTAAGGCTCTTACCCCTTAGATCTCAGCTTCAAGTTCACATGTGCAGGGAAGCATGGCTGAGCCCTGCCCCACGACCCCCATCTAAATTAGCTCCTGTTTATTTAACTCTGTCATACTTCCTTTGACAGCACTTAGCACCGTCTGTAATGATAATTCCATGTGTCATTTACTTGTCTGGCCCACTGGACGTTAGGCTGTGGGCGGCAGGAACCACATCTCTCTGTGCCTCACTACAGCCCGGAAGCAGCCCAGCACAGGGAGAGCAGGTACTCCGTAAGTACTTGGCGAATAAGCGGATGGGGCTCTGAACGTCACTACAGAAGCAGACTGTGTGGAGTGGAGGTGGCAGAGAGCCACAGGACACGTTCGGCAGAGAAAACCACTGACGCAGAGGATGGAAGCTATTTGAAAAAGCTGTCCCTGGCTGACAGCAGCAAAATGATATCCAAGTATCTGTGAACACTGGCCAGGTGGCCTCCTGTCTGTTTCGCCGTATCTGCCGCATGTCCAGATGGCCAGGCCAGCACAGTCTGCTGGGTGCTGGCAGGGAAACCACATCCAGCTTCTCTGTTCTCACTGTCTGATGTTCGTCATGACCTGTACCTCAGAGGTTATAGCTCTGTTTTCAGATAACTTGAAAGTGTCAGGTACTTAAGGTGAAAAAGTCCCTTTTAAGGACACTCATACATTAGATTTTAGGGGGGAAATCTACACAGCAAGAGCATCTTAAAATTAGAGGTAGACCTCAAAAATGCAGTTTTGGAAATGTCTAAAATAAAAGAAAAAGAAAGCCACTTTCCAGAGGCAATTTTTAATAAACAACTAAATATTTATGATGAGAGGACCTACTATTTTTATTTCACATTTTCTGCTGCACATTCTTCACTAGGCCAAGGTAAAGCAAGCTCACTGGATTTCTACTGCTTTCAGATCTGACATCTGCAGAAATTTCTGTGGGCCCCATGTGGGAGGAGCCAGAGTTTCCCAGGAGGCTTCATCTGAAGTTTCTCCTCTATGTTAGGCTTCTGTGACTTGAATGTGAGAGAAACACTGCAATTTGTGATTTAATCACAAATCCTCCCATCACCTGATCAAAAGGCTCTACCATCGGGATGAGGAGCTTTCAGAGATGGTTTCTCAAAGAACTAGCCAGTTGTTTCAAATAAAACAAAAGACTCTGCCACTTAGTACGTGTTTCTGGTCTAACAGGAAACATGATGTGGTTAGGAGGGACCTAGGCACTTTCGTGGGAAAGTCCTGGCTGTCAGTGTCCTGTGTTCCTTGGGACCAGGAAAGGACAGGGAGGGCCTGAGAGCCGGGGGCAGCAGAAACAGAACCGGAGATGTATCTGTTCACGTTGCCAATCTTTCTAATCGCGGAGAAGCCCTTACTGAAGGAGCTGAGGGAGGGTGAGTTCTCAAAAGAGAAGCTGTGTCAGAGAGAAACACTGAGAACCTTCGTACCCAAGAAGCCTGAATGAAGCCCACGTGAACATGACAAGGGTAAGGAGTAATTTATTTTTTTAAAGTTCCTAATTACATAACTAGTGCTTGTTTGCTTTACGTATTATTTCTACCACAATCTTCTTTCATGTTTGTTTAATGTTTTGCTGTTTTAATGAAGAGATCTGATCCTGACCCACTGGGAATGGAAAAGTACTAGGCCAGCTGGGGGAGGCAGACTCACAGCTGAGGGCCCTTCCTTGAAGCTGCCAGGCGGGTCACCTATCCTGTGGGGACAGCTTTTTGGTAGGTGAATAAGCCCTGCTCGGCAGAAACTGCAACATCAGGAGGAGATATCCATGAAATAGCAAATTTTATTCTTTCATCCAGATAGCAAGCTTCAAAAGGCAGGGGCCAGGTCTTATTCTTTTAAAAGAAAGAGAAACAGAGGTATGAAGGGAAGAAATAGGAGTGAGAAGGAATAGATGAAGGAGTGAACTTTCTTCAGGGGCTGCTTCAGTATTTACATGAGCTCCTAGGTGCTCAGCACTCAATTATTTCTGGAGTACCCATGGAGCATCCTTCCAGACTGATCCTCAAAATGGATTTTCTTGAAAAAACTTTTACATAATTAATTTTATGATGATTTTTACTTGTAGATAATATATTTTTCTTTAAACAATATATTTTAAAATAATATATTTTTGTATTTAAAACATTTTAAAGTAAAATTTTAAATATCTTTTTTCTGATTATTAAAAAGTTATAATGTATATTGTTATCTAACCAAGGGTGGTTAAATAATTTAAGGTCTTCTTATAAAAGATTAGTAATTAAAAAATAAAGGTATAAAGAAGAGTATAAAAATTAGATTCACTCTTATCACCCAGAGATACCTAGTAGTAACATTTTAATGCATTTTATTGTCGGCCTTTTTCCTGTCCAGGTATATTCTAGCCTCTCCTTAAGGATGGCCCTATGCCAGCCTTATCCTTACAATTTAGATAGATACAAACATTATACAGAAATTAATTTACTGCCCTAGCCGGTTTGGTTCAGTGGATAGAGCCTCAGCCTGTGGACTGAAGGGTCCCAGGCTCGATTCCGGTCAAGGGCACATGCCTGGGTTGCGGAGTCGATCCCCAGTGGGGGGCGTGCAGGAGGCAGCTGATCAATGATTCTCTCTCATCATTGATGTTTCTCTCTGTCTCCCTTTCCCTTCCTCTCTGAAATCAATAATATATATATATTTTAAAAGATTATCCTTAAAAAAAAGAAATTAATTTACTTTAAAAATACATATATTATATCATTATCTTCCCATTGTTTTAAAAATCTATTTCAAAAAGACATTTGACAAATAAACTTCTGTTCTCCCCTTCTATTGGACATATACATTACTTCTATGTTTTATTCTTATAAGTAACACTGCAGTAAATAACCTTGTATGTATATTTTTGACCAAATCTCTGATACGTATATAGGGTGTCCCCCCAAAATGTGTACACATACTTTAAATAATTATAAAGGCAGTGTTTATTAAAATACATCTCATTTTCGAAATTGAGCTATCAGCTGTTAAAAATGTGTATATATTTTTGGGAGACACCTGTATATATGCCAGTTTCTTCATTTATAAAATGGAAGATTAAAATAATAAAGTCTTTAGAAAAATTAAATGAGATAATGCTTAGAAATCACTAATATAGTGTTTGGTACATAGTAGGTAGTCAGTAGGTATTTAATTTCATTATTTTTTAAAACTTCTAAAGGCTTACCAAATATACTACCCACACAACTTTCAATTTACAGCTCTAGCTTATTTCACGGAACGCCCACTGAGGCCAACTGCTTAAAACATTTTTCATTTAGCTCGCCATCTCAAGAAAACTATTAATGGATAAAAGATTCACAATGACAGAATGAGTTATGAGTTAGGGCCATTTGGAAAGCTAACAGGGAACCAAGAATTTCATTACAGTACTAACTCACCACTCTAGTCTTAATACAAAACTGTAACCACTGCGGTCCGGTGGGGTGTGGCCCTCATCCACTGGAGACGCCTCTTCCTTCTTTGGTTCTGGCTCTCTTAGTCACATACTTTTCATACCGACACCTTACAAACAGGCTAGCTGCATGAGGTTTGCGGTTAAAAGGGCCATCTCTCTCCCACCCCGACTGGGCTGCTTTTTCTACCTTCCGTATCCAGCGTTCTGAGCAGCACAGTCTTTGTTTTATTTCCTAACTCTGTTTGGTGCTGACTCCTTCAGCTTCCACCTCTCCCCGTTAGCACTGTTGCCTTCCCAGTGGTCTTTTCTCCCACCTTATTGTGGTTAAAACTTGTGAGCTGCAAAATCAACTGTGTACATGGGAAAAAGAAGTTGTGGCAGGGACCATTTTTTAAACATTGTTATAATTCCTTCAATCTTAATTCCATCAGATTTATATTATTCATGGATTTGTATTTTAAACAATGCCAATGCATAGTTAGAGCACAATAATGCCTCTTCTAAGTCTCAGTTTTTCTGATCGCACACTATTTGTTGGGATTGTTCACTTAAAAAATTTTTTTAATTGATTTGAGAGAGAGAAAGGAGGGAAGGAGGTAGGGAGGGAGGAAAAGAAAGGGAGAGAAACATCGATTTGTTGTTCCACTTATTTATGCCTGCATTGGTTGCTTCTTGTATGTGCCCTGACTGGGGATCGAACCCACAATCTTGGCGTATTGGAACCACACTCTAACCAATTGAGCTACCTGGCCAGGGCTGGGAATGTTCACTTTTTTAAAGTCAGAAAATAGAGTGATAACTTTAAATCTACACAAGACTCCTTCCACGTTGCCAACTGTTTCTGAAAACTCCAGCAATAGAAAACAGAAGTCCTAAAGCTGTCAGTACTGTTGGAAAGAACAAAGGAAGTTAAACAATTTAATGTCTTCCTAGCAATATCTAAAGTTTATTCAACACATACTACTAAACTGCTTTCCCTTGTTTTATTCTCACATCATCCCATGAGGCAGCCTTTTTTGTACCTATACATAGGGTAAGAACTGCCTGGGTCACGTGGTTAGGAAATGGTAATGCTAGGATTCACACCCAGGCAGTGTGGGCGCTTAGCCACTAAGATGCTTGTTGACCTGACAATATGTGTATCTTAATGTGCATACGTCACATAAATCCTTTCCATTTACGGTAGATGAGCATTCCCGGTGGCGGAGGCTCTCAGGTGACTATGCTGGCAGGCCTTGCCTTAGGAAATTACAGGTGCAGAGAAGAGACACAGGAGTGCCGAGGTATAAAAAAGTAGGTCACACATGCTGCTTAGAAGTGACCCAAACCCTTCTCCAAGGCTGGCGTTTCCCACCTGCTCCAAACAGCACAAGCAGTCCCCTCCCACCTACACCCACCCACGCATCCATCAAGCAGCTGACTCCCGGTCAAGTACAGAGGGAGCCCCGGCGGGACTGTGGTGAGAGCAACTGGGTCCTTGCCCTTGAGGAGGTAGTCACAGTCTTATTTCTTCCTAGTGAATGATGGGTGTACCTGATCCAAGTCATTCCGCAGAGCAATCTTGCTGGTTACAAGTTCATGGGCGAGGTCATCATTCTCTTGTTCCAACCTCATGCTGGCCTCCTGTAATCTCCGGTTCTCCCTCTGCAGAAAAAGAGCAACAACCAGAGGTGGGTGTTAGTGCCTGAGGTACTAGCAGCAACAGATGGGTGGTGAGGAAAAACAAGCAGCAACGACTAGTGAACTTGAAGGTGTAGAGGAGAAGGCGCAGCGGCACAGGAGGGCAGGACAGCTGTCTGGGAAACAACGGTGAGTTAAGCGAGCGGTGCAGAGGCGGCACTCTACCCCGTGAACTTACCCCGGCCCCTAACCCCCCAGGCAGGACTTCATTATAAAAAAGGTGCCACAAAAAAAACAAGAATTTCCACACGTACCCCCAATCCGTGAGGTTTCCACAGACCTAGAATGCAGACACAGGCAGTTCTTTGTTGGAAACATGCATAATAACCCCACCCCGGCCTCAGGGGAAACCACAAGACACAGTAGGGCTGGAATAGAGGGAAACCACTAGAAAGGGCCTCAAGTTGTTTTTCCAATATCAGGGGGCAGGATGCTTGGGTTCGTGACTTTGCTATATGACATTTTCATTCTTTGGGTAAAAATATGTTTACTTTTCTGAACACCAATTTTTGTGTTATAAGAACAACTGTCCTTACGTTTGCTTTGTTGTTGTTTTTTAAATTTCAGATTAAAAGATGCTGGGTAAAATACATTACTGAGCTATTTTTCCCCCTTGAACTCCCAGGAAAAAAAAA
The DNA here is from genome assembly GCF_027574615.1 of Eptesicus fuscus. Classification (NCBI taxonomy): domain Eukaryota; kingdom Metazoa; phylum Chordata; class Mammalia; order Chiroptera; family Vespertilionidae; genus Eptesicus; species Eptesicus fuscus. The sequence goes on along the minus strand of NC_072494.1, from coordinate 19,986,199 downwards.
ATCTGAAACAAAGTTAAATGATGAGAGAACCAAGTTACATTGTTAGGAAGCGAGGTCTCCCCTAAACTAGCCATTATGAATTGTGTACATTCCCATCAGAATAGCAATGTAGTGTTTTCCATTCCAAAGTATCAAAAGTGCTTTTTTTTCTGCTATTGTTAGCAATTACAGGAGACTCCAGAGAGCTGACAGGAAAGACTTCAATGTGATGACACCTTCCTGTTTTCCACATTTACACTCCTAGCCGTGCCTTCTGCAAGGGTGGCAAAAACTCAGACCTTAAAGCAGTGTTGCACAACCAGGAGACAAATCTATGTCCTGAACGAGATTTCGTCATGGCATACTCTATGTATGTGTGAGTTTGTGTTTGTGGTGAATTTTGTCTTCTATAGGGTTTGTTATATGGAAAGAAGAAAACATAATTTCTTTTTTCTTGTTGTTTTTCAAAGAAGGGCTAAGAAACATGGTACAGGCAATGCCTGCGGCTGTCGTGGGGGCAGTGGATTCAGAAACAGGCCGGCAGAGAAGCTCAAGACCAAACCAGTACTTGACTCTAACCAGCCAACAGGGTTCCTCCCTGTCTTCTCTTCTGGGGAAGGTAGACTGGGGTAATCGGGGAATGTTAAACCACTTTTTAAAAAGACACCTACTGGAAAAGATTTTAAAATCCCAAATCACTTAGCTATTTCTAAATAATTTCATGAATTCCATGCAGTATTAAAATAGAAATGAAAAATATCTAATAACAGAAGAAATGCTTATGCTTCCTTGAAGAAAAAGAGCTAAGTAAATGGAAAAATCCCATTTTTACAACAGCATAAAAGATATCAACTGTGGATAGTGGATTATTTTTATTGTTGTCTTTGTGATATTTAAAGGTTTCTAAGTTTTCCACAATGGATATATAATACATGTATTTTAAAAGTTTAAAAAGTTGTTTTAAAAAATAAAAAGCAATTTAGAATTTCAATTCACTGGAAATGATAAAAATGTCAAAAGAAGAACTTTTTTTTTTTTTTTTTAAAGTCCACTCTTGCTAGATACTCATATTCTGCATGAAACCACACTGGATCTTCCTTTGTGACTGAAATACAATGGAACCCTCAAAAGTGCTGCCTGGCCAGAAGCCCTTTGCCAAGGTGTTTATTCCTGAAGAGACAGCGTGCATAGGTATAGGGGCAAGTTGTCCTCATCCAAGTCCATCTGTCCCCTCCATCCATCCCCAGACGCTCTGCCCTCGCACAGAAGCATAATTTCATGGAGACTGAAATCATGGAAAAGCCAGGGCCTGTGCAGCTGCATCTTTCAGTCTTCGGGGAAACGATCCAAATTCCAGCAGGGCCTGGAGAGTGCATCTTTCCTTCCAATATATCTAACTATTGCCCTATTTGTGGAAACAACTCACATGCTTGTCAAAAACTCAGATTTAAAAAGAGATTCAGAAACTTCCCTCATAAATGCCCTCTTTGCCAGAAACAGGCTAGCAAACACCAGCACAGTTTCCTCAACATATTTCACAATGCAGAAGGCGTTTTTCTCATTTCTTGATAAATCCCTTCCAAAGGGACCCTCGTTAAGACTATTACACTATCTATTCCTGAGTTAAAGTCCTATTTCTACTGAAATTGTACTTGCAGGACTCCGAGGTACAAAAATCTCCCCTAATGGTTTACATCACACTCATCTGGCTTAAGAGAAAATGTTGCAGCTACCAGTTTTTCAGGTTACATTACATGCTTAGAATCGAGTTAAAATAATCTCCAGGTAAAGTCACATGGTGTGAGTGGAAAAGGACTTTGTTCAAAATATTTAAGAAGCACAGGTCGCTACTCTCCCTATGGATCAGAGCTGTGTCTGATGGCTATATTATATGCGAAAGGAGTATGAGCTCAGCTGAAATTCTGACTGGTTAAGTTCCCATTCCAAGACCGATGTAACTCGAACCCTTCTTCACAATCACACATCTGAGGGGTGGGGGACTATCGGGGAGAAATTATGTGTCTGAGGGTCCCTAAAAAGCACAACAGCCTAGAGCACACCTGGCGTTTGCTTTAGCAGGAAGCTCAGTCCAGTGTCTGCGAAGCAAGCAGCAGAGTGGGGAGTGTGCACTCCGGCTCTGCACTCACAGACGTGGGGAAAGCAAGCCAGAGGGAAAATGCAGTATCCTCCTCCGCAGCATGACCCTCCTGGCCACTGAGATGGACATTTCCCATGAAGAGGCGCTTGCCCGCACTCACCAAGGGTTAAAGAGGTTGCATCACTTAGCTGTCTTTTCCAACCTTTCCCGAGGAGCCAAACTCGCTTTGGAACTGACTGATTCAAGACAGAATTCACCTTCACACCAGAACGGAGAAGAAAAGTTTCCTTTCAATGGGCTTGGGAAAGGTAGCAATCTTGCTTGGCTCATTTGGAAACATTAGCAAGGGCTGCCCACCTGAGAGAGAGCTGAACTCAGCCCCATGCACCTCAGTCAGTCCGGAGACAGTCACGTGTCATACGTTTGCACAAGCAGATGTGCCAAATTCTCAGAGCCTGCAGACAACACAGGCACATCGCTTCCCTGGCCTCACAGCACAGACTCCAGGAGACACTGCCTCCATAACCCCTCAATCGCTCATCACGCTGTCTGGAACATGCCCCACCTCGTACAACTGGAAAACAAGCAGACGATAGCTTTCCCATTCGTCCCCTCCCCTCCTACACAGGGACGCACAGCTGGGAGAGTGCGGTAAGTAACTTTTGGGAGGAGGATACTGCATTTTTCAGAGAGACAGACGCAGCTATTACAGACATACATAAATTTTAAAAACTTACCTCCTCAAAAGCCATAGACCAACTACCGTTTTCAATCATAGGTACAAAGACAATTGAAAAAAAAAAAAAAGAAGATCCAATGAAATTGCACACCTACTAATACATTTAGGGAATGGCAGTAACAGGAACAGACACTTGTCAATGCTATTTGGCTTAGATGTGCTGTTTTTCCTTAAGAGTGTCATATACTCTAAGTTCTCTCTGGGACTGCGAGCATTTAATGGAAGAAAGTGCACTTGAGGCAGCCAGAGGGCAAGTCTCAACTCAGGAAGACCAAGACTGAGTCACAAAACTCCTCCCTCTCCAGGAACTATTTGCAGTCTGCATGACTGATGAAAATACTGTGTGTAACTATTACCAACTACGGTGTGAGTTGTTTATGCTGTGTTATCAGAGCCGGGTGGAGGGAACTTCCTTAGGCGACGAGGTTGGAAATCTTGCAAAATACTTCATCTTCAGGCAATAAATAGAATGACATTGCTGGGCAGGGAAATGCAAAAGAACACTGGGTTCCAGCCCTCCTCCGAGTCTGAGGACTGAAGTTTGGGTGGAATAGTACAAGGGATGGTGAACATCATTTTTTCCAAGATGAAGAAACAGAAAAATGTGAGCTGGCAATCAAAAGAAAATAAACTGAGCCTTAAAGGAAAAAATGATGGGGAAGGAGGCAGCTTCATAAACTCCAGCTGTGTTTTGGGTGTGTTGTCCGCTGCTGTAATGAATTCTTGGCATGTTTTTGAAGACATTTAAGGGCCGGGAGAAAATGTTTTCCTAAAAGATCTAGTGCAATTTTATGAGCAATGGCACGCTCAGCTCTCACTTATTTTGTTATGGATACCTCTATCAAAAGAGGTGATAATCATCACATTCAAATTTTGTAGGTTTTTTGACATTCAAAGACAAATGCTTACACAGAAAATGCTAAAATGTCTACATTGTCTGTAAATGAAGATTTTAGAAAGAAAACTTTGATATTTAGGATTGTTTTAGGATCTTCCTTCACCCAGCATATCCAATTTTATCTGGCTGGTAGAAATTTAAAAATTTTAAACGTCAAACTGAAAACAAGATTTGTCAGCAATAAGTAATGGCAGTTGGCAAACCAAACTGCATTTCTTTTGGCATTAAAAATAAAATCTTAAAAATATAAATTAGATTATAGCATAGGGGATAGCAAACTTAATGTAAATGACCAGATAGTAAATACTTTCGGCTTTGCAGGCCATATGGTCTTTGACACTACTCAACTCTGTCATTACATGCAAAAGAAACAATAACTAAACAAATGGATGTGGCTGTGTTCCAATAAAACTTTATTTACAAACACAGGCAGTGGGCCATATCTGGCCCACAGGCCATGGTTTGCAAATCCCTGCTCTACTCTAGCTTACAAATCAAATTTTAAAAAAGCAAACGGTCCCAGCCACCTTGATTCAGTGGTTGAGCAATGACCTATTAACCAGATCAGGGTTCAATTCCCAGTCGGGGCACATGCCCGGGTTGCAGCTCAATCCTCAGTGGGGGGCATGCAGGAGGCAGCCGATCAATGATTCTCTCTTATAATTGATGTTTCTATCGCTCTCTCCCCCTCTCCCTTCCTCTCTGAAATCAATAAAAAAATACATATTTTAAAAAAACAAAACAAAGCAAATGAGTTGCAAAAGATGTAGAAATACATGAGTATGATACATAACTTTCTCAGTAATACCACTTCAACAGAAAATAGAACTTACTGAAAACTGAAGAAAGTTTTGGAGAATTCATTCTGAAGATCATCAATAAACATACTTAGGAATTCTTAATATGCACACTGTATACCTCCCCCAATGTTAACTATAACCAATCAGCAAACGGCATCATCAGGAGCCACCTGCTCTTTCTTAGCTAACCTGCTCAGGAAGCCTCAGGTGCCAAGGGCTTGCCTTCTCCACCATCCTACAATGGCAAGTTTTCCAAGCTCAGAAAGACTGAGCGGCAGTCTTCTGAAGTTTATCATTAAGTTTCATAGTTATCATAAAAACCACCCTCTTGACTATAACTATTCATGAAAAGCACATTATTTCATGACATAAATATTTCCAAAAGCCAACCACAGTCTCTGTGGTATGGAAAAATAAAATGTAACTTTCTTTCCATTTGTAGAAAAACACTTTTCAAACATGAATTCACTTATCTTGACTTCTCTGAATGAGGGGTCCCAACACAGTAAGAAGAGGGGAACCTTTTTAATTTTTTGTGAGGTAAGGAGTTTAGCATAATTTAAATTCTTCATTAGTCAAGTTAAAAACAAAATGTGATATAGCCCTGACCGGTTTGGCTCAGTGGATAGAGCGTCAGCCTGCAGACTGAGGGGTCCCGGGTTCGATTCCAATCGGGGGCATGTACCTTGGTTGCAGGCACATCCCCAGTGGGGGGTATGCAGGAGGGAGCTGATCGATGTTTCTCTCTCATTGATGTTTCTAACTCTCTATCCCTCTCCCTTCCTCTCTGTAAAAAATCAATAAAATATATTTTTAAAAAAAATTTTAAAGTTAAAAATGTGATATTATATGAGGATGGCAAATAATACAAATACAGTTAAGCTTTAATTCAAATGTTTTGTTTGCATTGTTTTTATCAGGTACAATTAAATAGCTTAATTTAAAATTATATGCAGAGCAATTGTTCTCTAAACATTAGTATGTGCAAGAAAACTTTGTAAATTTAGAGGAGTTATTTTCTTTCTATTTGAATTACATTTTGATTTTAAAATTACTATGTTTAACCTCAAGAAACAAAGTTAAACATTTGAAATTCACTTATAATGAGCATGGGTAAGCTACTTCAATTAGAAATTATGCATTTATAAGACTATCTGTGTCCCAAACACAAGAGAATATAAGCATCCCTGGTTCTTTCTAGGATATGCCCATCTAAAATAGGTAATACACAATCTTTCTCGTGCTGTGGGAGACTCACTGAATTTAATTAATTAGCTATGCTTTTTACGGCTTAGCCCACATTTGTGCAAGTAGTTCTTCAATTAAACAAGAAAAGCATAGCATCTTCTGGAGGCAGGTGAAGGCTGCAATTCTCTAAAAAGTGCTGTTGACTGATTACATTATTAAAAAAACTAACTTTCCCTAGATGGGAACAATTTATCTCATTAAAAGAGAAAATATTTTATTTTCTGAAATTGGTAACTGTTACTAGTGGCCTGGCAACTAATTTTTAAAATGTACTAAAACAGCTACACATATCCACAAATGTTTGTTTTCTGGGGACTTGTATAAATATGAAAATATACATGATGTACTTCTACGGACAAACCTCCCTCCTGCACGTCACTTCATCTGAAATCAATAAATATCAGAGTAGATAAAAGCTGCTACACACATTTGGCCAAGCCAAACTTAAGAAGGACAATAAGAGACTTAGAATGCATATCCTATATTCTTCCAATAAAATTTCCTTTTCTGTCTTGAAATCTAGTCATAAAGATAAACAGAAAAAGTACACCAAAGGCTATAAGCAATCAGTATAGAGCTCACGGAGTTTCAAATACAAATTGATGCCAAGACCAGGTAGCACAGGCAGTGTGTACACGGTTATTACCTATTTATGTATGTTTATGTGTGTGTATATATATCTCTCCATACATTTTCATTTATATGTGTGTGTGTACACACACACACACACACACACACACACACACACACACATACACACGCATGCCACCCACTTATGTTGTCCTTTCTCCCATAAATACGGTACACAGAGTCTATAGTCATTAATTACCTCCATTTTAACGTCTCCCCTCCCACAGCATGGCTTCTACACAGGTACCTCTGTGTGACTCAGGGTTTATGAAAGGAAGATGGTAGGCCAGGTACCCATCCTCCTGGAACACTTGAATTTTCTTGATATATAATTCACATAAAATTCATAAAAATTATATAATTCACTTTTTAAAATACACTCTTCAGTGGTTTCAGTTATTCACAAAGTCGTGCCACCATCACCACTAATTCCAAACCATTTTCATTGTGCGTAGGGTTCTACAATTCAAATTTATACCAACACCATTTTGCCCCTTTCATTGTGGTTGAGATTTCAGTGTTAGATATTAGATACCAGTGAGTATAGTGACATAACCTGAGAGTGCAGATATTTGCGTATAAAAATAACCCCCAACAGCCCAGCCGGCATGGCTCAGTGGTTGAGTGTTGACCTATAAACCAGGAGGTCACACTTGGATTCCCGGTCAGGGCACATGCTGGGGTAGTGAGCTTGATCCCCAGTAGGGGGCGTGCAGGAGGCAGCCAATCAGTATTCTCTCTCATCCTTGATGTTTCTATCTCTTTCCTTTCCTCTCTGAAATCAATTAAAAATATATTAAAAATAATTAAAAAATAAACCCAAACACACATTTAGACTGATAGAGCAAGAATGGGACTGCTGAGAGCTATGTCTGTTTTGTTGAGTCTCTAATCCCACCTCCGACTTATTGCAGTAGTTCTTCTGTCTACCACCATGCTCAAGAGAAATAGCTTCAAACTGAAACATCTCTTAGAATATCTTCATGACATTTCTGAGTCTTTTTTTTTTTAATTGACACAACCGTCCTAACTCTCTTGCCATGTGGCAAACTAGAGGTAAATACAGCATTGTACGCAGTATGGATCCTAATGGTGGAGAAGGGGTTGTTAGTTCACTGGTATAAGTTTTGACTCGAAGCCTCAAAGATCTTCCCAAGTTATTCTTAAGAATTTACATAACTAGGTTCCCAGTTCAAGATCTATGACTTATGAAGTTTCCAGGACCTAGATATTATTCTTGATAGGATTAAATTTAGAAGATGCTAAAAGGTATTTTCTAAGACTATCCTAGTATAATTAAATAATTATAATTAGATTCTTAAACTAGAAATTGAATACGTGAGAGAAATCTGTTGATTGAAAACTATGTTGTCAATTGTCACCTCAAAAATATAATGTAATTTGAGGACTATCATTTTACCAAGTATATCTATTGCCAATACAAAGGTCTAGACTATTAAAGGGTTGAGCTATTTGTTAGGTGATGTATTGACCAGCTATTCCAATGATACAAAACAAACAGTTCTAAAAGGGGCCTGATATGCACACAGGAGGCCACAATACTCAAACTAAAGAATAATATCTGTTTTCAAAACAAAAACAAAAGGTTTAATTCTATTTTGATCCCACAATAAAAAGTATACACATTGATAGTGCTGTGTGGTAAGCATTTTTTAAAAATAATATTATGCATTGTACTATTTATTTGTATGTATCTGCTTGGACACAAAAAGACTTTAAAAATAATAACAACGTCAGTCCCAGGCAGATTTTAAATATACAATTTTAGTCTTCCATTTCCCTATCTTCTATTTTAAAGCACTCTTCCCAGATTTTATTTATAACGATGGCAGCAATAAGAAAACTAGATTGACGCAAGCAGTAGGAGGGTTTCAGGTTGGATCCTCAGAAATGTTTCCTAATTACTACTTGAAGCCTTTCTAAAGCAGTGTGCTACATGAGCTAATTACTGAGGGCTGGTGGCTAGCTTCGCACCTCACTCCAGGAGCACCGTGTGTGTTGCAGTTCTCTACCAGAGCAGTATGTGGGACTCCACTATCAGTTCTGCAGCCAGTTCTATGAACAAGAGGGAAAACACGCTGATATTAGATTATTGGCTAGCAATGCCTGGAAGAAATATGAGGAAGATCTGCAAGAGACTGATGCATACAAGGTGGTGCTACTCTAGTAATACTTGGGTAAGTGGAAGCAGTAGGCCTACTAAGGGTAACACGACCATTTATTGCACACCAACCATGTGCTGGGTGCTTAAAATACGCCATCCCCCATCTTCTCAACAGTCCTTCCAGGCAATGTGTACACTACATGTTTTGCAGAGAGGAAGAGGCTCAATAGTTAGTCCAACACAATGAACAATGGCATAGGGATTAAAAACTCCCAATTTGCATTCCGCATCCTGGCCCTTTGATTTTGGAAAGCTGGGATTCAAACTCACGTATGACTACAAAATCTATATACTCCTTCTACTGTGGCCCTTCCCGGAACCCCGCATGCTATTCAATTTAGCAACAGAGACAAGATGTACCGTGTGACTGTAGCTGCCCGTGCCCAGCTCTCTGACCACATAAAGGCAACCTTAGTTCCAAAAGTGGAAGCCATGCCACCCTGGGTGATTTAATTCATAATGCCACCCAGTGCTTTTTTTTTGCAGGATATTGTAACATTGCTCACTGTACAAATATAATATTCTCTTACCCTGATGTACTGATGTGGAGAGAAAGGGAACAACGCATCTGTTATATTATTTCAGTTGGAAAAAATAAGTTCGAAATCAGTCATTGCATCATGGGAACAGTGTTGCTAATTACCAATGAAGAAATCTATCTTTGTGAATAGCCTGATTTACAAAACATACTATCACTTATTTAACTAAGATATTCAGATGAAATAATTTTGATTCTGAAACTGAATACTGTAGTGAAATGTCACTGTGACTCATAAATTTATTTGTGGAAATAAACGTTGCAACAAACACCATGATTGTGCTCAATACAACCTTTGTGGTTTTTATTTGTCCTTCCAAATGAGCTTGTATTTTTCACATTTGCTACAGACACAGGTGAGTCTGAAACATTTTCGTGCCAGTCTTGGAACAGATCACCTTCTAAAAGTCTTTGTGGATGTGACCGTGTACAGCTAAAACAGTACTTTGCCATTTTCCTTTTTCTCTCATTTTTGAAAGTAGTCGAGAGCCACTTTCTTTCCTTTTCCCTCTCTTTCTCTCAGCTTCTTAGGCAGATTCCCAGTATAAATGCAACAGATGGCGTTACCTATAAATATACAAACTGAAAGAAAAGAAATATTACGGTGGGCTACTCAGGAAGTGTGCTGAAATGAAAACAGCCCTGGACATTTAACATGGCCAGAGTGTCTAAATCAAGCAGGAAGGAACAGAGGGACTTGAACTTGCCACAATTGCTGCTAAGGGTCATGAGGGCCCTGCTCTGGCAGGTGCTGCGTCTCCCATACCTTGTATCTGTCCATGGGGTCCTCCTGCTGCAGCTGACTCTCGCGCATTGTCTGATATTCCTTCTCATATTTCTTCAGCTTCTTGGTCGGTACCTGCGGGGGAAGGGGGAGTCAGAGGAACAGCATGTGAGACGAGGAGATGATTTAGGTAAACATTCTCTGAGGTGTTCCAATCAAGTCTCTGGCATTCTAATGGCACTCGTCCAACTCAAAGTTAGAGGGAAGCAATCTAGATTTGCACTCTCTCTCTCTCTGAAAGTCCATATGGTGGATATTATAGGCTTTGTGGGTCCTGCGGTCTAAGTCACACCTACTCCACTCTGCTGTTACCGCACAAAAGCTGCCATAGGTGATGCATAAACAAATGAGTTTGGCCCTGTTTTAATGAACTTTTTTTTTTTTTTTTTTTACAAAACAGGCTGTAGTTTGTCCATCTCTGTTCTACAATATTGCTGATACGCCATACCGTTTTCTTGTTAATGTATTTAACAGTGTTATTAATTCTAACTACTTTCATTTAAGTAAAATTCACTCATGGCTTCTATCATGTTGAAAATGATTTATAACAACAACAACAACAAAAAACAAACCATTTTTGAAATGGGAGTTAATTTACCAGACAGAAAGAAGACTGTAAAGCTCATCACTGAAAGCACAAAGGAATATGGAATCACTGTGCTGAATGAGATAATAGAAAATCATCTAAACAGCTCATCTATTTCTTGCTAGAATTATGTGATCTTTAAAAGACATAAAGTAGTCTAATCTTTTCTGGGAAAAGACTAAAATCTCACAGAACCTTAGAATTTTAAAAATAAATAAGTAAGCATTTGGCACTGGACAGACCAGGGTCTGAATGCCTACTATACTTTTCTTAAACCCTTGGCAAACAGGTATTTAACCTCTCTTAGCTTGACTTTCTTCATCTGTAAAATGACAGGCAAAAACATTTCTAGTTCACAATGGTTATCAGGAGAATTAAGTGATATAGGTAAATTATCTAAAGTAATGCCTGGTTCATGGAAATTTTTTAAATTGTTTTTTAATGTATCCCCTCAAAATTAATGCAATCTCTTTTGCTCCATAGAACAGAGACAATCTACTTTTAGGCTTTCCTTGGACAATCAAAATGATATAATCTCTTTAGAAATAAAAATCTTAATGTTTAGGTCCTAAAGGAAGTGACTTAAAATGAAGAGAAACAGTTTAATTTTTTAAAAGATTACAAATGTGTTATTTTGCTAAATTATTGGTAATGTGGTAAAGGCGCGGGTGATGCATTTATGCCTCTCAGTATCCATCAGGATGGTCTACCAAAGTGACCCCCGGGAGGCTCTCAACAGATTGTTTCTTGTCGAGTTCAAAACTTGGTATTTAGAACACATGTGTATGTATGTGTGAGAGAGAGCAAGAGAGAATGGACAGCACCCAGACTGGATATAGAATTATGTAGCTTTCTGGGATGAAGATGATTTAATTCTCTGGAATCTGGCCAGAGAGTTTTTTTTAAAAAAAGCAAAGACACCCATCTTATTGTAATTGCTTTGTTCTTTCTACCCAGGAACACGCTGAAGTGTGGAATGATCTGCTTCTCACCATAATTGGGAAGTTTCCCAAACTCAAACCAAACCTGGCAGACAGTGCAAGTCATTGAACAACAACATGATGACAATCTTCATCAAACAAGAAGTCAGACATGCCCCAGAGTGTAACTGATTTACAAAATCTCTGTTGAAGATTGTCATGAGAAATGCTAATCCTTATTACACCATCTCCAGGCACCTCCAACCAGTCACTGAGACTGACTAGAGTGCAATAGAATGGAAAGCACCGCCAGGCAACCGTGCGGCCTCAAGATCATCAGATGAACAAGGAGAATCTACATGATCATGTGATGAAACATTATTTTTCTTGATCTTGATAAGGGCCTCAATTTCTTCTTGTTTTCTTTTCTCTGTATGTATTAATCATACACTTAGAAAACCAAGTAAAAAAAGACTCTCCAGATGAAGTGGCAATCACTAGCACTGAAGGAAAAGAGGGTTTTAAGCAGTGACAGGTGTTTCATGTGTATCCCCAGGGGCAGGGGCAAGGAGAGAAGTGAATGGTACTATGAGGAGGGCACCTACCCCAGCAGCCATTCACCCACAGATCAGAAGTATTTCAATACTTTTTGCAACTGAATATCATATCAGTACCAGGGGTTCCAGGCTACACTTCAGGCCTGAGCGGAAGTATTTTCTATACAGTTCTGAAATGGATCCATTTACCGATGATGCAAGTACATGTGGCAAGCTTGCTCCTAGAGAATTTCTCTTAAAACTACTTATTTTTATATTCAAACTATTACTGAGATTATCTTTATATGTAAAGGAGTGTCCTTTTAAAAATCAACCTTGATACTTATGTTAAGAGGTTCATTTCAAAGTGAAATTTTTTTTAAAAAATGCATTAAACACCCTCAATAAGCTAATCCTTTCCCATCTGGCTGAGATTCCAGCATGTTTGGCTTCAGCTTGCTCAGGGAAACAGAACAAGTTCCCAGAACAATATGTTGCTAGGAAACTGTCCAAGCTTATTTATCTTGTGCTGTGGGGTGATATTGAGCATCCACCTGTGATTGGCACAAAGTGAAAGTGGCGAAAGGGCAGAGGAGGAAGAGACAGAAGAGCTGATAGAAAACTCCTGTTACTTATGACACAAAGAAAATGGACAGTTACAGTTTCTAAAATTATATTCCAGGATAAAATTAATTTTATTTTAGTGACTGTCATACTGAGTTTGAAAATTTTCTCATTAGAGAAAGAAATTTTAAAAATGCCTTTAGTATGTAGGCGTAATTGAAGGAACACAAAGTCATCAAGAATTATTACAATGGAAACAACCTATTACCCCAAGAGCAGTGTAGGTATCTTTCTCCTTAAGTTAAATAAATTTAATGCAAGTGTGCACTTGAGGAGTATGTTGAGTAAGAAACACCAATTCTTTTAGATGCCTACCTAATTTGGGGTTCTGTTCCACCAACTACCCATGCTCTGCCTGTCCAATAACTCTAATTCGGCTAAATTCAGAAAATGTCCTTAAAGAATATCCACAATTGTTTGTAAGTGCAACTGACAATGAGAACTTACAACTTCAAAATGGTTATATGTAGGGCTTGCATTGGAAACCGTGCTCTGTCAAATACTAGCTATGTAATTTTATAAGCAAATCATTTAAACCTCCTACTGGAAGCTTCAATTCCTTTTTTAAAAATGGAGGTAACACAAATGACCTACTATGACCATCTCTTTTTATTGAGCACATAATGCACCACAGCACTGAAATAAGCACTTAATCCATTTTATGTTGCCTTTGCCTCACAAAGTTGAGCTGGGTTTACCATACCCATTCCATAACATGAGCACTTTGAGAAAGGCGAAGTAACATGCACAGGGACCACAGTCATGACTAGCCCAACAGGCCTTTCTGACACCAAAGGTAAAGCCTTAACTGCAATGCTCCCTGCCTGTCACCTCCACTGCCGGTCACCCAGCCAGCACACAGATTCAACCCGGGGACCCTTGCTAAGCCTCATCAGTAGCTGACTGCAACCAATGAACTAATCAACAACAAGATGATGGAGATGTTATTTTAACACCTGACTGGGAGATAATGCACCTAAGATATGTCATATTACCCAGCATAAAGTAGAAGTTCAGAAAAATATAAACACCCTCCCCCTGAACTTTCTGGGCAAGCTAGAAAAAGGAGAAGGTCACACAGACCGTGGGGTGGCTGCACCGGGAATTTAACCCTGGGAGAAGCCTGCTTAAAATTCCATACAGTATTAAGAGGGGGAAGATTGAAATGATATATTTTCCTCCTCTTCCAGCCTTGTGAAAACAAGTATTGAAGCCTAAAGCACCCAGGAGATTTACAGCCTAAAGCAAATCACCTTACGTTATGGACTCAGTCCTGCTTAGAAGGAACAGTTTTTGAGGCCAATGACTTCATTGAGAATGCCCTTTCTTCTCTATGGTATTGTTTCTTATGCTTCTTTAGGATTTCTCTCTGTCCCCACTGCTTCATGTTCTGTGTGTACAGATAATCTGGGTTCTCTCTTCCCCCACATGCAACAGTTGCAGCTGGATCACAAGCATTCCTCCTATTGGTTTTCAAATCTGTTTTTCTCAGATTCTTTGCACAAGACAGAGAAAGAGTCTTTGGTTAGAAATGTACCACTTACAATTTTTATTACAGTGTTTAAAAAGTAGAATGACTATTAAGTACTAAAAATTAAGATTGTAAGATAGTAAATAATACACTAAATCTGGTTACATGTTGAATTGCATTGGTCTGATTCCAGGGAGTAGATTAACCAGATGTAGTCCCAAAACTGGGCCACAGAAAGCTGATACAGCTATGCATTCAGAGCGAGCTAATCAAGCTTATTTAAAACTAGACAATGAGACAGGACAGAAAGAGGACGGGGAGCCAAGTAGGACTCTGTTCTTTATCACCATCAAGTGCTCCGTTCATTATAGTGGTGCTGGCCTTTCCACCAGGGATGCTAAGAAACCTGAAGTAATACTTTATCCTAGTTGCCGCTGGCAATTAGATAAAAAGTAAATACATATCTCATGCTCACGGTAGGCAGAAGGCTACAGACATTTATGCAATAGGAAATTTCATTCAAGACTAATATGCCGAGCAATAGCTGTATAAAACAATCTGAGTCCTTAGAGAGATTCAACTTTACTACTACAGAAATCTGAGAAGGATAAATGGTAGGAAAGAAATAGGAGGGGGGTCCTTTACTGTGCTCTGTTCATCTACCTACCTTTAAAGGCTGTAGTGAAACTGGTTAGAAGAAGTCAGCAGCAGCATTAGCCCGCATCGTGACTGCACTCCACTTTTATACACCAACTTTTTTAACATGGGAAGAGAAATATCCCTATTTGGCATTTTAAAAATCAAAACGCCCATGAAACAAATATGTTTTTATCATCTTCCATGTAGCAGGCATGGCCATCCAGGAACAAATGCAGTCTGTCCCCTCAAGGAGCTTACAGTCCAGTGGGGAGAAAGAGATTATCACACAATTTAAATAAAGACTCATTTACGGAGAAACCAAGATGACAGCATAAGTAAATACCTGAACTGCTGCCTCGCACAACAACTTCAAAACTACAACTAAAAGACAAAACGGACATCATCCAGAACCACAGGAAGGCTGGCTGAGTGGAAATTCTACAACTAGAAGGAAAGAGAAAAGCACATTGAGACTCAGAGGAGCTGCGGAAGTAAAGGCAGATGTACGGAGGTGTGCGCGGAGAGGGCTGGCAACTGAGTATGCGGCTGTCTTTCTCAATCCGCAGGGAGACACAAGCTCCCGACTGCTCTGAACTCCAGTTCCAGGCGAGACTCTGGGGACCCAGACTCATACGAGGAGAAACTGGACTGTCTGGCAGCTGGCGGAACTCAAGGGCAGCTTTCTCTCAGAGGTGCTTGCAGCGATTACCAAGGGACAATGAGACCCGGGGCCTCTTAGGGCAGGGCTGATGGGAAGCCATTGCTGTTTGCTCTGCCCTGAGACTCCGCCCCATCCAAGCTGTTCGCAGAGGCTTTTGCATATAAATGGCCTGGTCCTTTGAAATCTAAACTTACCTAACAAGCTGCAGCTGAGTCAGTGAGACCCAGAACATCCAAAACAGGCCCAAGGCCCCCCAGCAGCTTGCATTGCTTCACAGCTGGGCCTCATCTGGGCACCTCCAAAACCCAAACAAAGAAGAGGGATCTGCAGATTTCTCCATTGCTCCTGCTGGGTGGCCTCAGGCAGAGGCTAAATTAGCACCTCCTTGGAGATCCAAGAGCCAGTGTACCCAGGGGTCAGAGTGGGACCATCAAGATTACAACTCCTCAGATCCATAAGGGACACACTCAGGGGGCAGACTCAGTGAGCACCAAAGCCCCACTGAAGCAAGTCTTGCCTCATAAGGGTGTCTCCAGCACAGAAGTTCTCCCAGCGTAGACACAGCTGATCCTCACAGCCAATTGGCCTGGAGGTCAATTCCTCCCAGTGATACCAACAACAATCAAGGCTTAACTACAACAAGACTGTGCACACAGCCCACAAAGGGGTGCACCAAGAGTGTCCACCTCAGGTAACTGGGGAGGCTGAGCCACTGGGCCCTATAGGACACCTAGCACACAAAGCCACTCTATCAACTCAGGGAAGCAGCCAAAATGTGGAGACAAAGCAACAGGTCACAAATGAAAGAAATGGAGGAAAGCAAACGAGTGGATATAGAGTTCAAAACCACGGTTATAAGGTTTTTCAAGAATTTTCTAGAAACCGCCAATAAATTTAGTGACACCCTCGAGGATATGAAAAAGGACCAACTAGAAATTAAGCATATACTGACTGAAATAAAAAATAATATACAGAGATCCAACAGTAGACTAGAGGATTGCAAGAATCAAGTCAAAGATTTGAAATACAAAGAAGCAAAAAACACCCAACTGGAAAAGCAAAAAGAAAAAGAATCCAAAAATATTAAGATAGTGTAAGGAGCCTCTGGGACAACTTCAAGCGTACCAACATCAGAATTATGGGGGTGGCAGAAGTAGAGAGAGAGCAAGATACTGAAAACCTATTTGAAGAAATAATGACAGAAAACTTCCCCCACCTGCTGAAAGAAATAAGACTTACAAGTCCAGGAAGCGCACAGAACCCCAAACAAAAGGAATCCAAAGAGGACCACACCAAGACACAACATAATTAAAATGCCAAGAGCAAAAGACAAAGAGAGAGAATCTTAAAAGCAGCAAGAGAAAAACAGTTAGTTACCTACAAGGGAGCACCCATACAATTGTCAGCTGATTTCTCAACAGAAACTATGCAGGCCAGACGGGAATGGCAAGAAATATTCAAAGTGATAAATAGCAAGAACCTACAACCAAGATTACTCTACCCAGCAAAACTATCATTCAGAACTGAAGGTCAAATAAAGAGCTTCATAGATAAGAAAAAGCTAAAGGAGTTCATCACCACCAAACCAGTATTATATGAAATGCTGAAAGGTATTCTTTAAGAAGAGGAAGAAGAAGAAAAAGGTAAAGATAAAAATTATGAACAACAAATACATATTTATCAACAAGTGAATCTAAAAATCAAGTGAATAAAAAATCTGATGAACAGAATAAACTGGTGAATGTAATAGAATCCGGGGCATAGAAAGAGAGTGGACTGACAATTCTTGGGGGGAAGGGGTGCGGGAAGAGACTGGACAAAAATCATACACCTATGGATGAGGACAGTGTGTGTGTGTGGGGGGGGTAAGGGCAGAGGGTGGGGTGGGAACCAGGTGGAGGGGAGCTATGGGGTGGAAAAAGAGGAACAACTGTAATAATCTGAACAATAAAGATTTATTTTTTTAAAAAAGACTCATTTACAAAGTAAGGTGAGCCTCTGAGGGAGAAGTAAAGGTGGAGGGAGGGAAAATTATACCTAGGCTCTAATTTCAATTGCTTTTCTAAGGAATGACAC